>NC_134353.1:289581150-289885629 GCF_048569485.1 Anomaloglossus baeobatrachus | reverse complement strand
GACTAGAATTTGCTCCTTTGGGGGGGTATTGCAACTTTTGGCCATTTTGAGGCAAAATTGTTCCTTTGGGGGGGTATTGCAACTTTTGGCCATTTTGAGGCAACATGGTTCCTTTGGGGGTATTGCAACTTTTGGCCATTTTGAGGCAAAATGGTTCCTTTGGGGGGGTATTGCAACTTATGGCCATTTTGAGGCAAAATGGTTCCTTTGGGGGGGTATTGCAACTTTTTTTCATTTTGACTCGAATTTGTTCCTTTGGGGGGGTATTGCAACTTTTGGCTATTTTGAGGCAAAATAGTTCCTTTGGGGGGGTATTGCAACTTTTTTCCATTTTGACTAGAATTTGTTCCTTTGGGGGGGTATTGCAACTTTTGGCCATTTTGAGGCAAAATTGTTCCTTTGGGGGGGTATTGCAACTTTTGGACATTTTGAGGCAAAATGGTTCCTTTGGGGGTATTACAACTTTTGGCCATTTTGAGGCAAAATGGTTCCTTTGGGGGGGTATTGCAACTTTTGGCCATTTTGAGGCAAAATGGTTCCTTTGGGGGGGTATTGCAACTTTTTTCCATTTTGACTAGAATTTGTTCCTTTGGGGGGGTATTGCAACTTTTGGCCATTTTGAGGCAAAATTGTTCCTTTGGGGGGGTATTGCAACTTTTGGCCATTTTGAGGCAAAATGGTTCCTTTGGGGGGGTATTGCAACTTTTGGCCATTTTGACTCGAATTTGTTCCTTTGCGGGGGTATTGCAACTTTTTTCCATTTTGACTCGAATTTGTTCCTTTGGGGGGTATTGCAACTTTTGGCCATTTTGAGGCAAAATGGTTCCTTTGGGGGGGTATTGCAACTTTTGGCCATTTTGAGGCAAAATGGTTCCTTTGGGGGGGTATTGCAACTTTTTTCCATTTTGACTCGAATTTGTTCCTTTGGGGGGGTATTGCAACTTTTGGCCATTTTGAGGCAAAATTGTTCCTTTGGGGGGGTATTGCAACTTTTGGCCATTTTGAGGCAAAATGGTTCCTTTGGGGGGGTATTGCAACTTTTGGCCATTTTGACTCGAATTTGTTCCTTTGCGGGGGTATTGCAACTTTTTTCCATTTTGACTCGAATTTGTTCCTTTGGGGGGGTATTGCAACTTTTGGCCATTTTGAGGCAAATTTGTTCCTTTGGGGGGGTATTGCAACTTTTGGCCATTTTGAGGCAAAATGGTTCCTTTGGGGGGTATTGCAACTTTTGGCCATTTTGAGGCAAAATGGTTCCTTTGGGGGGGTATTGCAACTTTTTTCCATTTTGACTCGAATTTGTTCCTTTGGGGGGGTATTGCAACTTTTGGCTATTTTGAGGCAAAATGGTTCCTTTGGGGGGGTATTGCAACTTTTTTTTATTTTGACTAGAATTTGTTCCTTTGGGGGGGTATTGCAACTTTTGGCCATTTTGAGGCAAAATTGTTCCTTTGGGGGGGTATTGCAACTTTTGGCCATTTTGTGGCAAAATGGTTCCTTTGGGGGTATTGCAACTTTTGGCCATTTTGAGGCAAAATGGTTCCTTTGGGGGTATTGCAACTTTTGGCCATTTTGAGGCAAAATAGTTCCTTTGGGGGGGTATTGCAACTTTTTTCCATTTTGACTAGAATTTGTTCCTTTGGGGGGGTATTGCAACTTTTGGCCATTTTGAGGCAAAATTGTTCCTTTGGGGGGGTATTGCAACTTTTGGCCATTTTGAGGCAAAATGGTTCCTTTGGGGGGGTATTGCAACTTTTTTCCATTTTGACTAGAATTTGTTCCTTTGGGGGGGTATTGCAACTTTTGGCTATTTTGAGGCAAAATGGTTCCTTTGGGGGGGTATTGCAACTTTTGGCCATTTTGAGGCAAAATTGTTCCTTTGGGGGGGTATTGCAACTTTTGGCCATTTTGAGGCAAAATGGTTCCTTTGGGGGGGTATTGCAACTTTTGGCCATTTTGAGGCAAAATGGTTCCTTTGGGGAGGTATTGCAACTTTTTTCCATTTTGACTAGAATTTGCTCCTTTGGGGGGGTATTGCAACTTTTGGCCATTTTGAGGCAAAATTGTTCCTTTGGGGGGGTATTGCAACTTTTGGCCATTTTGAGGCAAAATAGTTTCTTTGGGGGGGTATTGCAACTTTTGGCCATTTTGACTCGAATTTGTTCCTTTGGGGGGTATTGCAACTTTTGGCCATTTTGACTCGAATTTGTTCCTTGGGGGGGTATTGCAACTTTTGGCTATTTTGAGGCAAAATGGTTCCTTTGGGGGGGTATTGCAACTTTTTTCCATTTTGACTAGAATTTGTTTCTTTGGGGGGGTATTGCAACTTTTGGCCATTTTGAGGCAAAATTGTTCCTTTGGGGGGGTATTGCAACTTTTGGCCATTTTGAGGCAAAATGGTTCCTTTGGGGGGTATTGCAACTTTTGGCCATTTTGAGGCAAAATGGTTCCTTTGGGGGGGTATTGCAACTTTTGGCCATTTTGAGGCAAAATGGTTCCTTTGGGGAGGTATTGCAACTTTTTTCCATTTTGACTAGAATTTGTTCCTTTGGGGGGGGTATTGCAACTTTTGGCCATTTTGAGGCAAAATTGTTCCTTTGGGGGGGTATTGCAACTTTTGGCCTTTTGAGGCAAAATGGTTCCTTTTGGGGGGTATTGCAACTTTTGGCCATTTTGACTCGAATTTGTTCCTTTGGGGGGTATTGCAACTTTTCGCCATTTTGAGGCAAAATGGTTCCTTTGGGGGGGTATTGCAACTTTTGGCCATTTTGAGGCAAAATAGTTCCTTTGGGGGGTATTGCAAATTTTGGCCATTTTGAGGCAAAATGGTTCCTTTGGGGGGGTATTGCAACTTTTTTCCATTTTGACTAGAATTTGTTCCTTTGGGGGGGTATTGCAACTTTTGGGCATTTTGACTCGAATTTGTTCCTTTGGGGGGTATTGCAAATTTTGGCCATTTTGAGGCAAAATGGTTCCTTTGGGGGGGTATTGCAACTTTTTTCCATTTTGACTAGAATTTGTTCCTTTGGGGGGGTATTGCAACTTTTGGGCATTTTGACTCGAATTTGTTCCTTTGGGGGGGTATTGCAAATTTTGGCCATTTTGAGGCAAAATGGTTCCTTTGGGGGGTATTGCAACTCTTTTCCATTTTGACTCGAATTTATTCCTTTGGGGGGGTATTGCAACTTTTGGCTATTTTGAGGCAAAATGGTTCCTTTGGGGGGGTATTGCAACTTTTTTCCATTTTGACTAGAATTTGTTCCTTTGGGGGGGTATTGCAACTTTTGGCCATTTTGAGGCAAAATTGTTCCTTTGGGGGGGTATTGCAACTTATGGCCATTTTGAGGCAAAATGGTTCCTTTTGGGGGTATTGCAACTTTTGGCCATTTTGAGGCAAAATGGTTCCTTTGGGGGGGTATTGCAACTTTTGGCCATTTTGAGGCAAAATGGTTCCTTTGGGGGGTATTGCAACTTTTTTCCATTTTGACTAGAATTTGTTCCTTTGGGGGGTATTGCAACTTTTGGCCATTTTGAGGCAAAATTGTTCCTTTGGGGGGGTATTGCAACTTTTGGCCATTTTGAGGCAAAATGGTTCCTTTGGGGGGGTATTGACACTTTTGGCCATTTTGACTCGAATTTGTTCCTTTGGGGGGGTATTGCAACTTTTTTCCATTTTGACTCGAATTTGTTCCTTTGGGGGGTATTGCAACTTTTGGCCATTTTGAGGCAAATTTGTTCCTTTGGGGGGGTATTGCAACTTTTGGCCATTTTGAGGCAAAATGGTTCCTTTGGGGGGGTATTGCAACTTTTTTCCATTTTGACTCGAATTTGTTCCTTTGGGGGGGTATTGCAACTTTTGGCCATTTTGAGGCAAATTTGTTCCTTTGGGGGGTATTTCAACTTTTGGCCATTTTGAGGCAAAATGGTTCCTTTGGGGGGTATTGCAACTTTTTTCCATTTTAACTCGAATTTGTTCCTTTGGGGGGGCATTGCAACTTTTGGCTATTTTGAGGCAAAATGGTTTCTTTTATGTGGGTATTGCAACTTTTTTCCATTTTGACTAGAATTTGTTCCTTTGGGGGGGTATTGCAACTTTTGGGCATTTTGAGGCAAAATGGTTCCTTTGGGGGGGTATTGCAACTTTTGGCCATTTTGACTCGAATTTGTTCCTTTGGGGGGGTATTGCAACTTTTTTCCATTTTGACTCGAATTTGTTGCTTTGGGGGGGTATTGCAACTTTTGGCCATTTTGAGGCAAAATGGTTCCTTTGGGGGGGTATTGCAACTTTTTTCCATTTTGACTCGAATTTGTTCCTTGGGGGGGTATTGCAACTTTTGGCTATTTTGAGGCAAAATGGTTCCTTTGGGGGGGTATTGCAACTTTTTTCCATTTTGACTAGAATGTGTTCCTTTGGGGGGGTATTGCAACTTTTGGCCATTTTGAGGCAAAATAGTTCCTTTGGGGGGGTATTGCAACTTTTTTCCATTTTGACTAGAATTTGTTCCTTTGGGGGGGTATTGCAACTTTTTTTCATTTTGACTCGAATTTGTTCCTTTGGGGGGGTATTGCAACTTTTGGCTATTTTGAGGCAAAATAGTTCCTTTGGGGGGGTATTGCAACTTTTTTCCATTTTGACTAGAATTTGTTCCTTTGGGGGGGTATTGCAACTTTTGGCCATTTTGAGGCAAAATTGTTCCTTTGGGGGGGTATTGCAACTTTTGGCCATTTTGAGGCAAAATGGTTCCTTTGGGGGTATTACAACTTTTGGCCATTTTGAGGCAAAATGGTTCCTTTGGGGGGGTATTGCAACTTTTGGCCATTTTGAGGCAAAATGGTTCCTTTGGGGGGGTATTGCAACTTTTTTCCATTTTGACTCGAATTTGTTCCTTTGGGGGGGTATTGCAACTTTTGGCCATTTTGAGGCAAATTTGTTCCTTTGGGGGGGTATTGCAACTTTTGGCCATTTTGAGGCAAAATGGTTCCTTTGGGGGGGTATTGCAACTTTTGGCCATTTTGAGGCAAAATTGTTCCTTTGGGGAGGTATTGCAACTTTTTTCTATTTTGACTAGAATTTGTTCCTTTGGGGGGGTATTGCAACTTTTGGCTATTTTGAGGCAAAATGGTTCCTTTGGGGGGGTATTGCAACTTTTTTCTATTTTGACTAGAATTTGTTCCTTTGGGGGGGTATTGCAACTTTTGGCCATTTTGAGGCAAAATTGTTCCTTTGGGGGGGTATTGCAACTTTTGGCCATTTTGTGGCAAAATGGTTCCTTTGGGGGTATTGCAACTTTTGGCCATTTTGAGGCAAAATGGTTCCTTTGGGGGGTATTGCAACTTTTGGCCATTTTGAGGCAAAATAGTTCCTTTGGGGGGTATTCAACTTTTTTTCCATTTTGACTAGAATTTGTTCCTTTGGGGGGGTATTGCAACTTTTGGGCATTTTGACTCGAATTTGTTCCTTTGGGGGGGTATTGCAAATTTTGGCCATTTTGAGGCAAAATGGTTCCTTTGGGGGGGTATTGCAACTTTTTTCCATTTTGACTCGAATTTGTTCCTTTGGGGGGGTATTGCAACTTTTGGCTATTTTGAGGCAAAATGGTTCCTTTGGGGGTGTATTGCAACTTTTTTCCATTTTGACTAGAATTTGTTCCTTTGGGGGGGTATTGCAACTTTTGGGCATTTTGACTCGAATTTGTTCCTTTGGGGGGGGTATTGCAAATTTTGGCCATTTTGATGCAAAATGGTTCCTTTGGGGGGGGTATTGCAACTTTTTTCCATTTTGACTCGAATTTGTTCCTTTGGGGGGTATTGCAACTTTTGGCCATTTTGAGGCAAAATTGTTCCTTTGGGTGGGTATTGCAACTTTTGGCCATTTTGAGGCAAAATGGTTCCTTTGGGGGGGGTATTGCAACTTTTTTCCATTTTGACTAGAATTTGTTCCTTTGGGGGGGTATTGCAACGTTTGGCTATTTTGAGGCAAAATGGTTCCTTTGGGGGGGTATTGCAACTTTTTTCCATTTTGACTAGAATTTCTTCCTTAGGGGGGGTATTGCAACTTTTGGCCATTTTGAGGCAAAATTGTTCCTTTGGGGGGGTATTGTAACTTTTGGCCATTTTGAGGCAAAATGGTTCCTTTGGGGGGGTATTGCAACTTTTGGCCATTTTGAGGCAAAATGGTTCCTTTGGGGGGGTATTGCAACTTTTGGCCATTTTGAGGCAAAATGGTTTCTTTGGGGGGGTATTGCAACTTTTGGCCATTTTGACTCGAATTTGTTCCTTTGGGGGGGTATTGCAACTTTTGGCCATTTTGACTCGAATTTGTTCCTTGGGGGGGTATTGCAACTTTTGGCTATTTTGAGGCAAAATGGTTCCTTTGGGGGGGTATTGCAACTTTTTTCCATTTTGACTAGAATTTGTTTCTTTGGGGGGGTATTGCAACTTTTGGCCATTTTGAGGCAAAATTGTTCCTTTGGGGGGGTATTGCAACTTTTGGCCATTTTGAGGCAAAATGGTTCCTTTGGGGGGTATTGCAACTTTTGGCCATTTTGAGGCAAAATGGTTCCTTTGGGGGGGTATTGCAACTTTTGGCCATTTTGAAGCAAAATGGTTCCTTTGGGGAGGTATTGCAACTTTTTTCCATTTTGACTAGAATTTGTTCCTTTGGGGGGGTATTGCAACTTTTGGCCATTTTGAGGCAAAATTGTTCCTTTGGGGGGGTATTGCAACTTTTGGCCATTTTGAGGCAAAATGGTTCCTTTTGGGGGGTATTGCAACTTTTGGCCATTTTGACTCGAATTTGTTCCTTTGGGGGGTATTGCAACTTTTTTCCATTTTGATTCGAATTTGTTCCTTTGGGGGGGTATTGCAACTTTTGGCCATTTTGGGGCAAATTTGTTCCTTTGGGGGGGTATTGCAACTTTTGGCCATTTTGAGGCAAAATGGTTCCTTTGGGGGGGTATTGCAACTTTTTTCCATTTTGACTAGAATTTGTTCCTTTGGGGGGGTATTGCAACTTTTGGGCATTTTGAGGCAAAATGGTTCCTTTGGGGGGGTATTGCAACTTTTGGCCATTTTGACTCGAATTTGTTCCTTTGGGGGGGTATTGCAACTTTTGGCCATTTTGAGGCAAAATTGTTCCTTTGGGGGGGTATTGCAACTTTTGGCCATTTTGAGGCAAAATGGTTCCTTTGGGGGGGTATTGCAACTTTTTTCCATTTTGACTCGAATTTGTTCCTTTGGGGGGTATTGCAACTTTTGGCTATTTTGAGGCAAAATGGATCCTTTGGGGGGGAATTGCAACTTTTTTCCATTTTGACTAGAATTTGTTCCTTTGGGGGGGTATTGCAAATTTTGAGCATTTTGACTCGAATTTGTTCCTTTGGGGGGTATTGCAAATTTTGGCCATTTTGAGGCAAAATGGTTCCTTTGGGGGGGTATTGCAACTTTTTTCAATTTTGACTAGAATTTGTTCCTTTGGGGGGGTATTGCAACTTTTGGCCATTTTGAGGCAAAATGGTTCCTTTGGGGAGGTATTGCAACTTTTTTCCATTTTGACTAGAATTTGTTCCTTTGGGGGGGTATTGCAACTTTTGGCCATTTTGAGGCAAAATTGTTCCTTTGGGGGGGTATTGCTACTTTTGGCCATTTTGACTCGAATTTGTTCCTTTGGGGGGGTATTGCAACTTTTGGCTATTTTGAGGCAAAATGGTTCCTTTGGGGGGTATTGCAACTTTTTTCCATTTTGACTAGAATTTGTTCCTTTGGGGGGGTATTGCTACTTTTGGCCATTTTGACTAGAATTTGTTCCTTTGGGGGGGTATTGCAACTTTTGGCCATTTTGACTCGAATTTGTTCCTTTGGGGGGGTATTGCAACTTTTGGCTATTTTGAGGCAAAATGGTTCCTTTGGGGGGGTATTGCAACTTTTTTCCATTTTGACTAGAATTTGTTCCTTTGGGGGGGGTATTGCAACTTTTGGCCATTTTGAGGCAAAATGGTTCCTTTGGGGAGGTATTGCAACTTTTTTCCATTTTGACTAGAATTTGTTCTTTTGGGGGAGACTAACACTGTCCCTGCTAGGGATCCCTCATTTCAGGGGGGGGGTCAGGGGCTGTGACAGTGACCACAGACTCTGCCCCTGCTCTAATCATGCTTTGTTTGAATATATCAGCATGCACTAGGATTCTGTAACAAAGCATCATCAGACTGGAAATAGGAAAAAAAAATAGAAGAGCAGTTAGATAGTGTAGTTAGGGAACGGTAAGTAATTTTTTAATACAATAATATCAGAAAATAGCTTAGATTACAGTCCTAAATAGATATGGATTTAAATGGTAATTTATTTTTACTTGGGACCACCACTTTACCTGATTTAATGAAGAAAGGGGCTGATGTGATCTCCTGGAAGCCTGAGGCAATCGTTGCCTTCACAAAGTTAAAACAACGCTTCTAATAAGATCCTTTTATAGTGAAGCCTGATGCCTCAAAAGTTAATGTTACCTTTTTTCTCACTCAACTTTGCCCATGCACCTTCTTGACAAAAACATTCATCTGCTAAAATGAATTATGATTCCAGTAATCAAGTGGGGCTTCGAGGAATGGAACCGCTCCCTCGAAGGTGCTAAACATAAACTCACTATTATTACTGATCACAAAATTCTTACTTATCTTGAATTTGCCAAAAGACCAAATTTTAGACAAGCTAGATGGGCTTTGTTCTTTACTAGGTTTGATTTTGTGGTAACAATTAGCCTTGTTACTAAGAATGTTAAAGCCGACGCTCGTTCCTGAAGCTTTTGTCTATCTCAATTCAAAGACTTTCAACAGGTCTCTATTGTAGCTGAAGGTACTGTTTCCCACAATCCTTTTGAGGAGATCCGTAGATCCTAAAGCGGGCTTTACACGCTACGAGATTGCTACAGCGATCTCGTTGGGGTCACGGATTTTGTGATGCACATCCGGCCACTGTAGCGATCTCGTTGTGTGTGACGCCTAGGAGCGATTTTGGATCGTTGCAATAACGTCCAAATCGCTCCTCGTTGACATGGTGGTCCATT
This sequence comes from Anomaloglossus baeobatrachus, assembly GCF_048569485.1. Lineage (NCBI taxonomy): Eukaryota > Metazoa > Chordata > Amphibia > Anura > Aromobatidae > Anomaloglossus > Anomaloglossus baeobatrachus. The sequence continues at coordinate 289,876,574 of NC_134353.1, read as the reverse complement.
CTCAAATATCGCTGCTGTTGCGTGGGCGAAGTTGTTCCTCGTTCCTGCGACAGCACACATCGCTACGTGTGATGCCGCAGGAACAAGGAACCTCTCCTTACCTGCCACACGCCAGCAATGAGGAAGGAAGGAGGTGGGCGGGATGTTCGTCCCGCTCATCTCCGTCCCTCCGCTTTGATTGGCCGGCCGCTTAGTGACGTCGCGGGGACGTCGATGTGATGCCGAACGTCTCTGCCCCTTGAGGTAGGGATTGTTCGGCAGTCACAGCGACGACGCTGACCAGGTAAGTGCGTGTCATAGCGATAATGTTCGCTGTGGCAGCGATCACAAAATATCGGGATAACGAAAGGGGCGGGTGCTATCACGCTCGCCATCGCTAGCATCGGCTAGCAATATCGCAGCGTGTAAAGCCCGCTTTAGTGTTAGCTCCAGAAGAGAAAAAAATCCCACCCACCCCCACCCCTGTTTTGTATATAAATTCTTCAGGAATCCCATGATTCAGCGCTCACAAGTTGTTCAATATTGTAATTTTAAGATTGGAATGTCATTACTTGTGAAATTTGGGCCAGAGCTAAAGTACCCTGCACTGGCCCTGCTGTCTTTCTCCAGTCTACCTACTCCCAGAGGTCATTGGACTCATTTCTACATGGACATTACTTACCTGCCATCCTATGAGAGAAAGATTTCTATCTGGGTGGAGGTCAACAAATTCAATAAAGAGTATCATTTTGACCCTTCGTCTAGGTTACCTGACTATCAAACCTTAAGAAAATCATTAATTGAACGCATTGTGCATTTACAGGGTATGCTAGAAAATAATGTTTTACAACCGGTTACACAGTTTGTTTAAAAATTTTGGTAGGGATTTTGAAACAAGTTCAGTGTTGAACTGTCCCTTTCATCTGCTAGAGAACAATGGTCTAACTAAATGTGCCAACAAGACACTTTCTTCGTTGTTATGTCTCTGTCTCTGACTATCAGTCTGACTGGGTGGAAGATCTGCCTCTAGCCGAATTCACTATAAATAATCAATAGTAAGAATTTCTTAATACATCTTCTTTATTCTGCAATTTTGGGTATTGCCTTCGGTTTGGGCTTTTTAAAGCCTCTGAATGGAACATTTGAGGCCAAAAAATCAATAGACAAGTTAAAGATTATCTTGTCTTAGAGCAGTGAAAACCTGAGAATGACACAGGACACACAGAAGAGGTAGCCTTTTTGACCCTGTGGTCTATTACAGACATAATTGTATCGCCCAGGGTTATGGGGTACTCTGTCTTGGGCGGTCTATAACTGGGGAATGTCACTTTGGTGGCTGTTGCCCGGTCCAGTGCCCTGGGTCCTTTTTGAAAAGGGGAATATTTACAGGGTATTTACAGGGTATTAGAATAGTGTTCACACGTGACGCTACTTGCGGTGTTGCGGCTATGTGGATGGAGCCGCCACTGCACAATGCCCACTACTGGGGCTGGTGTCAATGGCAGTCTGGATAGTAGGCCCTCTGCAAGCAGGGCTGGGCCCCAGAGGGTAGGTGATGTGAAGGGTGTCGGAAGAAGGTAGTCCACACAAGGGGTTTAGTGCAACTGGTTCTTTACTCACTTTCTGGTGGTAATTGGTCACCCAACGCCGGCTGGTTTCTCCTTCAGGTCCCCATAGTCCTAGTGCCAAGAGCTTCTGCCTGAACTAGGGTCCTGTCCCTCGTTGTTGAGTAGTTCCGGGAGTACTCCACCGGCAACTAACCTCCTTGGCACCAGGTTACTGTTCACTCCTAGTCAGTGAATCTGCTCACTTTCACTGTCAGTTAGACTCTCTACTGTCTCCCTGACTGTCCACTGTCTTCCCCTCCTACCTAGTCAAATAGTGGACTGGACTGGCTCCACCTCTAGGTGGCTGTCCATCGGTCCGACACTAGCTTTGTACCATTCTCTTGGGGATAATTGGGTAAAACTGGGATTTTCAGGAGTGTTTGTGTGTTACCGGCACTGATCTTCTGGGTCCCTAGGGGGTAGGCCCTGCATCCCGGTGGGGATGCAGTACCTTGTAGCTCCCTGATGGCTTCAGGGGTGCTACATAATACACACCAGTAGAACAACTATTATAATACTCTCCCATCTCTGTAGAGTTGTCTTTCAGGGAGAGGACTCCAACTGGAGATTAAGATGTGGATGGAAAACTGTTCATAATGCCTCAAACCTTTCATTGCATCCAGATAGATCAACAAAGTTTTATCCCAAACACAACAGCATGGGAAGAAAACATTGCCTGTTGAAGATGTGGATCCATTTACATCATGCAACATTTTTGAGTGTAATGTCTCCTCCCCCACCAGTAGACTGAATTCAACTGCACCTGGCGAGGTAAGCAGATGTCATAGGGGCAGGTCCACGTAACGGCAACAACCAATAAGTCTCCTTTGGTATCTTTTGTATTATCCCCTTGGGATTTACAGCCACCTACATACAGTATAATTCCCCAAAAGCTCTCTATATACAGTATTTTTAATGAATCAGGAGAATATTACTCCAACGCATCTACTCATCAAGACCAGCATGAACATCGCTGGGGATCATAAGTTGGGCCACAGAGTTTTTTACCTTTACTATCTGCATATATAGCAGATAAAAGCCTATGGAACATCTTTTTACCAAAATCTTCTATGCTCTGCCTGTTTTTTTCAGCCCATAATATAATGCAGATTTTAGCTTCCAACAAAATAATAGAGCATTCAGACTTTGTGAGAATAAAATGTTTAACTTGGGACATACAGCAATCATTATCTGCTTCATTCCAACAAGCAGGATTACAGACAAAAACAACTGTATACAGATACACCAAAGAGATCACACACTACAGTATGAGAAAACAACAACACAGCGACATCTGGTTGGGTGAGTTTTGTGTTGAAAAACTTGTTAGGCCTGCACAAATGGTCTACTAGATGAATGGGCAAAAATTCCCACTGGCATGCTTCAATGTATATGTGACTCAATACATTTGTCTGTATAAAATAGATGGATAGACACAATCAAACCTTAAATATTGAAATGCATCCCTAGTAGGGATCATCAGTCCCTGCTATCAGCAAGACCTGTTCTTCCTGATTTCCCTGGTGTGATGACAATTGGGGTAATATTTTTAGGGGTTGGTATCAGCTGTATAATGCCAGCTGGCATCAATTCAAGGGGTTAGTAATGGAGAAGTGTCTATCAGGCACCCCCATTACTAACCCAGTAATCCAAAGAAAACACACACAGGAAAAAATAGTTCATTTGAATAAAGACTCCCCACACTATCCAGGGTTCACCAATTTGTATTCAAAAATGTTCCCACAAAGTTCCATCGATCGTAGTTAACATTCCCCGAATGCAGCACTGGCAACTGTAAAAAGAAGTTAAGTACAGCTTCACTAGTGGAAGCCGGATAAACATATAGCTGGGATGATTTAGGAAAACCTGCACTCGCAGAGGGTTGGACCCGATAGCCCTAGTGGTCCCTTCCAACTTTACCATTCTATGATTCTATGATTCTATGAGCTATTCACAGGCGTTAGGTAGTGACAACAAGTCTCATCAGAACTGCCGGCTCAATACTGCACTCAGTGAGATCTGGCAGCTCTGGTGAGAGGTGTTGTCACCTAAAGCCTGTGTATAGCTGTACTTTACTGCTTTTCACAGTCACCAGAGCTGCATTCGGGAAACATGGATTTCGTCAGAGGAGCTTCGTGGAAATTTTTTGATAATAAAGTGGTGAACGAGGGATAGTGTAGGGGAGTCTTTATTCAAATAACCTATTTTTTCCTGAGTGTTTTCTTTCTTTTTTTTTTATTACTGAGTTAGTAATGGGGCATCTGATAGATAGCTCTTAATTAGTAACCCATGGGATTGATGCCAGCTGAAATTACACAGCTGGCATCAACTGGCAAAAATATTACCCCAGTTGCCAACAGGAGAATCTGAAGAGCCGGGAAAAGCGATAGAATTGGCACATCTAATGTAATACACCAATTCTGTGGCTGATATTTTAGGCTATGAAGGGCTAAATAACAATTAGCCTTCCTAGCCTGATAATACCAGCCTGCAGCTTCCTGCTTTACCTTGGCTTGTTATCAAAAATAAGGAGGACCTTCAGTCATTTTTTTAAGTTATTTATTAGGTTATACAAGGCTTAAAACACCCTTAATTGCCACATAAAAGGTACTAAAGGGTGCAAGTGTACAGTATACAATGTACTGCGATAGCAATTAAACAATATATATGCCTCGTCAAAAGTCTGCTCTAATCTGAGCTTTCCCTCTTAGGCCTCATCCATGTCTACGGTACGTGTGATGTCTGTTTCCACATGTACCGGAGACATGGACACATGTAGACCTATTAAAATCAATGGGCTAGCACACGCTGTTTTTACACGGAATGTTTGTTTGTGTGGAGCACACGCATTTCTGTGTGCTCCACATGGCAACATGTTCATTTTTTGCCGACAGCACGGATGTCAGACAGAACACATACTGATGTGATCTGTGTGACATCAGTGTGACACGTATCAGAGGAAACACACATGTCACTGAGAAATAAATATATTTATATACTTACTTGTCTCCAGCGCTGCTTTCTCAGTTACTGCTATCACACTTGTTTTTGAGCTTGCTCATTATGCTCATGAATATTTACTGCATTGACTGCGGACCCGGAAGAAAGTATGACAGCAGCGCTGGAGACATGTAAATATACAAGTTTGTGCTATCCGGTTGTCACAAGGTTAACACACGATTAGCACACTGTACACTACACACAGACAGACATACGCACCTACTAGTGATAGGTAGACTCGCAGATAACCGGCACTGGCGGGTCTAACTGGGTTAAAAAAAACACTTCAGGCTCAGGATTAATCCTGGGTATCTGGCCGGATGCTGGTCCCTATATTAGTCTATGGGGACCAGAATCCGGAGATTAGAAATGGTGGTAGAAGGCTCCAACGGAGCTGTAACTACTTCCAGGCCACTTATTCACCTTCATGCATATGCACTGCTTTCCCTGCCCAACGGTGTCTGTGATTGGTTGCAGTCAGATGCGTCCCCACCCTGAGTGTCAGCATGTGAGCTGACTGCTTACAATCACAGATGTTATGTTCGCGTATCGTGGTATAAAAATCAAGAAATTAAAATATTTGGCATAGGGTCCCCCTATATATTGATACCAGTACAGATAAAGTATATGGCTACAAGCTGCAGCCCCCAGCCATGTGCTTATCTTGGCTGTGTATCAAAATGAGAGGAACCGCTTTTTTTTTTGGTCCTCCCCAATTTTTATACCCAGCCATGAGAAAGCCTGACATCTGGAAGCTGGTATTCTCAGGCAGGAAAGACCCATGTTATTGGGCCCTCCCAGCCTAAAAATACCAGCCTCCAGCTGCCCGGAATTGTCGCATTCATTAGATGTGACAAGTCAGGTGCTTTACCTGACTCTTCCTGATGGACCTAGTGTGGTGGCTGTAATAAAGAGTTCATGGCAGTCCACAGCTGCTACTAAGCCCTATGTTAGTGAAGGGAAGGGTCTCCGAGACCTCTCCCATTACTAGTCTGTAAGTTAAAGTAATAAACACAAACACCGAAAAAATCCTTTATTTGAAATAAAATACAAAAAAAGCATCCTCTTTCACCACTTTATTAACCTCCAAAACACCCCTGCTGGTCTGATGTAATCCATACAAGGTCCCACAACAATTTCAGTTCTACTACATTTGAAGCTCACAGCGAGCGCCATAGAACAATGACCAGCCGCTGTGAGTTGTAGGCAGAGGCTGAGTGAGCCACGCGATCAGCGGTGATGTCACTTAGGTGATTTGTGGTCACAGATGGATGGCCCCATACACGAGTGATAGTTCTCATGCAATGATGGCAGTCTTGGTTGATCGCGCCCATTTACTAGTTTGAACTCAGTGAATGTAAATGCAACCCAAATATTTGAGTGTGATGGTGCAATATTTGGGCATTTAAGACCACACTTTAATCTTTTGCCCAGGGCCCCACTTTGTCTAAAACTGGCCCTGCCCATGTGCTCCAGTCGCCACAGCATATTACACCATAATTAAGGAGCGATATTCGCCTCGGGTAAGCAGGGGGTTAATCACCGGTGTTCCACATTCATACTTTACATACAGCTTAGGAGCCTTTTCACGGGGGAGGGGGGATGGCTCAGGGTAGATAAGGGGATGGCCATCACGATGCATGGGACTTCACTGAAGCCAGCCACCTGGGGGGCGGGTTCCACTTGGGGTAGAAGTAGGAGCAACTCACACAATCTTCAGTCAGTTGACCTGGGACACTAGTTCTGGGACACAACACCATCACCACTTTCTTCTCTTCTCTTCACGGGGCCTGTGGCTTGGAGCAGTCCACGTTCTTCAGAAGGGTAACTCTGAAAAAGGACCTTCTTCTTTCAAACACTGGTGTCTGCTTCTAACTTATCCAAGGTCGACGGGGCACATCACAGCGGGTGACCAGTACTACCCAGGCGAGCGACATAAAGAGTGAGTAAAGATACCTGGAACCGCAGCATCTGACTCGGATTCTTATTACCGGCACCGCCGCCGCTCGCCTCGGCGCCAAAGGCCTTCGTCATCACTACTCCCCTCATCATCCTTCCTGGGGCCCGCTCCACCTGTGGGGAGCGATCCCATCTTCGGCTGCTATTACCATCCACCCCGGAGGACTGCGACAGCAGCGGCGGCTAATCTCTGGCCGCATACCACAAGTGGCGTCACAACAATCATCCTACTACAACCCCCATCATTCTCCCTCGGAGGCACAAAGTCGGGCAGGCCACCGCGACATCCCAGACTACAACACCGGCCTGGTGACGAGTAAAGCAGGTACAAGACCCATGCCTGACTACCCCCTTCCCCCTGGGTGCTACACCCACATCTTACCAATTTATAGATTATGGAATCTGACTAATGTTATCTGACCTAATTTACGCTTCAAATAATAATGCATTTGATGAAATATTAACTGTAAAGCAAACAAATCATTGTCAACGTGCAACAGAGAATGACAAACCCATTGTGTACAGTGGATTGTGTCTGCCAAAATCTCAGGCAGGCAGAGTTTATAAGCCTGCCTAGGACGCAGTGCTTGGGGCTGAAGAAAAAGCTCAGGGAGTGTCAAATACTCACACAGGACACAAGAAGGTTAAAGTGGAGACAGTGTTCAGCCCTGTAACCGACACCAAGATGTGCACCACAGGAAAGGTATTGTACGAGTAACATTAGAACGCTGCTATGCTGGCATATTGCTTCTTTCTTAGTTAAATGCCTTTTAATGACAATGCTTTATAGTATTTGTATGTCTGCATTTTTTGCAGTTTGTGTTACTTCCTATATTTAGTCAACCGATGCATTTACGAGGTCTCAAGATTTGTCAGATACTCAAGAATGAAATCTATAAAATGTTCTGTGAACATTGTGCTCGCATACAGTGAGCTGTTTACAATTCTGGAAAAATAAGAGTAACCTAATACAGATGTAGGAAATAAGATGGTGCCAAGAATGGAGTGTGTGCAGATCCTTAAAGGGAAACTAAACCTATTACATTTTTATATCTATGTGCATTTTATTTGTAAACAGATCACTGGAGTTCCAGGTCCGGAGATCCCACCAATCATTCAACCCTACACTCCCCTCCCCCACCTCCGCCCTGGTTTAAAAACTGCATGTGTGATATGAGCTTCATTATTTACTGGCTTTAAGGCTATGTGCGCACTTTGCGTTTTTACCTGCGTTTCCGCAGCGCTTTGAACTGCAGCGTTTTAATGACAAAAGGCATGCGTTTTGATTTTCAAGCAAAGTCTAAGGGAAATGGGGTTTTCTTGTGCGCACTTTGCTGTTAAAAACGCAGCGTTTAATTTGCATATTTTTGGGCAAAAACTCAGCGTTTAAAGAAGCAGCATGTCAATTGTTTTTGCCATTTGGGCAGCGTTTTGCTAACATTGAAGTCAATGAGAAGTTGCAAAACGCATCAACATCAAAATTCTTGCATTTTACCTGCTTTTTGATGCTGAAAACATGCGTTTAGGACCAATTAATTGCATGCATTTTTGGCAAAATATTAATGGCATGATATGTCCCTTTACACACACTTATTGTCCGACAATTATTTTTAAGAAAATTCATAAATAAATGTAATTTTATGCAGAATGATTATCACAAACATATCATTTTAATAAAAAAAGCCAATTTTTGATTTATAATAATTTTGATATTTTGTTATTTTTTTCCGTTTTTTTCATAGTGTTTGAATGTTTAAACTTTATTTAGAAGTGTCTTTGTATTTAAAACACATCTGACTTTAAGCAATGGAAACGCGTATTTATCGCGTTTTTGTGGTCAAAACCAACTTTGGCAAAAACCATTTCTGCCAGAGGATGAAGTTAGACCTGCAACTACCTCGACGCAAAGTGCGCACATAGCCTAAATGTTAGAGGTCCAATTAAGAAAAAAAATGACTGTTTTTCATAACTGTATATATCACCCATTTTCTCGGCTAATGATTGTGGACGCTATATAGATGGTGTCTGGATAGAATGCAGCCATTGAGTTTAATATTGTCACATCTGATCCAAAAAATTGTAGTGCAAGCTGAAATATTTTACATGTGAACCATTGTAGTTCAACTGAACTACACTATTCACTTCAACGCGTTGTGTGCTGTCCGTGTGCCATCTAAAAAAGAAAAAAAAGCATCATCTGAACAAACCCTTAAGGCCGCTTTACACGCTACGATATCGTTACCGATATCGCTAGCGTGCGTACCCACCCCTATCGGTTGTGCGACATGGGCAAATCGCTGCCTGTGGCGCACAACATCGCTCAGAACCGTCAAACTACTTACCTGCCTAGCGACGTCTTTGTTACCGGCAAACCGCCTCCATTCTAAGGGGGAGGTTCGTTCGGCGTCACAGCGACGTCACTAAGCAGCCGCCCAATAGAAGCGGAGGGGCGGAGATGAGCGGGACATAAACATCCCGCCCACCTCCTTCCTTCTTCATTGTGGGCGGGACACAGGTAAGGAGAGGTTCCTCGTTCCTGCGGTGTCACACAGAGCGATGTGTGCTGCCGCAGGAATGACGAACTGTAGTTGCAGTAGCAACGATAATCGAGATTGGGGGGGCATGTCACTGATTAGCAATTTTGAAAGTTTTTGCAATGATTCAAAATCGCTCATAGGTGTCAAACGCAACGACATCACTAACGCGGCCGGATGTACGTCACAAATTCTGTGACCCCAACGAGATCGCTTTAGTGATGTCATAGCGTGTAAAGCGGCTTTTACACTTAATACACAAACAGCATTTTCTCTTTTTTAGTGTTTTAATTTTTTTTTCTTTTTTAAATAGTATGTTTTTGATGGCCTTATTTTAGGTTAAAAACATGCTGTCCTTGATATTACTTGTCTGGTATTTGTGCTAAATCTCCTCTAAACTTCAAAAATGGCTGAAATAAATCATGCTTCAATTGCTATAAAACTAACTCAACTATCCTAAGAAATGGCATGAAAAAAGCTTGAAATTCTTGATTGCTTTCTACAAGTAATGCTGAAAAAAAGTTTATAAAAATACAATTAAGGTGGACAGCCAAAGATATACAGGTCCTACTGTATATCATGAATACATAACTAACCTGTGAAATGGAGGAAAAAACAATGCACTAAAGATATGCACACCTGAATGGAATTTTATGATATGATACACCCTGTCTATTTTTTTTTTTTAAACTGTTTTACCTCACAAAAAGAATAAGCTATGATCCTTTGCTGTGCTGTCTGTATACTTTTTTTACTGCTTCTCCAGCCCAGGAGCTTTGGTATGATTAGCCCATGTGCCTGTGCAGTCAGACATAGTTATTACACAGTACATAGCAGGGACACATATATAAGATCATCTCAGCACAGGAACATTTTTTTTTTATTTGTTTTAAACAAATCCAATTGTGGAAATTATTATTATTATTATTATTATTATTATTATTATTATTATTATTATTCCAAGATCTATTGATTAAAATCAACCTTCAAATGAATTTTGTTAGTGGGAAAACCCCTTTAACTGCAGGCTCTAATATATTTATACTTTCAATTTCTGGGCACATTTGCCATGTATTTCCTTATCTGGTTTGTCAGCACCTGTTGGGTCCCCTTTGCATGATATTTGCACATTGCCATTTAGCTTAGACTATTCTAAATACATAACTATTGCAGTGGACCGACTCCTTTATTATTTTTCTTTATATATCATTGTTCATATTTATTGTCCCTTTGACTACATTTCTAGACAGATATCAGCACATATTCAATAGGTTTGTAATGTTTTGTTTTGTTTGTTTTTTTTTAATGGTGTGGTCTGTTATATTATTGTTTAATAAAATTCCATTCAGGTTTGCATCCCCCTAGTGCATTGCTTTATCTTCTATTTCATCTTCTATTTCATAGGTTAGTTATGCATGCATGATATTGCACCTGTATCTGATACATTTGACTGTCCACCTAAATTGTGTTTTTATTGACTTTTTCAGTTCATTGCTTTTTCTTCTACGTATTTCAAACAAAGTCTGTGAATTATGGAATTTGTTGAATTCTTTCCATAATCCTGGCCATGAAACATGCTGACAATACAAGAGTAAAGGGGGTTTTACACGCAGCGATATCGCTAACGATATCGCTGGTGAAAGCACCCGCCCCCGTCGGTTGTGCGTCACGGGCAAATCGCTGTCCATGGCGCACAAAATCATTAGGAGCAGTCACATGGACTTACCTGCCTAGCGACATCGCTGTTGCCGGCGAACCACCTCCTTTCTAAGGGGGCGGTTCGTGTGGCGTCACAGAGGTGTCACTAAGCGGCCGCCCGCCCAATAGAAGCGGAGGGGTGGAGATGAGCGGCCGTAACATCCCGCCCATCTCCTTCCTTCCTCCTTGCCGGCGGCCGCAGGTAATCTGTAGTTCGTCGTTCCCGAGGTGTCACACGTAGCGATTTGTGCTGCCTCGGGAACGACGAATAGCCTGCATCCTGCATCAATCAACGATTTTTTTCAAAATGAACGACGTGTCAACGATCAACGATAAGGTGAGTATTTTTGATCGTCAACGGCCGCTAGTTGGTGTCACACGGAACAATGTCGCTAACGATGCCGGATGTGCGTCACGGAATCTGTGACCCCGGCGATATATCGTTAGATTCCTCATTGCGTGTAACAAGGCCTTTAAGGCCCTGTGTGACACCTCGGCAACGACGAACTGCAGCTTACCTGCAGCCACCGGAAATGAAGGAAGGAGGTGGACGGGATGTTACGGCGTGTAAAGGCCCCTTTATGGCTCATGGGCACGTTGCGTACTTACATGCATTTACGTTGTGTATTGTACTGCAGCGTAAATGCATGCGATGCTTTTATGAATGCAGCGATTTGGGTGCTACAATTTTGACCCAAATCTGTGCGTTTATAAAAGCAGCATGTCAATTATTCCGTGCGCTATGGATGCAGCTCCCACTCTGTCTATGGTGGAGGCAACAGCCATAGCACATGAAATCGGCTTTTTTTAACAAAAATACTGCATTCATTATGCAGTGTTTCTGTTGCGGGCGGGGAGGAGGGTGTCAGCACTGCGCTCACCCCTCTGCTCGGGTCCGGCGGCTGCTGCTCAGTGGTGGCTCGAGCGGTGGGCCGGATCCCGGGGGTTCTCGAGCGGCGCTCCTCGCCCGTGAGTGAAAGGGGATTGGGTCTTGGGATATTGTCTATTGTCCGTGACGCCACCCACGGTTGTGGTGATTTGTTGACACCACCGCTGCTCAGTATGGGGATCCCGGGAGTGATGGCGTGGAGCAGCAAGTTGTTGTGTTGCCCCTCCGTGGGTAGGGGTTGGTGATCCCGGTGCCCAGTGACTAGGTGTGAGATGCAGGGCCTGGTGGGCGCAGGGACGCGGGGGCAGCGCTGTGCCTTGCGGCACTGTGGTACTCACTCAGCCTGAGACGATGACACAGTTCTCGGTAAACCACACGGCTGGGAAGACGGTTCCCACGGACGGCTGCACTTGCTTCCCCAGTAGGTGATGGTGATGTCCCTTTTCCTGCACCTAATGTTGTTGATGGTTGATGGCTCTACTCTTTGCCCGCAGGCGCTGGCCCTCAGAAACTGGTGCCCTGGCGGTGGCGGTGTCTCTGCTTTAATGTTTGGGCTGTTGCCTTCAATCGGGACTTGGTTGTTTGGAGACGTCGTCCCCTTCACTGACGGATTTGGCAACTTATGGCGACTCCTAGCCTTGCCAGGGTCCGAGAGGCCCCTGCCCTGGTGCTGACTGTCCTTTGTCCACTGCTCCAGACCGCCGGGTCACCACCCGTCCGCGGTCCTTCCAGGAACTCCTGAGCAGTCACCCCTGCGGACTATCACCGCCGTCTGCTGACCTTGCTGTCTCTCGGCCCGGGGCACACACCCGGACCAACTTCAGGCTTTACAACTGTCACCTTTCCGTCCTCCTTTACCACTTCACTTTGCTTCACTTTCACTGCCCTAGCTGGACTTCCACTTCACTGTTTACTCAAGCTCTCCCTGAGCTAAACTGCCTGGTTTTTCTGCCTCCAGAGCTGTGAACTCCTCGGTGGGTGGAGCCAACCACCTGGCCCACCCCCTGGTGTGAACACCAGCTCCTGGAGGAAGGCAACAAGGATTTTGGTAGCTTTGGTGTGCCTAACTGGTGTGTAGGGTGTGGTGGTGCAATGACCTGTGACCCCTGGCTTGCCCAGGGCGTCACATTTCTGCATTGATTTGAAGCGCATATGTGCTGTCAAATCGTTGCAGAATATTCTGCAGTTACGTGCGCATGAGCCCTTTGGCTGGATTCACACAGTGGTGTGGTATCCAATGCGAGTGTATCGGATGCAATAAGCTAATGACCCTCGGCTCACGCTGTACTGCCAGCATGAAACCGAGTGACTGTGATCTGATCTTGCGATTGGATCACGACTGCGGAGGAGAGGGCGGGTGCTCCAGAGGAGAGGGAGGGATTAGTCTCTCCATCTCCTCCATTGTCAGCTGATGCGATTATCGCACTGCATTCAGATATCATCCGAGTGCAGTCCGATGTTTCAATCGCACCCATAGATTTGTATGAGTGCGAGTGACATGTCTCTCCTGACAATCACAGCATGCTGCGACTTTTCTCTCATCCAGAATTTGGATGAGAAAAAAGCTGACCATCTGCTCTCCCTCATTGTCCCTGTCCAAGTCATACGCTCGTATGAGCATACCTCAATATTTTTATTTAGGGTACTTACACACTGCATCTTTTTAGCCTTTATTTTCAAGTCAAAACTACTGGAGGAGCAAACACAGGAAAAACGATCTTATGTACATCAATTTTTTTATTTTTTTGGCACGTGTGGTATCTGTTAATTTTTGGATAGATCACAGACTCATTACAATCAATGTGTCACTTCTCATGACCTTTTTGTTTTTCTGCAGATCATGGATTTCATAAAAAAAGATGAAAAATGTCATACTTTGAACAGTGCTGCTAACAAAACATGCCAATGCAAGTTTATCACACACACACACACACACACACACACCTGTATTTTACTGTTTCAGGCTACATTCATGCATCAGTGATCTTTCTTAAGCCAACCAATGCTTCAGTTTTCATCACTGTTTCACTCGTATGCATTAAAGTAATAAAAAAAATAAAAAGCTTCTCATGTCCATTGCAAGAATAAAGACAGATTACACATTAAATCATAGGCCACACAGGTATGTTTTCTATCCATGAAAATCCCACATCTTAACAGGTGCAGTATATGAGAAACGGGCATTTGATCGAGCCTTCATGGGTAGGAGAAGCTAAGAAATATTCTATTTAAGAAAAAAATTGATGAAAGAAAACCCACTGACCTTTATTCACATGAGTTAAAAAACTGGCCTAATGGAAACTACTCCATCTTGTCTTTATTTTGAACCCACTTCTTATTATTCTGCAAAGAGAACATTCACACAACCGTATGTTCAGGTTCGAGTGTTGTCCATAAAAACATCTGATCTCACTCAGACAGCACTCAAACCAATGCCGTTTTATTTGACTGCTCAAATAACTGTTCATTTTTCCCCATACTCCAAATATCCGTATGAAAAATTATTGCAGTATGCACTGGACTCTTCCATAGTTCAGATGAGACTTGGGTATCCAAGTCTGTGAGTGTGAAAAAAATAAAAACGGATTTCGTACATATCAGCCATACAGCATCTGATTTTTACATATACATTGGGATTATTAAAGGGGTATTCCCATCTCCAAGATCCTTGTTTGCTTTTGCAGTTGCTGCTTGACATTGAGTGCTGCTGCTCAGCTTATTTGTAACCAGAATACCCAAGTCCTTCTCTGTAGTATCTATCTATCTCTGTAGTCCTTCCCGGGTATACTTCCATTACTTCCATTTAATGTATACGCAGCTATAGGATTACTCCATCGTAGGTGCATTACTTTACATTTATCAACATTAAATTTCATTTGCCAAGTATCTGCTCATTCTGACATCTTATCCAGATCATTTTGTAATATTGTACTTTGAAGGTCTGTTTTTAACTATCCTACATAGTTTGGTGTCATCAGCAAAGACTGACACTTTACTATCAATCCCATCCACAAGGTCATTAATAAAGAGATTAAAAAGAATCGGTCCTAGCAAAGATCCCTGTGGTACCCCACTGCTGACTATAGCCCATTTAGAAAATATACCATTTATGATTACTCTTTGTTTCCTATCTTTTAGCCAATTCCTTACCCATCTGCTTATAATTTCCCCTAGTCCTTTACATACTTCATGTGTATGGTATCCATAGTTCCGACCATTAGCAACTAACTGTTGCTATATGTGTTGCTGTAACCTTGGATTCCTAAGTTACAGTAATGCCCTGCACATACAGTTAGGTCCAGAAATATTTGGACAGTGACACAAGTTTTGTTATTTTAGCTGTTTACAAAAACATGTTCAGAAATACAATTATATATATATATATATATATATATAATATGGGCTGAAAGTGCACACTCCCAGCTGCAATATGAGAGTTTTCACATCCAAATCGGAGAAAGGGTTTAGGAATCATAGCTCTGTAATGCATAGCCTCCTCTTTTTCAAGGGACCAAAAGTAATTGGACAAGGGACTCTAAGGGCTGCAATTAACTCTGAAGGCATCTCCCTCGTTAACCTGTAATCAATGAAGAAGTTAAAAGGTCTGGGGTTGATTACAGGTGTGTGGTTTTGCATTTGGAAGCAGTTGCTGTGACCAGACAACATGCGGTCTAAGGAACTCTCAATTGAGGTGAAGCAGAACATCCTGAGGCTGAAAAAAAAGAAAAAATCCATCAGAGAGATAGCAGACATGCTTGGAGTAGCAAAATCAACAGTCGGGTACATTCTGAGAAAAAAGGAATTGACTGGTGAGCTTGGGAACTCAAAAAGGCCTGGGCGTCCACAGATGACAACAGTGGTGGATGATCGCCGCATACTTTCTTTGGTGAAGAAGAACCCGTTCACAACATCAACTGAAGTCCAGAACACTCTCAGTGAAGTAGGTGTATCTGTCTCTAAGTCAACAGTAAAGAGAAGACTCCATGAAAGTAAATACAAAGGGGTCACATCTAGATGCAAACCATTCATCAATTCCAAAAATAGACAGGCCAGAGTTAAATTTGCTCAAAAACACCTCATGAAGCCAGCTCAGTTCTGGAAAAGTATTCTATGGACCGATGAGACCAAGATCAACCTGTACCAGAATGATGGAAAGAAAAAAGTTTGGAGAAGAAAGGGAACGGCACATGATCCAAGGCACACCACATCCTCTGTAAAACATGGTGGAGGCAACGTGATGGCATGGGCATGCATGGCTTTCAATGGCACTGGGTCACTTCTGTTTATTGATGACATAACAGCAGACAAGAGTAGCCGGATGAATTCTGAAGTGTACCGGGATATACTTTCAGCCCAGATTCAGCCAAATGCCGCAAAGTTGATCGGACGGCGCTTCATAGTACAGATGGACAATGACCCCAAGCATACAGCCAAAGCTACCCAGGAGTTCATGAGTGCAAAAAAGTGGAACATTCTGCAATGGCCAAGTCAATCACCAGATCTTAACCCAATTGAGCATGCATTTCACTTGCTCAAATCCAGACTTAAGACGGAAAGACCCACAAACAAGCAAGACCTGAAGGCTGCGGCTGTAAAGGCCTGGCAAAGCATTAAGAAGGAGGAAACCCAGCGTTTGGTGATGTCCATGGGTTCCAGACTTAAGGCAGTGATTGCCTCCAAAGGATTCGCAACAAAATATTGAAACTAAAATTTTTTTTTTGGGTTTGGTTTATTTGTCCAATTACTTTTGACCTCCTAAAATGTGGAGTGTTTGTAAAGAAATGTGTACAATTCCTACAATTTCTATCAGATATTTTTGTTCAAACCTTCAAATTAAACGTTACAATCTGCACTTGAATTCTGTTGTAGAGGTTTGATTTCAAATCCAATGTGGTGGCATGCAGAGCCCAACTCGCGAAAATTGTGTCACTGTCCAAATATTTCTGGACCTAACTGTTAGGTAAGTGACATCGCTTTTCATAAGTATTTGCTAGTATTATTATTACGCCTAATATATAGTGAGATAGAATCCTGGAGATGGGAATACCCCTTTAACACAGCAACCTGAACTTGTCTTGTAAATTTTATTACCTGTTGATGTATAAAAATGGATGGCATATGGATAATAATGGATATGAAAAACAATTTTTCCTGGACGACATTTTTATACGCTCAGTTGAGACGAATACCGATGTAAAATACTGCGGCGTAAAAGGAGCCTTAGCTAAGAACTCATACAAATAATTATAACTGAGATGTTTGTTCCAGTATTCACAATATATCCCCATATGCCTGCACTGTAGTAAAGCATTATATAACTGAACCTTTACTTATTTATTATAAATGTTATATTTAGTTATTAAAAAAACAACATTGCCTAAATACTTGTAAATATGAATAGTAGGAAGCTTTATAAATCTACAAATCTAATTTTCTTGGACAGTTGAGGCTGCAGTTGGTGAACACCATCTTACAAGTGGTTTCAGCTGCGTTTCTCTTTTAAATGTCCACAGGCCAAACTATTATGTTAGATTTCTGTGCTGAAATGACTAGTCATAAATCCATGGCTGGTTTCACATGTTCACAATAATTATGTTAGATAATTGTATGAAACATTATCCAACACAATGGTTTTATGTTTAAGGTCATTAAATGCAAGGCTGCCATTGCCTGGGAACCCTCTAAGCCCCTCAGCATTGAAGAGATTGAGGTTGCTCCACCAAAGGCTCATGAAGTTCGCATAAAGGTAAGAGAACTGTAATAAAATATAACGCAAATGTATTTGTTGCTGAGAAAATTCTGTAATATACATTATGCAAAGTAAATAAATGTCAAAGGAAGAACGTGGATCAGAAACAGACCCAAAGGCAAAGTGGGCAAATTCCATAAAAAAAGACACCATTTTTCTGTAATATGCTATTGACCCTCTCCTACAAGCGTCAGCCAGGGGTCATACGACTGTGATCCGATCTTGCGATCAGTCAAAGGTCAGGAAAGGTGCTCTGTAGCACTTAGCTCTGTAACTTTCTCCCATCTCATTCGCTGCCTGTCTCTTCGTATATCTCACTACACTCGGATTACATGCGAGTGCAGTGCAATATTTCACACACTCCCATAGACTTGTATGGGGGGCGTGAGCCGAGACTCGCTGCCAAATGCAGCGTGCTGAAATGAATTTTGTGTGCCACTATGGCATGAGAAATCATTTGCAGATGGACACTGCCCCATAGTTTTGCACTAGAGTGAGAGCAATTCGATGTTTTATCAGATTGAATCGTCCATGCAAAACTCAAGTGGAGCCGAAGCCTTAAGCGGGCTTTACACGCTGCGATATCGGTACCAATATCGCTAGAATGCGACCCACCGCCATTGTTTGTGCGAGACGGGCATATCGCTGCCCGTCGCGCACAAAATCGCGCAGACCAGACTTTTTTTGACTCATCTTCAGATCTATCATAAATTATACATTCTGTCCATCTTCTTGGAGAGGACAAAGCCCACTACTTTCCAAAAAAGATCTCCTTCCAATGCCATTTAAAGGGAATCTGTCAGCAGGTTTTTGCTATCTCATCTGAGAGCAGCATGATGTAGGAAAACAGACCTTGAATCCAACGATGTATCACTTATGGCCCTGTCACACCCAGATAAATCTGTGGCAGACCTGTGGCAGATCTGTGGCAGATCTGTGGCAGATCTGTGGTTGCAGTGAGATTGTGGACAATCAGTGCCAGGTTTGTGGCTGTGTACAAATGGAACAATATGTCCATGATTTCACTGCAACCACAGATCTGCCAAAGATTTATCTGTGTGTGTGACAGGGCCTTTAGTTTACTGGGTGCAGACTTTCTGACAGAATCGGAGATTTTAGATTTAGCATGTAGCAGAGCCTTGAAAGCTAACGCTGCCCACACCAGGCTCTCTATGTATAATGTTGGTAGACCATAAGCTGCTTATCAGAGGACAGGTATGCTGAACTACCAGACACGAGCAATGTAGTCCAAACAATGATAAGGTCCTGGTAATAAAACAACCAAAGCAGGTAAATAAAAACACGTACTTTGAGAAGAGACACATTGTTAAATTCTATGTGTTAACCACTATAGCATGCTGTCATCAGATTCATAGCAAAGATTTGCTGACAGATTCCCTGTAACTTGCTGTCTTAAAATTGTATTACCAAATCTCAAGGTTTCACACATAGGCATATTCACACAGGGTTTTATGATTTTAGGCATTGTTTCATTTTGTGTAGGAAAAAAAATGCTAAGAGCCTTTGCCTTTTTCACACTTGGTGGTTTCAGGAAAAACTCCATTCCATCCACTGTTCAAGGTTGTTTAAAGGTTGGAATTACACATCCTGTTTTACTGAAGCTCTAGATGCAGTGATGGAAAAGTACAAAGGAAAGAATAATTACCCCTTTGCTCAAAAACTGCCACACATATTCAACTTGTGATTCCAGTATAACATGATTTTTAGTAGTGTTTTCTAGTGTGTGTGTGTGTGTGTGTGTGTGTGTGTGTGTGTGTGTGTGTGTATATAGATAGCTATAATAAGAGGGTGAAACAAGTACTGAACAAAACACCAATGTTCTACAATTTCTCTGCAGATGTCAGTTAACTCCCATCCAATCCACATAGGCATAAAGTCAAACCATAGATGTAATCAATTAAGTTATGTGCAATAATGATAAATTACACAGGAATAAAGTATTGAAGAAAAAGAGTTGCACAAAGCCATGGAAACTCATGACACTAGCTAAAATCTATCACTAATTTAAAAGGAATTCTGTCAATTAGTGAAAAATATTATCAATTGGTTCAACGGATGGCCTATAAAAAGGTGTCTCATTGTTGTCTCATTACCAAGGTGTCACATAAGAAACATCTCATGATGGATAAAACCAGTGAGCTGTCTCAAAACCTTTGCAACCTTGTTGTTGCAAAACATACTGATGGCATTGGTTACTGTAGAATTTCTAAACTACTGAAGGCTCCAGTAAGTACTGATGGAACCATAATCTGGAAGTGGAAAAAACATAATTTCATTAAGAGGTGCTCCCCGAAGGTTTCAGACAAAGTTTTTTTTAAAGAATTATCAGAAGAGTTGTCCAAGAGCCAAGGCCCATCTGTGGGGAGCTACAGAAAGACCTGGAATCGAAAGGTACAATTGTTTCAAAGAAAACAATAAGTAATGCCCTCAACCTGTATGGCCTGTATGTACGCTTATCAAGCAAGACTCCTTTGCTAAACAAAAAGCATGTTCAAGCACGTTTAAAGTTTGCTCAACAAATTGAACTCTTTGGACGGCATAATACACTCCATGTTTGGAGACCAAAAGGCACTGCATATCACCCCAAAAACACCATGCAAACAGAGACGTTTAGAGGTGGCAACACCATGGTGTGGGGATGTTTTTCGGCATACAGCACTGGCAAACTTCATGTAATTGAAGGAAGGATAAATGTACAAATGTGCAGACACAGTCTTGATGAAAATCTGCTGCCATCTACCAGGGTGATAAATGAAACAAGGGTGGATATTTCAGCAAGACAATGATCCCAAACACACAATCAAGGAAACTCTTAATTGATGTCAGAGAAAGTAAAGCTGCTAGAATGGCCCAGATAATCGTCTGACCTGAATCCAATAGAAAATGTAATGAAGAAATCAAAGCTCAGCGTTCATAGAAGGAGCCCACGGAATCTTCAGGATTTGCAGAGTATTTGTGTGGAAGAACAGGCCAAAATCACACCTGAGCACTGCAGCATGTGACTAATTTCTCCATACAGGAAGCGTCAAACGCTTTTGTATGATGTATTAAATAAATTTAAGTAAGCGTGTAGAATACTTTTTCCCTGTGTCATTTCTCATTATTACACATCACTTAATTTCTGGACCTGTATTGTTTTGATGTCTTTTCATGTGTGGATTGGATAGGTTGTTACCAACATCTGATGAGAAATTTATGTCAATAGCACCTCAAGAAATATATTATTATTATTTATTTATTATATTATATTATTTAGAAAATTTGTGACATGTTGAATACTTATTATACCCCCTGCATATACATATACACATACCTATATGGTGGCTCCAGGGCTCCTTTCCTGACCTTTGACTGAAACCCATCCACCCATAAGTTACACTCCCATGTAGGCCTAAAGACAAATCATTAGGTTACATAGGTGTTAGGGCCAGGTGGACGGGCAGACCCAGGAGGTGGATCCACTGGGCTGAACACCTCACCGAAGGCAAGGTGCCCGGTAGCCGAAGCACTACGGGTAGCAGGACAGTCCGTTCAGAGGAGCGGAGAAGTCCCTGGGACCACGGAGTCACTGAAGGTAGTCCGGGTGACGGAGCTCAGGTTCGGAGGCCGAGATGACGTCAGGCAGAGTCCGGAACTGACGGAGCGAGAAGACGGGTCACCACAGGGATTGGAGATGGTATGAACTGACGGGATGGCAGACAGTCACCGTTCGGGGTTCGGGTATCGTCAGGACCAGTTGGCGAGGCAGGAGCGGCTCTACGAGAGAGATAGGTAAGTATACCAGAAGACACAAGGAGACCTGACTCCTAGCTTAGCAAAACATGAAGAACAGGCCCCGCCCACTTGGAAAGGATTCCCCTATATACCCTGTACCTGATTCTTCAATATCCTGTTGGAGGACACTGGCCCTTTAAGAGAGGGTCAATGACCGCGCGCGCGCCCTAATGCGCATGCGCGAGGCCCGGGTGCCAGAAGCCAGAGCAGGGAGCGGTGAACGGGAAGCAGGAGAGCCAGGCTGGAGCAGAGTTGCCGACGGGCGCCGGGAGCGGGGACCGGGCTTCCTGAGGACCGCAGGTGATGGGGCATGGAGGCTGTGGAGCGGGGGACGCCTGGCAGAGGAGCTGGGGAGCGTGGCAGGGGAGCCGGGGAGCATGACAGGGGACCCGGGGAGCGTGACAGTACCCCCTCCCCCACGCCCCCCTCCCCGCAAGCGGGACAGGAAGGCACGTATCAGAGGAGTACCCACATTCTCCCGGGGTTCCCAGGACCTATCCTCAGGACCATACCCAGCCCAGTCCACCAGGAAGAACTGTCGGCCCCGTACAGTTTTCATGGCCATGATATCCCTTACCGCATAGATGTCATCATCAGCAATAGGAGGAGGAGCAGAACTGGCAGCAGCAGAGAAGGGACCAAGGACAACCGGCTTGAGACGTGGAAGGAGTTGGGTATTCTCATCGTGGCCGGGAGCTGCAGCTTGTAGGAGACCTCATTTATTTTGCTGAGGACTTTAAACGGCCTGATGTAGCGAGGACCCAGCTTGTATGATGGTAGCTTCAATCGGACGTACTTGGAAGCAAGCCAGACCAGATCTCCTGGAGAGAAACACGGAGGATCCAGACGCCTCTTGTCTGCGTGTCTCTTCATCCGCAGGGAAGCACGTCCAAGGGACGTCTTGACAGAGTCCCAAATTGTTGTAAAGTCACGGACTACAGCATCAGCAGCAGGGACATCCGAGGAAGAGGATACAGGTAATGGGACGGAAGGCTGAAGTCCGTAAACGACATGGAAGGGAGAGCTGGAGGAGGACTCACCGACATGGTGGTTATGGGAGAATTCAGCCCAAGGAAGAAGCGTGGACCAGTCGTCGTGATGGGCGTTAACGTAGTGACGTAAGAAGGAGGTCAAGATCTGATTGACTCGTTCCACTTGGCCATTCGACTGAGGATGGTAGGCTGAAGAAAAGTCCAGAGTCACTCCCAGATGTTTGCAGAGAGCCCTCCAGAAGCGGGAGGTAAACTGAGTTCCTCTGTCAGACACAATGTGTGATGGAAAGCCATGCAACCGGAAGATGTGCTGTATGTAGGCGTCAGCGAGTTCCTGGGCAGAGGGCAGTCCAGCCATAGGGACGAAATGAGCCATTTTGGAGAACCGATCCACCACGACCCATATGACTGTGTGTCCGGAGGACAGGGGCAAGTCTGTAATAAAGTCCATAGCAATGTGTTGCCACGGAACGGAGGGTATAGGCAGAGGCAGAAGACGACCATATGGTAGGTGTTTGGGCGTCTTGTTCCTGGCACAAGAGGAGCAGGCTGAAACAAAAGACGCGACGTCCGTGCAAAGGGATGGCCACCAGTAGTGACGTACAATTGCACTCCATATTTTCTTCTGACCAGCATGGCCGGCTATTTTTGAGGCATGGCCCCAGTGCAACACTTTTTGCCTGTCAGTCTCAGAGACTTAGGTCTTCCCGGGCGGTATCTGGGCCAGGGTAACAGGGGCCACCGCAATGATTTTACTTGGGCAGATGATGGGCTGGGATGTCTCCTCCTCCTGTCCCATGGGCATGAATGACTTGGACAAGGCATCTGCTCGCACATTCTTGTCCGCGGGTCGAAAATGGAGCTGAAAATCGAACCTGGCAAAGAACAAGGACCACCTGGCTTGCCGTGGGTTCAGTTGCTGAGCGGACCGCAGGTATTCCAGGTTCTTGTGGTCCGTGTAAATGATCACGGGGTACACTGCTCCCTCCAGAAGGTAGCGCCATTCTTCTAGAGCCAGTTTGACTGCTAATAGCTCTCAGTCACCGATGGTGTAGTTGCGTTCAGGCGCTGAGAAGCTCTTGGAGTAGAAACCGCAAGTAACCATCTTCCCGGAGGAGGACTTCTGCATGAGCACTGCTCCGGCTCCCGAGGAGGAGGCATCCACCTCCAAGGTGAACTGTCGGTTTAACTCAGGACGGTGGAGCACAGGGGAGGAAGCGAATGCCTGTTTCAGGGAGCCAAACGCGGCGTCAGCCGCAGGTGACCAGTCCTTTGGATTAGCCCCCTTCTTGGTCAAGGCGGAGAGAGGTGCAGTCAGGGCAGAGAAGTGAGGGATGAACTGACGGTAATAGTTTGCAATCCAAGAAAGCGTTGGATTGCCTTCAGTCCGGAAGGAGGGGGCCAGTTGAGAATGGAAGAGACCTTCTCCGGGTCCATCTGCAGACCGGTATCGGAGATTACATAACCCAGGAAGGGAAGAGAAGACTGCTCGAAGACACACTTCTCATACTTGGCGTACAGCCGATTCTCTCTCAGTCTTTGTAGTACCAGCTGCACGTTCTCTCTGTGGGTCTGGAGGTCCGGAGAGAAGACCAGGATATCATCAAGATACACCACCACACAGACGTAAAGAAGGTCCCGGAACACGTCGTTCACCAATTCCTGAAAGACTGCTGGTGCGTTACACAGGCCGAAGGGCATCACAAAGTATTCTTAGTGCCCATCGCGAGTATTGAATGCGGTCTTCCATTCGTCCCCAGAGCGGATGCGGACCAGGTTGTAGGCACCCCGAAGATCCAACTTGGTAAACACACGAGCTCCTCTAAGTCGACCAAACAATTCGGGGATGAGCGGCAGGGGGTATTTATTTTTCACGGTGATTTGGTTCAATCCCCGGTAGTCAATGCATGGGCGTAGGTCGCCCTCTTTCTTCTTAACGAAGAAGAAGCCTGCTCCAGCAGGAGAGGAGGATCTCCGAATGAATCCCCTTGCCAGGTTCTCTGTGATGTAGGCAGACATGGCCCTTGTTTCAGCAGGAGACAGAGGATATATCCGTCCTCGAGGTGGTGTAGTTCCCGGGAGTAGGTCGATGGCACAGTCATAAGGACGATGTGGCGGCAGTACCTCTGACTCCTTTTTATCAAAGACGTCCGCGAAGGACCAATAGGCCGAAGGCAGTCCCGGTAGGGACTCCGGAGCCGGAGGTCGTCGGATGGGCTGGATAGTCTTCAGACAGTTCTCGTGGCAAGAGGAGCCCCATCGGGTGATTTCACCAGTACACCAGCTGACTGACGGTTCGTGTGTCCGTAACCAGGGGAGTCCCAGCAGGATTTGATGAGACATGTGTGGGAGGACGTAGAGAGCGATGTTCTCGGTGTGCAGGGCACCGATACGTAGTTCCACCGGCTTGGTGATCCACGAGATGGTGTCAGAGAGGGGTCTCCCATCTACAGAGGCAATCACGAGGGGTTTGTCGAGTGGAGTAACAGGCACCTGGTACTTGTCCACCGTGGCCTGCTGGATGAAATTGCCTGCTGCCCCGGAATCGAGGTACACCTCGGCCGTGAACCGCGTCTCTCCCGTTGTTACTTGAACAGTACACATAACCGGGTCTGAGAGAGTCCCAGCACCTAGAGTGGCCTCTCCCACCAACCCTAGGCTTTGGAGTTTCCCGGCCTCTCTGGACAGGAACGTAGCAGGTGTGTGCCCTCTCCGCAGTAGAAGCAGAGGCCCTTGGCGAGCCGTTCTGCTCGGCGTTGTTCGGACTGCCGCAAACGGTCAATCTGCATGGGCTCGTGGACAGAGACACCAGACGACGCTGACTGAAGTACGGCGGGCTTCTGCGGAGGAGAGGAATGCCGTATCGGACGTCTCTCACGGGACACCTCTTTGGATCGTTCCTGGAATCTGAGGTCCACGCTGGTGGCTAGTGCGATCAGGGCGTCCAGGGTAGAAGGAACATCGCGGCCTGCCAGCTCGTCCTTAATACGACTGGAGAGTCCTTCCCAGAAGGCGGCGGTGAGGGCTTCATTGTTCCACCCCAATTCTGAGGCCAAAGTGCGGAAGCGGATGGCATACTGCCCCACCGTCATGGTCCCCTGACGTAGCCTGAGGAGTGATGAGGCGGATGCGGCGGCACGTCCGGGTTCGTCAAAGGTGGTTCTAAACGCCTGCAGGAAGTCCTGGATGTTAGTGGTTACAGGGTCCTCCTTTTCCCACAAGGGGTTCATCCAGGCCAGTGCCTCACCCTCTAGATGGGACATCACAAACGCCACCTTGGCTTGGTCGGAGGCAAACAGGTGCGGAAGCAGCTTGAAATGGAGGGAGCACTGGTTTAAGAATCCTCTGCAGGTCTTGGGATCTCCGGCATATCGGGGTGGAGAGGCCAAGCGGAGTTTAGAAGCTTCCGAGATAGCCGCCACGGGAACCGTGGCCGTGGACTGTGCAGGAGTAGCCTGAGATGCCAGGGACGTGGCAGTTGCTTGCAGTGTGTTCAGGCGGGTATCCACCGAGGACATGAAGGCCAGCATGCGGGACTGAGTCTCGCGCTGTCGTACGAGTTCCTGCTGCAAGGTACCCAGCTGGGCCGCTAGTGCTTCGGCGGGATCCATGGCCTGTTCTTACTGTTAGGGCCAGGTGGACGGGCAGACCCAGGAGGTGGATCCACTGGGCTGAACACCTCACCGAAGGCAAGGTGCCCGGTAGCCGAAGCACTACGGGTAGCAGGACAGTCCGTTCAGAGGAGTGGAGAAGTCCCTGGGACCACGGAGTCACTGAAGGTAGTCCGGGTGACGGAGCTCAGGTTCGGAGGCCGAGATGACGTCAGGCAGAGTCCGGAACCGACAGAGCGAGAAGACGGGTCACCACAGGGATTGGAGATGGTATGAACTGACGGGATGGCAGACAGTCACCGTTCGGGGTTCGAGTATCGTCCGGACCGGTTGGCGAGGCAGGAGCGGCTCTACGAGAGAGATAGGTAAGTATACCAGAAGACACAAGGAGACCTGACTCCTAGCTTAGCAAAACACGAAGAACAGGCCCCGCCCACTTGGAGAGGATTCCCCTATATACCCTGTACCTGATTCTTCAATATCCTGTTAGAGGACACTGGCCCTTTAAGAGAGGGTCAATGACCGCGCGCGCGCCCTAATGCGCATGCGCGAGGCCCGGGTGCCAGAAGCCAGAGCAGGGAGCGGTGAACAGGAAGCAGGAGAGCCGGGCTGGAGCAGAGTTGCCGACGGGCGCTGGGAGCGGGGACCGGGCTGCCTGGGGACCGCAGGTGATGGGGCATGGAGGCTGTGGAGCGGGGGACGCCTGGCAGAGGAGCCGGGGAGTGAGGCAGGGGAGCCGGGGAGCGTGGCAGGGGAGCCGGGGAGCGTGACAGGGGACCCGGGGAGCGTGACAATAGGTAAGTGCTATAGCACATGGCTGTGAATGTGGTATAGGCTATGTACGCACGCTGCTGATTTACCGTGGATTTTACTGTGGATTTGCTGCAGAAAATGTTTCTAACATTCCTGCAGTCATTCCCCAGCAAAACCTATGGGTATTAAAAAAATGCTGTGCGCACACTGCGTTTTTCTTATACTTGCGGATTTACCCGCGGAATTTCCGCTGCGGAATTAATGAGCATGTCACTTCTTTTCCGCAGGTATTTCTGGTTTTTAGCCATAGCTAATGGTAAAAACCCGCAGGGACCAACCTGCGGAAAAAACGCGGCAAATCCGCACCAAAACCGCGGCAAAACTGCATCTGGATTTCGTTGCGGTTTTGGTGCGGATTTTACCACAGGTGCGGGATTCTTTCAGAGGGTCCGGTTTTTCCTTAAGAAAGTCAATTTCTAGTGCGCACATAGCCTCAGGCTCGGTTGAACTCTATATGGAACATTTATCACTATGTTCCATCGCACAATTCAACATATAAGTAGCACTATATATTTTTTTATTTTTTTTGTAATATGGAGGACACCATGAAATTATGATGTCATATGATGGATAATTTTACTAAAATACAACATAATGAATTTCATAATGCCCATGTGAATTCAGCATTTTTGTATGGCGTTGAAGTAGTGGGGTAGACGGTGAGCATGGACCCCACTGCCACCATTGATTGCACTATTTGCACTTTTTGAGCACTATTTTCACTTAAGCCGTTTGTTTGTCCTCCCTGACTATATACCTCAGTACTTTTTGTGACCTGTGGTAAATTACTGCCTTGCAAGTGTGCAATTTTGGGAGGCTAACGGTTTTGCACAATGTCACTTTCTATTTGGATGGTTATTTTTGAACTAGGAGGACAGTGAAGGTATATTGAATAACTCCTTTTCTATACATCCAATAGGTACGTTGTGCTCAACTACCTTGTGATATCACTTGTTTGGGTTTTTATATAATATTTTTATCATAAACTAATAAAGGTTAAATTTTAAATACCAGTGCTACACACAACAATTTTTGTATGGCGCTTGTAATAGGACTTTCATAGAGGTGCATGAGCCTCTTTTATCTCTTTGTGTCTCTAATTTCCTACAAAAGCATACAGAGATTTTTTTTCTGTTTTAGCTTTTGTTCAAATGAAATAGAAAAAAAAAGTCACAGAGTCTAACTGAACCTGAATGCGTCTGTATGTGAAAAAAAGTCACAAAGAGTCTAACTGAGCCTCAATGTGTCCGTATGTGCATGTTGACTGTACGGCTGGTCAGTAGGATCACGTGCACATGCTGAGTATTTGGTGGGGTTTTTACCTCAGTATTTGTAGCCAAAACCAGGAGTGGGTAATAAATACAGAAGTGGTGCCCGTGTTTCTATTATACTTTTCCTGTGATTGTCCCACTCCTGGTGTTGGCTACAAATACTGAGGTAAAAACTCACCAAATCCTCACTATGTGCACATGGCCTTATAAAGAGACCATACAGACTCTGTACACTGTTGTACAGGCTCCTTGCACAGGACCCTGCTGTGTAAGTGAGTCTTAAGTCTGCTTTCACCCAAACTCTTTGTGTGCCGATGTTTTCTTTACAGTCCCTGCCTCAACAGGTTTGTTGGCAGAGGACTGAGATTTTCCAGAGGGTGAGGTGTGTCCTCCATTGGCTGAGGTCTCTTTTGCAGACAGTTATACACTCCCAAGAACATGTTCTGTTGGCAGAATGCCTAGATGGATGTGGAGGCAAACTGGTGAACATTGTTAATTTAGTGTTTGTGCCCAGCAGGGGTGATGTAGTCATCAAACTTACATTATTTTATTAACATATCAATTTGCCACATTTTTGGTTTGATGGTGTGTTTATGGATCTAGAGAGTAGGGTATAATTGAAGGTACATTCTGTTGCTCCTGAACAGAATTAGCACCTTGTTGTAGCACACTAACTAAGGCCCATTTCACATGTCAGTGAAAAACACAGACGTTCTTCACTGACGTGTAAAACACGCACATGTCCCTCCCTGTGCCATGATTCACGGCACACGTGGGTTGTCTAAGTGCAATCCGGGCTCCGTTTTCCGTGGTCCGTGATTGCACATAGAGATTAACTCACCTGTGCCGCTCCTGCTCTCCTTGGTGCTGAACGCTCCCGTGGTGCAGCATCCAGCTGGCGCTGACCCCCGCAGCAGCTGCTTCTGTCGCGGGCGGAGGGGACGCGCTCACCACGCTCGAGTCCGGGGCTTTTGCTGCTGCTGCTCGGTGGCTCGAGCGGTGGACCGAACCCGGGGACTCGAGCAGCGCTCCTCGCCCGTGAGTGAAAAGGGGTGGTTTGGTTAGGGATATTGTTCGTGACGCCACTCACGGGACGTGGTGATGATGGCACCACTGCTGCTGGTAACGGGGATCCCGGGAAAGATGGTGGGGTGCAGCTGGGATGTTGTCCCCTCCGTGGGTAGGGGGTTTGGTGATCCCGGGGCCCGGTGGTGTAACGGGGAGGCTGGATGGCTGGGGTGCAGGGACTGCGCGGTGCGGTGCCGGACGGCACTGGTGTACTCACTCAGACAATCACTGACAAAGTCTCTGGTAAACCAAAACGGCCGGATGGACGGGTCCCGCAGCCGGCTGCAGTGTTGATGTTGTGCTCTCACCGGACGGCTGATGGTGGCTGTCTTTCCCTGCACCTTTTAGAAATGTTCTGATTCCCGTGGTTGCCCACTGGTAGTCCGCTCCCCGGCGTATAGGTGCCGTAGGAGCCCGTTTTGCCCGCAGGCGCTGGCCCTTGGATCTCTAGCCTGTGGCGGTGGCTGTATATCCTCACGGTGTGAGCGGTTGCCTTCAAATCAGGACTTGGTTGTTAGGGAACCCCGGGGGTTCCTGTCACATTCGGATTTGACTATTGAAGGCGGCTCCAAGCCTGGTCGGGGTCCGATGGCCCTACCTGTGTGCTTAGCTTCACTCCGTTCCCCGGTCCGTACCGGCGGGCCGACGCCCGACGCCGGTCCTTACGGATCTGCGGAGTTCCACCAACTCCTGCAAACGGCCACCACTGTCTGCCAACCTTGCTGTCAGTGCCTGGGCTCCGACCCAGACACCTTAAGTGTTTACTCCTCTCACTTTCACCTCCACAACTGATCTGACACTTTTCCCGCCTCGAGGCTTGTGAACTCCTCGGTGGGTGGGGCCAACCGCCTGGCTCCGCCCCACCTGGTGTGGACATCAGGCCCTGGAGGGAGGCAACAAGGGTTTTTGATT
The DNA here is from genome assembly GCF_048569485.1 of Anomaloglossus baeobatrachus. Lineage (NCBI taxonomy): Eukaryota > Metazoa > Chordata > Amphibia > Anura > Aromobatidae > Anomaloglossus > Anomaloglossus baeobatrachus. The sequence continues at coordinate 289,846,697 of NC_134353.1, read as the reverse complement.
GACTGCTGTAACTGCCTAGGGTGGGGGTGTGTATGTTGGTATGTATGTGACTACCTGGCTAGTCAAGGGCGTCACACTTCCGGGTCGGCTGTGTCGTGCATTCATGAATATGCACGACAGTAATGAGCCGGCTCAGAAGCAGCAGGCAGAACAGGCTGCAGAGAGCATGGCTGAAGCCGGGTGAGTAAAAATGATTTTTATTTTATATGCACGTTTTTTTCTGGCATGTGTTTCACGGATCACACCACTGCGTGGTCCGTGGGACATCAGTGATGCCAGAAAAAAATTGACATGTCTCCATGCGGCAATCACGGACACGGAGACACGGTCAGTGAAAAATCACTGATGTGTGAGCAGACCCATTGATTATAATGGGTCTGCGTATGTCAGTGATTCTGGTACGTAGAAAAAAAAAGCACAAACGTACCAGAATCACTGACGCATGAAACAGGCCTAAGGCAAAGGCTAAACTCTGCACTGATCTCTTATCAATACTTAAAAGACTAAAGGCCGCTTTACACGCAACGACTTATCTGACAATATGTTGTCGGGGTCACGGAATTCATGACGCACATCTGGCGTCGTTAGCGACGTCGTTGCGTGTGACACCTACGAGTGACCACTAACGATCCGAAAAACAGCAAAAATCGTTGATTGTTGACACGTCGTTCCTTTCTCAAATATCATTGCTTATTTTGGATGCAGGTTGTTCGTCGTTCCTGAGGCAGCACACATCGCTACGCGTGACACCCCGGGAACGACAAACAACAGCGTTCCTGCATCCTCCGGCAACGAGGTGGGAGTGACGTTAATGCGGCTTCTCTCTGCCCCTCCGCTTCTATTGGTGGGTCGGTGTGTGACATCGCTGTGATGCCGCATGAACCTCCTCCTTAAAAAAAGAGTTTGTTCGCCGGCCACAGTGACGTAGTTAGGAAGGTATGTGTGTGTGACGCGTACTAGCGATATTGCCCATGACGCACGCACGACGGGGGCGGGTGCGATCGCTAGCAACATTGCTAGCGATGTTGCAGTGTGTAAAGCGGCCTTAAGTTCACACTATGGTTTGGTGGGTGGTTTTTATTGCATTTTTGAGTGGTTTTCATTGCATTTTTGAGTGGGTTTTTTTACATGCCTCTTTACTGCATCTTTGATGCTGTGGTTTTGATTTTTTTGGGGGGAGCGGGGTTATGTTCATGTTTTAAATAAAGCTGCTTTGTATTTGAAACTTCCTGGTGATTGGCTTTGACAAAATGTAACTGATCTGTATCCTGTGTGCATTACACACATTTGTGCAGCGGAATCGTACTAAAAACATTTCTTTTCACCTGTGGATGTTCCACAGCTAATTCAAGTTTATGGGGAAAATCTGCACATAAGGGTTCGCTCACATGAGTGTATGACTCACACAAGTGCCATGCGAGAAAATCACGCATAGCACTCAGACCCATGTTTTTTCCTGAGCAATAATCAGACTAAGGAAAAAATCACAGCATGCTGAGAATGTCATCGAGAGATGTGTCACTTACATCCATAGCAGCCGATAATCACATCAGCTGACAATGGAGGAGATGGAGACATTAATCCTGCCCTCTCCTCCGCAGTTGCATGACACTAGGCTGACTCTGGCAGCAGAGCAGGAGCCGAGGGTCCTTAGCATATTACATCAGATGTCATACACTAGTGTGACTCCAGCTTTAAACTCAGTGTACCTTCAAGAGAAATTAACATGTTGCAGGGCAGATTATGTTGAGTAAAAAAGATACACAGTGGATGTGAGGTTTCTATAAATCCCATCCACTTTGTTGGAACTATAAGATGCTGCATTTTTTCCATAGTGAAAATACAGTGTCAAAACCTTACCAATAACTTATCATGGGAAGTTTACCTAAATCTCACTGAAGGTGCCACATAACCATGTTGATTCTTTTCATGATCTACAAATGGAGCTGTAGCTTGGGGATATATGTAAACTTTTGCATAAATAAAAAATCACATTGAATCCCTTATTAGTGATAGTGTCACATCATTTGACTGCCTCACTTTTCCACGTGCATTTTGGCACACAGCATGGAGCCCCCTGTGACTATAGAATCTGTAGCAGAATACAACAACAAGGAGTCATGGTTGATTTTTCTTCAGGAACCATGTTTTTTACAGGAACGGATTTGAGATGCTATATGCCTCTTGAAGCTCAGAGGGACTGTCCCACAAAGTGTTGAGGGCCCCGTTGTTAAGACCCTCACAGATCAGGAGAAAGGAGGATCCCGTGTCCGTTGTTTATGGAATTGATGAAAATAGTTTATTGCTGCACTCTGCTGTATCCATCAGTCTGGAACAGAATAAACTATACAGATGCGAGCAATAAAACACATCAAATCTATATCAGCGTTACATGACCACTAACACTATGACGTAGACTGGATGTTGATTTAGTGCATCTCCATTACTTATACCTCCCAACTTTTAAAGAAGGGAAAGAGGGACAAAGTTTGTGGCGCGCAACGCCCGCCGCAGCAATTTTCAGACCATGCCCCCTAACCACACCCATTTCACAAACAGCCACACCCATATCCACTCCCCATCCACACCCATCCAGCAAACTGAAACTGCAGAAGCTGTCCGTGATCGCTCTGAGCCGCCACAGATCAGCAATGTGTAGAACAGGCAGGGAGTTAACTACAGGGTGTGCAGGCGGCTAAGACCCAGGAGGAGAGCTGAACAGGGTGTGCAGGCAACTAGGACTCAGGAGGAGAGCTGAACAGGGTGTGCAGGCAGCTAGGACCCAGGAGGAGAGCTGAACAGGGTGTGCAGGCAGCTAGGACCCAGGAGGAGAGCTGAACAGGGTGTGCAGGCAGCTAGGACCCAGGAGGAGAGCTGAACAGGGTGTGCAGGCAGCTAGGACCTAGGAGGAGAGCTGAACAGGGTGTGCAGGCAGCTAGGACCCAGGAGGAGAGCTGAACAGGGTGTGCAGGCAGCTAGGACCCAGGAGGAGAGCTGAACAGGGTGTGCAGACAACTAGGACTCAGGAGGAGAGCTGAACAGGGTGTGCAGGCAGCTAGGACCCAGGAGGAGAGCTGAAAAGGGTGTGTAGGCAGCTAGGACCCAGGAGGAGAGCTGAACAGGGTGTGCAGCTAATGTTCACACATCAGTTTTTTGCCATCAGGCGCAATCCGGCAGAAACATGAAAAAACACATCCGGCGTCTGTTGCCGCCGGATGCGTTTTTCCCCCCATAGACTGTTATTAGCGCCGGATTGCGTCGGATGGTCTTGCGTTCCATCCGGTTTTCGCTGGATCCAGTAAAATTTGCTTGTCCGGCGGCCAGATGGAACGCTGAGGTGAACGGTTTTTTGTCCGGCAAAAAAACGGATTGCGCCGGATCTGGCACCGTACGGCGTGTTTTATAATGGGAGCCTATGGACGCCGGATCCGGGGTCATCCGTCATATGCCGGAAGCTGGCGCCGATTTCTGTTTTTTGTTTCTGGGCATGCTGAGACAGTGTGTAAATAGTCTCTCTCTTTCTCTGTCGGTTTGTCCGTCGGTCTGTCTCTCTGTCAGTCAGTCTCTCCCTCCCTCCTTTATACTCAACGATCACCGTCGCGGAACTGCACGGCTGTCACACTTCTTTAGCGGATTCTTCTCTTTTGAAAATGCCAGCCGCTCATTATTCCATCTAGTATTCACTGCTTCCCCCACCCACCGGCGCCTATGATTGGTTGCAGTCAGACATGCCCCCACGATGAGTTAAAGCTGTCTCACTGCAACCAATCACAGCCGCCGGTGGGCGGGTCTATATAGTGCAGTAAAATAAATAATTTTAAAAAAACGGCGTGCGGTCCCCAAAAATTTTGATATAGGCAAGATAAAGCCACACAGCTGAAGGCTGGTATTCTCAGGTTGGGGAGCTCCACGTTATGGGGAGCACCCCAACCTAAAAATATCAGCCAGCAGCCGCCCGGAATTGCCGCATCCATTAAATGCGACAGTCCCGGGACTCTACCCGACTCATGCCGAATTGCCCTGGTGCGGTGGAAATCGAGGTAATAAGGAGTTAAATGGCAGCTTATAGCTGCCACTAAATCCTAGGTTAATCATGGCAGGCGTCTCCCCGAGATACCGTCCATGATTAACCTGTAAGTGAAAGTAAATAAACACATACACCCGAAAAAAAAATTTATTTGAAATAAAAGACAAAGAAATACCCTCTTTCACCACTTTATTAAAATCCCCAAATACCCCTCCAGGTCCGACATAATCCACACGAGGTCCCACGACACTTTCAGCTCTGCTACATGAAGCTGATAGGGAGCGCCGTAGAACACGATCGCTCTGTGTCAGCTCCACACAGCAATTGCAGTGAGCAGCACTGTCACCGGAGACTTCACTCAGGTAGTGCCGGTTTGTGTGCGGGGATGATGATTAGTGCGGTAGTGCTTGTGTGTGCGGGAATGATGGTGAGTGCGGTAGTGCCTGCGTGTGTGCAGGGATGATGATGGGTGCAGTAGTGCCTGCGTGTGTGCGGGGATGATGATGGGTGCGGAAGTGCCTGCGTGTGTGTGGAGATGATGATGAGTGCGGTAGTCCTTGTGTGTGCAGTGATGATGATGGGTGCAGTAGTGCCGGGGTGTGTGCGGGGATGATGATGGGGGTGGTAGTGCCGGGGTGTGTGCGGGGATGATGATGGGAGCGGTAGTGCCGGGGTGTGTGCGGTGTTGATGAGTGCGGTAGTGTCGGGGTGTGTCCGGGGATGATGGGTGCGGTAGTGCCGGGGTGTGTGCGGTCAGGGCCGGCTCCAGGTTTTTGTGGGCCCTGGGTGGAAGAGTCCCAGTGGGCCCCATAAACACGCAGACACACACATACACAGATACGTTCATATACATATTTAAAGACAAACTCACAAAATACATATAAACAGAAGACAAATCTATACAGTCATATACACTGACATACATAGATACACATCATACAACGCCTACAGACAGACACACACACTGCTCTGCTGCATACGTACAGAGACACACACTGCTCTGCTGCATACATACGGACAGACACACACATGGCTGCTGCATACATACATACATACATACAGACACACACATACTGCTCTGCTGCATACATACATACATACATACACACACAGCTCTGTTGCATACATAGACACACACACAGCTCTGCTGCATACATACAGACACACACACAGCTCTGCTGCATACATACAGACACACACTGCTCTGCTGCATACATACAGACGCACTCACACTGCTCCAGCGGCTTTTCCTCTTTTGAAAAAGCCGGCCGCCCATTATTCAATCTTGTATTCATTGCTTCCCCTGCCCACTGGCACCTATGATTGGTTGCAGTCAGACCCGCCCCCACGCTGAGTTACAGCTGTCTCACTACAACCAATCACAGCCGCCGGTGGGCGGGTCTATACCGTGCAGTACAATAAATAAATATTTAAAAGAAAACGGCGTACGGTCCCCCCCCAATTTTGATACCAGCCAAGGTAAAGCCACACGGCTGAAGGCTGGTATTCTCAGGATGGGGAGCCCCATGTTATGGGGAGCCCCCCAGCCTAAAAATATCAGCCAGCAGCTGCCCAGAATTGCCGCATCCATTAGATGCGACAGTCCCGGGTTTCAACCCGGCTCATCCCGAATTACCCTGGTGCGGTGGCAATCGAGGTAATAAGGAGTTAATGGCAGCAGCCCATAGCTGCCACTAAGTCCTAGGTTAAAAAATTGAAAAAAATCCAGCACTCAAAGCATTCAACTGAAATTGTTTTATATTTTATTCATTGATCTGTGTAATTATTAAAGACGTTTCGGTCATCCGACCTTCATCAGTTTACACACATTGTAATGCATGAATCATGAACTATGATATACAAAAAATGTCAACAAAAAGACAAAAGTGAAGAATCTGTCAGTTGAGCCGCTTCACTAGCAGATATAATGTCCACCAGAAAGGGTTCTGTAGAAATGTATGAAAAAGCTGGACCAGAGGAAAAAGCTGCCCGCCCGGGTCTGCAGTCAATGTCACATTGGATTTTTTTCAATTTTTTGATCTGGGGTGGGACCCTATCCAAGCACCAGCGACTATAGAAGGAGTGCCACATTTCTATATTTTATATAAGTCCTAGGTTAATCATGGCAGACATCTCCCCGAGATACCTTCCCATGATTAACCTGTAAGTGAAAGTAAATAAGCACATACACCAGAAAAAATCCTTTATTTGGAATAAAAGGCAAAAAACCCCACCCTCTTTCACCACTTTATTAAAATCCCCAAATACCCCTCCAGGTCCGGCGTAATCCACACGAGGTCCCGTATCCAGCTCTGCTACATGAAGCTGACAGGAGCTGCAGTAGAACACTGCCGCCCCTATGAGCTCCACGCAACAAATGAAGTGAATCGCGCTGTCAGCGGGGACGTCACTGAGGTAATGCCGGTGTGTGTGCGGTGATGATGAGGGCTGTAGTGTCGGGATGTGTGCGGGGATGTCGGGATGTATGCGATGATGTCGGGGGGTGTGCGGTGAAGATGTGGGCGGTAATGTCGGGATGTGTGCGGTGATGTCGGGATGTGTGCGGTGAAGATGTGTGCTGTAATGTCGTGGTGCGTGCGGTGATGTCGGGATGTGTGAGGTGAAGATGTGTGCTGTAATGTCGGGGTGCGTGCGGTGATGTCGGGTTGTGTGCGGTGATGTCGGGATGTGTGCGGTGATGTCGGGGTGTGTGCGGTGAAGATGTGTGCGGTATTGTCGGGATGTGTGCGGTGATGTCGGGATGTGTGCGGTAATGTCGGAATGTGTGCGGTGATGTCGGGGTGTGTGCGGTGAAGATGTGTGCGGTAATGTCGGGATGCGTGCGGTGATGTCGGGATACGTGCGTTAATGTCGGGATGTGTGCGGTGATGTCGGGATGTGTGCGGTAATGTCGGGATGTGTGCAGTGATGTCAGGATGTGTGCGGTGATGTCGGGATGTGTGCTGTGATGTCGGGATGTGTGCAGTAATGTCGGGATGTGTGCGGTGATGTCGGGATGTGTGCGGTAATGTGTTAGGAGGATGCTAGGAGGGAAAAGCAGCGAGGCGGGGAGAGAGTGGGTGGGCGGAGCCACGGGATACAGACCTCCCGCCCTGGGCAACGGGACAAACCCTGAAAATCGTGATAGTCCCGCTGTATCCGGGACGGTTGGGAGGTATATGTTCCTCATATCGATAAACATAACAAATGAAGCGGAATTAAGGGAATAGTTTCACGATGACGAACACTAAGTAGGGACTGATCAGCTGATTACCAGGGGCCTGGCTTCTCTGGGTCCCGGGGGTAGGCGGCTGTCACCAGGGGAAGCAATGGCCAGTCAGACATGTTAAATCTTCATAATTGGGGAGAAAATCTGGCACAATTTGATATTTGGCATTGCCCCCAACTAGGGTTCATTTAAGGACATCTCACATAAATCACTCCTTGAGCGCTTTCTCAAAGGTGTGTTGTTTTTGGAACGCATTGTATAGTCTGAAAGTTTTTATCCTTCCATTATACTATATTTGCACAGAAGATTGTATTACAAAATGCCAAAAATCTAAAAATATATTCACCCTTAATATCCGGATGACAAAACTGCATCTGCATCTATTAACATTGTAAAAAACTGTTTTTGTTTTTAATTTTTTTGTATAAATGCTGAAGATCGGGACATCATGAATTGTGTCATAAAGGGAAAATTCTGAACTTGGTACTTAAAGGGGCAATCCTAATGGGTGATTAATAGTTCTGTATGCACAGTTATTACAGGTTCGTCAATCACGGATTACGACCAGCACTTATCTGCTATACTATTATACTATTCTGAACCGACAAGACAAAGTGACTTCCAAGCACAATCCTTAGTGAGGATCACATCAGTTGGGTCCTTAACAAGGTCTGACAATAAAGGCCGCTTTACACGCTGCGATATCGGTACCGATATCGCTAGTGTGGGTACCTGCCCCCATCTGTTGTGCGACACGGGCAAATCGCTGCCCGTGGCGCACAACATCGCCCAGAGCAGTCACACATACTTACCTGCCCAGCAACGTCGCTGTGACCGGCAAACCGCCTCCTTTCTAAGGGGGCAGTCTGTGCGGCGTCACAGCGACGTCACAGCAGCGTCACTGAACCGCCGCCCAATAGCAGCGGAGGGGCGGAGATGAGCGGGACGTAACATCCCGCCCACCTCCTTCCTTCCGCATTGTGGCCGGGAGGCAGGTAAGGGAGCTTCCTCGTTCCTGCGGTGTCACACGTACCGATGTGTGCTGCCGCAGGAACGAGGAACAACTTCGTTACTGCTGGAGTAACGATAATCGAGAATGGACCCCAATGTCACCGATGAGCGATTTTGCATGTTTTTGCGACGATGCAAAATCGCTCATAGGTGTCACACGCAATGGCATCGCTAATGCGGCCGGATGTGCGTCACGAATTCCGTGACCCCAACGACTCCGCATTAGCGATGTCGTAGTGTGTAAAGCCCCGTTTAGCCTTTAAAATGTTCAGTAACTATTTTAGGTTTCAATCCTTTCATGACTTCATTAACATAATATCATGATTTTCCCAAAAAAATTTTTTTGCCCCCAAAAAAGCACTAGGGCATTATTTTCAGGGTAGGTCTTATTCTTTTGTGGTGCCCTGGACTAGCCAGGTCGTCACAGGTACTACAACAACACACCCCACACCAAGAGATAGGCACATCAGTCACACAAATCCTTGTTGCCTCCCTCCAGGGGCTGATGTCCACACCAGGTGGGGTGGAGCCAGGCGGTTGGCCCCACCCACTGAGGAGTTCACAGTCCTGGAGGCGGGAAAAGGAAGTCAGTTGAGTGCAGTTCAGTTCAGTTAGGGAAGTGGTAGTAGAGGAGCAGACTGACCGTGTCCGGGTACGTGGCCCGGGCACAGAGAGCAAGGTTGGCAGACGGTGGTGGCCGTCTGCAGGAGAGGTCGATCACGCAGAACCGTAGGACCGGGGACGGGTGGTGGCCCGTAGGTACCGAACCGGGGAGCGAAGAGAAGCCAGCACAAACCGGCAGGGCCTACGGACCCCGACCAGGCTTGGAGTCGCCATTAAACCGGTCAAATCCATTAGCGACTGGAACCTCCGGGGTTTCCTAGCAACAAAGACCCGACTGAAGGCAACCGTCCAAACCGAGAAAAGGGAAATACAGCTACCGCCACAGCTAGAATTCCCAGGGCCAGCGCCTGCGGGCAAAAGGGGCTCCTCCGGCCCATATCCAAGCTGGGGAGCGGGTTACCGGTGGGAAGCCATCGGGACCAAAGATACACAACAGGTGCAGGGAAAGGCAGCCACCACCAACCTACCGGGGGTGACCACAGCAGCCGGCTGCGGGACCCGTCCATCCAGCCGTTTGTTTTACCGGAGACTCTGTATCCATTCTTGGCTGAGTGAGTACCACTGTGCCATCTGGCACCGCGCTGCCCCCGCGACCCTGCACCTCGCCAACCCTGCCAACCCCGTCCCACCTCACCGGGCCCCGGGACCACCAACCCCCCCTACCCATGGAGGAGAGAGAAACATCTCGGCTGCTCCCTGTCATCGCTCCCGGGATCCCCGTCCAGAGCAGCGGTGGTGTCCCAACCTCACCAAACACCGTGGGTGGCGTCACGGACCGACTCCCCAAACCCCAAACTACACCCCCTTTCACTCACGGGCGAGGAGCGCCGCTCGAGTCTCCGGATCCGGCCCACCGCTGGAGCCACTGAGCAGCAGCAACGCCGGACCCGAGTGTAGTGAGCAGCAGCGCCCTCCCCGCCTACGACAACTTGGCATCACGAACAGGATCTTACCGTTCTTCCGGCTGGTAGAAGTGCGCCTTGTGTCCCGCCGGCGGTGTCCGGCTGAAAAATTTCAGAAGCCGCCATATTGGGAGCAAAGATTTTCCCGATCGAGCGCCTTCTCGAGCAGTGGAGGCGCAAAAGCCAAAGCTCCGCCCCTGAGAGGAGGTGCTGAGAAAAGACCAAGGGGGGTGGATGGCGTCCGGCCGCATGTAAACCGCGGCTATAAAAGCAGGGACACCAGGACTCTGCGGCCATATTGGTTCCTGGAAGATACCGCTGCCAAGATGCACAGTCCATCCGGTAACACCGCAGTCCCAGCGCCCGCGCCTGGTACCGCAGCATGGGTGGAAGTCCGGACCGTCCAGTTGAGCAGCCGCCTGCAGGTCCGAATGCAGCTCCTCCTGGAGGGGTGGGAGGCCGACATGGCGGACGTGGTGGCGGCTATACGGAGATGCGAGGTGGAGGAAGATTTGGAGGAGCGGGTAAGCGACCCACGCCCCTGTATTCCCAAGGGATCGGCTGCTTCGGCTGAGGGGCCCGGCCTGCGCCCGCTCACCCTGCTGCCTCCCCCACTACCTGTGTTAGCAGCCACCGCCCCACCACTAGGCCCGCTACCCGCACAACCGGTAGCGGAACCCTGCCCGTCCGCCCAAACGGACAGACCTGTAGTTGAAGCCTGTAGCCGCCCTGAACCGCTTCCCTGGAAGTTGCCGAAGACATTGTCCACCGGCGAAGATATACCGGTTGCACTTGCAGTGACCGTGCCTAGTTCCGTTCTGGCACCGGCGGTCCGTCCCGTGCAGGAGGAGGTGGAGGTCAAGCGGGAGAGGACCCCTGTACCCATCCCCCACGCCTCGGCTGAGACTGCGCCGGGTCGTTGCTGTGAGGCAGCACCCCAGGCCATGACACCGCGGGATCTTCCACAGAGGGCGCCAGTAGTGGGCAGTGTGGTGGAAATCCAGCGGGGCCCGACCCGCGCGCAGGGGCACGCAGTAGCCCCTTACTGGGACAGGGAACCGACCCCGCTGGGCCGAGAAATTGCAGAGAGGGAAAAGCTGAAGGCTGAACTGATAGCCCGCACCATCAGAGAAAAAGAGAGCCTCCGCAGAGCCACCTTCCGGGTACGGGGCCCGATCCACGAGGGGCAAGTGAGAAGGTTCGATGTCCGTCGGGGGTATGGGTTTATCTTCGAGCCGGGCCTGGAGGCCGAAGTCTTTATGGCCTGATGGGACGTTAATGCCCACCTGCCGGAGGACCACCCGGGCCGCAACCTGCTCCCAGGTGATTTAGTTACCTACACGCGGCATTGTGGAGAGAGGGGCTGGTTTGCCCCGGACGCCAAACTGAGAGGAGGCCAGGAGGCCCAAGCACCAGCCCAGCTCCCTCCTCCGGCCTGCGTTGTGGATTTGAAGTGAGTCAGCGGTCCCTCCGTTGCACCGTTGTCCCCGTCGGGACCACCAGTACTGTTATTAAATGAATGAAAATGAATCAACCGAGAAGTTCACCAGATTGTCAACCGTGATTGAACCGGCCGTTGCCGGCAAGGTTGTCCCCGTAGGGACCCTTTGCACCGTGCGTAAGGAACTACTTACGGACACGCCCGAGAACTTGCAGGGCAACCACAAACTTGTGGAATGTAAATAATTGGCTTAATTCCGTTGCCGCCTCCGGAGAGGCAGATTGGAGGAAGGGCCCGCAGCAGAGTAGGCTGGGGCCCGGCCACCACCTGAACCGGTCGCCAACCTCTGGGGGTTAGGGGTTCCCCATGGACGTGGGTCCCCTGAAAAGACCGTGGGTGCGAAGTATCGTACCCGTACCCACTCGGGCAGCCTGGATATGGACTGGGGTCAAGGGGTGATGCCCACTTCTTAGGGGCAGCATCAGGGCCAGGTTGTTTGGGCGGGAGAGAGCGGAAGCCGACCATTACTGCTAATAAATATGTCTACCGTTTGTAACGTTGAAAGTACCGTGCCTCCCGTTATGGGAAGATTTATAAAAATTACTTGTGTTTGTTGTTACCTGTTTTTCTACCTTCTTTTACAGTTTTACAAAAATAAAACCGGTGATGGACGGGCAGCCCGCGGACGGTCTGCATTTAACCAAGGGGGAATGTGGCACCCTGGACTAGCCAGGTCGTTACAGGTACTGCAACAACACACCCCACACCCCGAGATAGGCACATCAGTCACACAAAACCTTGTTGCCTCCCTCCAGGGGCTGATGTCCACACCAGGTGGGGTGGAGCCAGGCGGTTGGCCCCACCCACTGAGGAGTTCACAGTCCTGGAGGTGGGAAAAGGAAGTCAGTTGAGTGCAGTTCAGTTCAGTTCAGTTAGGGAAGTGGTAGTAGTGGAGCAGACTGACCGTGTCCGGGTACGTGGCCCGGGCACAGAGAGCAAGATTGGCAGACGGTGGTGGCCGTCTGCAGGAGAGGCCAATCGATGTGGAACCGTAGGACCGGGGACGGGCGGTGGCCCGCCGGTACCGAACCGGGAAGCGAAGAGAAGCCAGCACAAACCGGCAGGGCCTACGGACCCCGACCAGGCTTGGAGTCGCCGGTAAACCGGTCAAATCTGTTAGCGACTGGAACCTCCGGGGTTTCCTAGCAACAAAGACCCGACTGAAGGCAACCGTCCAAACTCAGAAAAGGGAAATACAGCTACCGCCACAGCTAGAATTCCCAGGGCGCCTGCGGACAAAAGGGGCTCCTCTGGCCCATATCCAAGATGGGGAGCGGGTTACCGGTGGGAAGCCATCGGGACCGAAGATACACAACAGGTGCAGGGAAAGGCAGCCACCACCAACCTACCGGGGGTAACCACAACAGCCGGCTGTGGGACCCGTCCATCCAGCCGTTTATTTTACCGGAGACTCTGTATCCATTCTTGGCTGAGTGAGTACCACTGTAACATCTGGCACCGCGCTGTCCCCGCGACCCTGCACTTTGCCAACCCTGCCAACCCCGTCCCACCTCACCGGGCCCCGGGACCACCAACCCCCCTATCCACGGAGGGGAGAGAAACATCTCGGCTGCTCCCTGTCATCGCTCCCGGGATCCCCGTACAGAGCAGCGGTGGTGTCCCAACCTCACCACACACCGTGGGTGGCATCACGGACTGACTCCCCAAACCCCAAACTACATCACCTTTCACTCACGGATGAGGAGCGCTGCTCGAGTCCCCGGATCCGGCTCACCGCTCGAGCCACCGAGCAGCAGCAGCAGCAGCGCCGGACCCGAGCGTGGTGAGCAGCAGCGCCCTCCCCGCCCGCGACACTTGCAGAAACATGGTTATGGGTAAGTTCCCCCTCCCAAAGCAGACCCCTACCCACCACGAGACTCATACTTACCAGATTCCGGACGTCTATGTGGCGCCCTGGTCTTCCTAAGATCTGTAGCAGGTGCTCCCAGCAGTTATGCTCCACAGCAGTCCTCCCCTGCTTCTGGTTGAGACACACACATCAGATCGCATGTGCACACACATTCGTACATACATACACACTCACACACATATCAGATCCCACACATGTGATGCCCCTGGACTAGTCAAGGCATCACAGGGGACTGCACGCTCTTAATTCTTAGTGTAGGACTCAACCCCTCTTGGTTCTGGGTTCCCAACTTGCAGTACTGCCTCCATCAACATCCAAAAATCCCAATCACACCTCGCACCACACCCTGTCAGGCACACCAGTGTGCTGCTAAGCTGGAATAGGGCCGTTCACCTAGGGGTCAGACAGGGAGGTGGGAGGTGACAAGTGAGTTAGCTCCAGGGGAGCAAGGATTTGAGTGGTAGCCCTCAAGCAGTGAGGAGCTAGAAGGGAGTGTGTTGGCTCCTGGGGAAGAGAAGATTGGGTTGCAGATGGTGGTCTGGACCCGGAGGAGTCGGACACCCAGTCGTGGGTTATTGGGACTGAGTGCCTGACTTAGTCTAGGAGGACGGTCAGCAGCAAGTACAATAGCCGGTCTGGGACCGAAAGCACGTCGGGGTACTGGACCCTAGGTCGGGGAGAGGCTTCAAGCAACCCGGCAATTAGGCTGCGGAGGATAGGGCCTTTATGGACTGTCCCCACGAAGCTCAGAGATCGGGGGCACTAGTGCAACGAGGGGGATAGGGCTTTCCAACCAAAGCAGGCCACTGAAATCCCAAGCGTGAGCTACTGAGAGCACAGCTCCTTCACACAAAAAGTGGGGAGTGAGGCTTGGACAGCTTCAAGCTTTACGGGCCACTTGGACACTACTAAAATCTGTGCACGGAGGCAGGCTCCAGACCATCAGGCAGTACTGCAGGGGACGGGACCCGGACGAGCTCCCCCAAGAGGGCAGCAGCACCCAGAGACTTGGTTTACCACGTTGTCAGCGTCTGCTTTCCTTCTGAGTGAGTACCTGATCACCCCCTGCTACCAGCAAGCCTGCGCTTTCCTGCAACAACCCCACAATCCAGAGTCCTGGGGCATTCCCTGCTCTTGGAGGGTAACGTCATCTGGCTGCCTCCATTCCATCACCCCGGGTACTCCCATTGGCAGCGGCAGTACTCCCCGTTACCGCACACCACGGATGGCATCACAAACTATCTAATCCCCTGTAAACAACCCCCCATCACATTTTAGAGTGACCCTGAGCCCCCGGGTCCGGAGTACCTCGAGCCACGAGTAGCAACACCCTGATCCTAGCGGTTTGACCACTGCTGGGGCGGTACACACACAATCACTGATCAGATTGCACACACCCACTCACTAGTCACTTACAGCATCCGATGGTACAAAATGCCTCCGCTGCAGGTAAAGATGGGATGCAGTTAAGTGAAACGCATGGAGGTCCCGACAGTGGAATACATCGCAGGTCATGTGTGCACTCCATCTGCAGGTCCTTGCACTGTGCCTAAGGATTCTGCCGTCCAGAAAAAAATCGATTTTGCTGAATGTGGTGAGTGTGTGTGCAATCTGGTGTGTGTGTGTGTGTGTGCGTGTGTGTGTGTGTGTGTGTGTGTGTGTGTGTGTGTGATCTGATGTCTGCGGGTATGCGATCTACCGCAGGTCCTCCCGCTCAGTGTCTGATGAGTATGATGGCTGGGTGTCCGCTGTCTATAATGAAGTGTCCTGCAGTATTCTTTAACTTTGTTAGCTGAATAGACACCTTCATTATTGAACCATGACTGGGGCTTATTTTTGGGGGAGGGCTTATTTTTTTGAAAAACACAGTAAAACAATCGATTTCACCCTATTAGCTTTTTATGTTTGTTTGGTTTTTTTACCTAGTTAAGCATTGTAAAAAAAAAAACAACAATCTATTATTGTATGTGAAAACAATAATCCTTTTCCTCTTGGGGATTTTGCTTTCTTATGGATATGCATGTTAGGTTAAACTTTTAACTCAACGGACTGTCTACCGTCTGCTCGATGAAGTTTCTACCATCAACCTTTAAAACTCTGAAACTACATAAAGTCAATATAAAATGTTGGTCTTGTTAGATTTAGCACAGCATATTGTCACACCTGGGGGCTTATTACATGTAGTTTTTACAGTTCAAGCTATGTAATAAACTTGTTGGCTCCCCATAGTGGTAGCTTCAGGAACCAGAATTTTATTATATGGAGCTCTGTGTGAGGAAAAAAACATTCTATAATCATTGTAAACATATTTTCAGACACCAACAAGCACACAAGTGTGACAAATTTAAGTTGAGGAGGTTCCAATGTTCATATATCCCCTTTGAGCACATGGCATCCTTTGCCATTTGCCTAGAGTGGCGGGAACTAGGTCAGTAGCGATCAACTGATTGAAAGAGGGGTTCCAAACCAATAGGGCTTATCTCATTGGATACAAATTGATTCAATGTAAACTTATATAAATAAGTCTGGTCTAGCAAAGTTTATGTTTTCACCCAGTATGAAAAATTGAAATTTATTTTGAATATTTCTTATTTTATACAGATTATTTCTTCTGGCATTTGCGGATCTGATAAAAGTGCACTTAATCAAATAATACAGACTAACTTTCCAGTGATTTTGGGTCATGAAGCCATTGGAGTGGTGGAAAGCATAGGCGCGGGAGTCACCGTAGTTAAACCAGGTGAGTCGCAAGTAATCTGAGATGTTGTATGAAGGACCTATGTATATGTAAGTTCAATTATATCATTTAAGAGGTTGTCTGGTCATCAAAATATTCATAGCTTATCAGGAGGATGGGTCATCAAAATTAGATTGGTAGGAGACCTACACCAAGCACTCCCATCGATCAGCTGATATAATTTCTGGCGGCCAAATGTAAATGGTGCTGCACTCCACAACCAGACCACAGGGTGGTGTTTCAAAGTAAGAATGTTGTAGATTATGATAGTCTAAAGGCTACTTTACACACTGCGATATCGGTCCCGATATCGCTAGTGTGGGTACCCGCCCCCATCTGTTGCGCGACACGGGCAAATCGCTGCCCGTGTCGCACAACAGCCGTCACACATACATACCTGTCCGGCGATGTCGCTGTGACGGGCGAACCGCCTCCTTTCGAAGGGGGCGGTCCGTGCGGCGTCACAGCGACGTCACTGAACCGCCGCCCAATAGCAGCGGAGGGGCGGAGCTGAGCGGGACGTAACATCCCGCCCACCTCCTTCCTTCCTCATAGCGGCCGGGAGGCAGGTAAGGGGAGCTTCCTCGTTCCTGCGGCGTCACACGCAGCGATGTGTGCTGCCGCAGGAACGAGGAACAACCTCGTTACTGCTGCAGTAACGAGATTTGAGAATGGACCCCCATGTCGCCGATTAGCGATTTTGCACGTTTTTGCAACGATGCAAAATCGCTTATCGGTGTCACACGCAACGGCATCGCTAATGCGGCCGGATGTGCGTCACGAATTCCGTGACCCCAACGACTCCGCATTAGCGATGTCGCAGCGTGTAAAGCCCGCTTAAGAGCGTCGCTACACAGGTTGCTGGTGATCTGTCACACAGGCAGATCTCACCAGCAACCAGTGACCAGCCCCCAGCCAGCAGCAACGCGTGGAAGCGATGCTGCGCTTGTTAACTAAGGTAAATATCGGGTAACCAACCCGATATTTACCTTGGTTACCAGCGCACACCGCTTAGCGCTGGCTCCCTGCACTCCCTGCACTCCGGGTTAATTACCCGATGTGTAGTCTGGCTATGTGTGCAGGGAGCAGGGAGCCGGCACTGACAGCGTGAGAGCGACGGACGCTGGTAACGAAGGTAATTATCGGGTAACTAAGGAAAGGGCTTCTTGGTTACCCGATATTTACATTGGTTACCAGCGTCCGCAGAAGCCGGCTCCCTGCTCACTGCACATTCAGTTGTTGCTCTCTCGCTGTCACATACAGCGATGTGTGCTTCACAGCAGGAGAGCAAAAACAAAAAAATGGTCCAGGACATTCAGCAACAACCAGCGACCTCACAGCAGGGGCCAGGTTGTTGCTGGATGTCACACACCGCAACATCGCTAGCAAGTCGTGCCTCAGCAGCGATGTTGCTAGCGATGTTGCTTAGTGAGACGTGGCCTTAAAGGGAAAGCTTTTCTCCTTTCGTAGACTGACGCTCCATTCCAGTATGCCAGTGAGGAGATTTTAAGCCACAATTTTCAAATTGTCTCTTCAGGTAGGAAGAAGACGAACTCTGGTGCCACCTATTAGAGGTAGCAATGCTAGAAGTCAAAGTGACCCTCCGAGTCTTGTCGTATGACTAAGGCGGGCTTTGCACGTTGCGACATCGCAAGCCGATGCTGCGATGTCGCACGCGATAGTCCCCGCCCCCGTCGCAGCAGCAATATCCTTGTGATAGCTGCCGTAGCGAACATTATCGCTATGGCAGCTTCACATGGACTCACCTGTCCTGGGACGTCGCACTGGCCGGCAACCCGCCGCCTTATTAAGGGGGCGGGTCGTGCGGCGTCACAGCGACATCACACGGCAGGCGGCCAATAGGAGCGGAGGGGCGGAGATGAGCGGGATGTAAACATCCCGCCCACCTCCTTCCTTCCGCATATCCTACGGAAGCCGCAGTGACGCCGGTAGGAGATGTTCCTCGCTCCTGCGACTTCACACACAGCGATGTGTGCTGCCGCAGTAGCGAGGAACAACATCGGACTGTCGCGTCAGCGTAATTATGGATTACGCCAACGCTGCACCGATGATATGATTATGACACTTTTGCACTCGTTAATCGTATCATCGAACCTTTACACACTACGATGTCGCATGCAATGCCGGAAGTACTGCTGAAAAGGGGGAAAACAAAGGCGCAAATAGGGTTTTACCCGGTAATAACCGTGTAATAGATGTAAATAGGTACACTCACCTGGAGCGGTTGTGCCAGTCACAACCCCTTTTAAAACATATGAGTGTCCGCGTGGTTCAAGCAGCGGCCCCTGAAGACGTAGTAGTAAAATATATATATATATGCACACATATATATGAGAATCGGGTTTTAGCCGTGCTAAGAAACCACTGTTGACAGGATGTAGATTAAATTAAAATCTCTTTTTATTACAGCATCCAACGCGTTTCAGAGACATAAGCCGTCTCCTTCTTCAGGGAAAAGAGAAAATACATGCCTAGTACAAAAACCGGTTACTTATAGAGGAGTTCATATCGCCATGCTACCATCTATGACGTCAATGTTCTCATGGTAACGGGGTGACTCATGGACAGGTGAAAAATGCAGAGGAGGAGTATTTACTGCTGAGCACAGAGCATATATCGGAGCATTGGAGGAAAAAAAATATATATATAAATAAAATATATATATATATATACAGCATGAAATGAGTATAAATTTGAGGTTCCGTGATCCAATACAAATACATAAAAATGTGAACTGTTTGGTTTTTCAGAGCGCGTCCATATGATGACAGGTGTGCGTGCTTACTGTGATTCTTGAACTCAAAAGTTTAAGATCACTCGGTTCAGCACAAAGTGATTAGTGAGCTTCCATGAATCTAAAGCTGACTACTTGTAAAGGGAAACAGATGAATGAATCACTTAGTGAGAAAAACCGTGCGCATTACGTTTGAACTTTAAATACTCAAAGTGTTAAAGGAATTCCTAGAAAGCAGGGGATAGTGTACGTGAAGGGGAAGGAGAGCGCTTGCGCGAGGACACTGAGCAAGCTCTCAATGGGAGCCAGGGTGAATCAAGTTCAGACCATGGGAACTGGAAGAGAGCGCATGTGTGAAGTCACCATCACCGTGCCTTCACGCATGAGCTCTTTCAGTTCCCACGGTCTGAACTTGATTCACCCTGGCTCCCATTGAGAACTTGCTCAGTGTCCTCGCGCAAGCGCTCTCCTTCCCCTTCACGTACACTATCCCCTGCTTTCTAGGAATTCCTTTAACACTTTGAGTATTTAAAGTTCAAACGTAATGCGCACGGTTTTTCTCACTATGTGATTCATTCATCTGTTTCCCTTTACAAGTAGTCAGCTTTAGATTCATGGAAGCTCACTAATCACTTTGTGCTGAACCGAGTGATCTTAAACTTTTGAGTTCGAGAATCACAGTAAGCACGCACACCTGTCATCATATGGACGCGCTCTGAAAAACCAAACAGTTCACATTTTTATGTATTTGTATTGGATCACGGAACCTCAATTTTATACTCATTTCATGCTGTATATATATATATTTTATTTATATATATTTTTTTTTTCCTCCAATGCTCCGATATATGCTCTGTGCTCAGCAGTAAATACTCCTCCTCTGCATTTTTCACGTGTCCATGAGTCACCCCGTTACCATGAGAACATTGACGTCATAGATGGTAGCATGGCGATATGAACTCCTCTATAAGTAACCGGTTTTTGTACTATGCATGTATTTTCTCTTTTCCCTGAAGAAGGAGACGGCTTATGTCTCTGAAACGCGTTGGATGCTGTAATAAAAAGAGATTTTAATTTAATCTACATCCTGTCAACAGTGGTTTCTTAGCGCGGCTAAAACCCGATTCTCATATATATGTGTGCATATATATATATTTTACTACTAATGCCGGAAGTACATCATTTTCAATTTGACCCCACCGATATCGTACCTGCGATGTCGTAGTGTGCAAAGCCCGCCTTAGGATTTATGTCAGATCAGAACCTCAATTTGCAGACACGGTGTTTCAGGATGGTTGTGGGCTACGATAGTGAACAAACTAGATGTGCATTGTAATACAGAAACTCAACCACTTATATTTAGGTTATTGGGTACAAATGGGTTAAAAATAAGCAAATTTGTACAGGAATGGCAAAGAATTTATTCAATATACCATTATTGGTGTCTGAAAACAAGTACAGGATACTGTATACAGGGTAAATATAGTCTGTGGCACAAGAAATCAACCAGGAAAAGTCTAGTTTGGCAGCAAGGTCTCAGTAGACTTCTAATTCATGATACAAAGACATGGGCTCACATTCAAGATTACAGGTACAGAAATAAAACTCAGATCTGGAAGCAGGATAAAGTCCTATTCCCCAGGATCAGGCTCCAGTTTTATGGTGTAGGACACAGGCACACTCTAGCACATGGGGTTCAGGATCAGAATCTTGTGTAGGAAAAAGGAAGGATACAGGCACAGTCCAGGATATGGAGTAGCAGCCAAGATTTCTGGGCGTGAACAGTGACCAGAATGCAAACTCGTGCTATCAAATTTAGCCAGATTTATATTGTAAGCAGAGACCAAGTCACTAGCTGGTGCACACAGTAAAACCTATCCTGAAGAATTGTCCCTGAGACCAGTATGCAGGAGACTTAAAAGCTCCTTATAATACCGTTACACATGCTTTTGGATCTAGTCATTTCTCTGTTGCATTACTTTTATGAATGAAAGAAAATTCAGAAACTGCAATTCTCTTGCAAATAACAGAAGCAGGTTTTCCGCCAGGATTTTTTTCTGCCATCATGGTGTATGTTCTGTCCCCACTTAAAGGCGATTGAAGGCGCGTAATTATGAGATGTTGTGAGAATCTTACCTTCGTTTTCCTATAGGTGAGGCAGACATGACCAAAGCGCTCCAGAGTTAAACATGCACATGCTGAGATGAAACAATGGTGGTTTATTTTCTCCAAAGGTCAAGGACATACAGGAGTACAGCGGTCCAAGTACTTGGCATTGTAGTTCTCCTGTGATGTTTGTTTCTGAAGCCACTAAAGTCGTCAGAAGACTTTGCTTCTAACAGCTCCAATAAGGGGTTGTTTTTCTCACAAACTCTGGCTGGAACTGAATATGCCAGGAAATGATGTAAGAGGAGCAGCAGACACTCCCATGGGCTGGACAAAAGAAACAGAGGAGCCAAAGGGTCTGACCAGTAGATAGCAGCAAAGACTAGCATGAAAAAACATTAAATAACAGTTTTAACTAAAACAAATAGAAACAGCACACTCCCCGTCTGAAATTCACTTTGGGGATTTCACTATTGAGTCCATAATACAACCTAAAAGGAAAGGCATGTTAAATGCAAAACAAACTCAATTGAGTCCAAAACAAGAAGGATTATGAGGAACTCGCTATGGGAGATGTCCTCAGCAGGAAGAGGTTTGTGGCAGACATGCCAGCGATGACCGTCTTTGTTTTTAAGGTCTGTACGATAGCATTTGGCGATATGCACTAACCTAGTGACAGTCCTGACGAGCCTCATACAGCTGGAGAAACTTTCAAAACATTGGCAACCGAGGTTAGACGTTTTTCCTGCACTGGTAGTCAGGGTGTTGACTTCAGCTCAGACATCTGGATCGTTGTCTGGATCTAGGATGCTGCAGGCTTCCTGGACACCTTCTTCTGACTGTCTCAGCAGGAACTCTGGACCTGTAAGCCAAGAAGAGTTAGAAAAAGAACTTATGGACATAGGTCTGGTTGCGTGATCTGCTGGATTCAGTTCAGTTGGTACAGGTTCTGCTAGGTTGTTGCAGACTTCCTTGTCCATAACGGCGATGCTGTGTTCTCTCATTTCTGGCTTGCTGTTCATGGAAAGCTGAAGAGAGTAAAATCTGTTCTGAGCTTGATCTCGGTTGTTTGGGAATCTTAACCTGGTAGATCGGAAGGGTAATGGAGAGACCCAGTGATTGGTTTTGTCTTTAGAAAACTCACAGTCCATTATTTCGATGAATTCTATGTCCTCTACTGACAAGTCTACTTTATCATCGTCCTTGGTTGTGTGAAACACTGATCGTCCCAAGTTGTCGATATGCAGAGAAGAAGCGATGTCAGGTAGCTGTATTGTGTCTGGAGACTTCTCTTTCTCTCCATAGTGATGGGAACATGGCTTTAGGCAGGTTGTGCGCCCATCTCCATGCACGTAAGTCTTAAAGGAATCAATTTCTGATCGATCAACGCACACATTTCCAATGACCACCCATCCCAAGTCCAGTCTCTGGGGGTATGGTGCATAGTCAGGCCCATTACACTGTTGTCGCACCTTGTGTACCCTTAGATTGTCCCTGCCGAGCAGGAGTAGAATCTCTGCGTTATTATCCAAAGGTGGGATAACACTAGCAAGGTGTCTCAGGTGTGGTTGATGAAATACAGCTTCTGGGGTAGGAATTTCATTCCTGTGGCTGGGTATTTGGTCACATTCAACGAGCGTTGGTAGAGGTATTTCAGTCTTCCCATTAATAGGAGAAGCAATGAATCCCTGAGCTCTTCTGCCGCTAGTCTATATGCGACCCGAGCAGGTGTTCAAGGTGTAGGGTTCTGATGGTCCATTAATTCCGAAGGCTTCAAAGAATTTGGTTCCTGCCAGGGACCGGTTGCTTTGGTCGTCTATGATGGCATACACCTTCATTGCCTTTTCTGGATGTCCCTCGGGATAAACCTTGATGAGGCATATTCGGGCACAACATTTCTCCATTTGGCCCTCTCCACATACCTCTGAGCATGAGCAGGAGATGGCTGTGGTGGTGTCAGTCTGATTCTTGGGCTCCCCGCCATGACTTGGAGTGGGAGCGGTGGTGACTGCGGTGTGTCTCTAGCTAGCTGGGTTGGGTGCATGGCTGAAACGTGTTTTTTACTATGACACTCCTCACACTTGACGATGGATTTACAGTCCTTGGCCATGTGCTCAAGTGATGCGCAGCATTTGAAACAGATCCCAAGCTCTGTGAGGACTTTCTTGCACTCCTATAGGGTTTTGGATCTAAACCCTCTGCACTTGTTTAGTGAGTGTGGTTTTTTATGGATGGGACATTCTTGATTAAAAGACTTATCTCGTGATGAGATGGTGTTCTGTTTATCTGTGGGTGCTGCAGGTGATGGTAGCTCAGTCTTCCTAACACTCACAGTGTTCTTAATTTCTCTGCATTTGTGTATGGCACCTTCATACCTTGATGATGATGTTGTTGCAGCTGCCGAAGTGTTGAACTCTAGGAAGTCGAGGCTGGGGTCGTTCCTCATCTGGGCCTGCTCGTCGATGAACTTGCAGAAGTGAATAAATGGGGGAAAGGTGACGTCATACACTCTTTTGTACCTTGATACTGACGTTGCCCATTTCTCCTGCAGACTGTAGGGCAGCTTCACCATGATTGGGTTCACTCCATGGGCTGCATGCAGGTAGCACAGCCCAGACAGACGAGGGTCTCTTTTGGTGAGCTCCAGCTCCATGAGCAGATCACTTAGGTCTTGAAGCTTGTGGACTTCTTTAAGGTTGATCTTTGGGATGTCCTGCAGTCTCTTGAATAGGGCTTTCTCTATTGCTTCTGCGCTGCCAAAGGTGTGTTCCAGTCTTTGCCATGCAGCAGCGAGACCTGCTTCTGCTTGACCCACATAGACGGTTCTGAGGCTCTTGATACGGTTTGTAGAGCCTGGGCCCAACCACTTGATCATGAGGTCGAGCTCCTGTTCTGCAGTTAAGTTGAGATTGGCGATGACTGCCTTAAAAGTTGCTTTCCAGGCCCTGTAGCTCTCTGCACGATCATCAAATTTCGTGAGACTAGTGTTGATTAGCTTTCTGCTCACCATGAACCTGGCAAACTCAGACATATCTGATTTCTCACCACTTGTTGCCACGACGACTCGTGATGCCCCTGGGGTGTATGGGCTGCCTGGCATGAATGGATGAGATGTTCCCGGGTAGAATGATGTTGCTGCAGGGTTGAGCTGTGGTTTAGCCTCTGTAGATTCTGATGACCGCTGCTTGAGCTGTGGAAGTGGGTCAGGAAACACTTGGTTGCCATCTTGCCATGGTGACTGTGTTTGAAAGGGCACCTCTTGGTGACTGTTATTAATTTGCTTGGGTGCTTTAGGTGGTACTGGCACTGGTAGAGGTAAGTTGGAGGTTTTGGTGTTGTCAGCTTGGACGGTACTGCAAACCAGGGTTGCTACAGGTAACTGATTCAGTACATAGTCTCTCATGCAATCAACTGGATTGTCTGCTTCCAGTGGTGGCGAGTGAGCTGGATCAGGACCTTGGCTCAATGCTTGCTCAAGTAGTCTCACTTTAGCTAGCGCAACTTCCTCTTCCATCTGTGACCGAAGAATCTTTATCCGAGCCTACGCTTCTTACCTTTTGGCTTCTGCTTTAGCAGCTTCTGCTTTTGCAAGGGCTTCTGCTTTAGTGGCTTCTGCTTTTGCAAGGGCTTCTGCTTCTGCCCTTTTCGCTTCTGCAACTACCCTTTTGGCTTCTGCTTCTGTCCTTTTGGCTTCTTCCTCTACTTCTCTTTCTGTGAAGGAACGTCTCACCTTGGATTCTTCCGCCCTTATGCGGGCCTCTAGTATCCTGTCGCTCAGGGCTGAACTTCTTGAGGATGATGACCCGGATGACCGAGAGGAACGTCTAGATGAGGTTGATCGGTGTGATCTAGTTTCTTGCTGGTGAGAGATACGGTGTTTGGCTGTGTCTATGGCATCTTGCACCTTGGCATCTCTTTCCTTGTCCACCTCTTCTGCCTTGCTCAGGTCTGAAAGAGCTTCATCAATTTTAAAGTCTTTTAGAAAGGTAATGTACCTTGTTGACAGTCTCTTGTATCTTTCATGAGCTGTGTTCAGCCGTTCCATAGCGGCTTGTAAGCATGCGGCATCACCTGATGAGGATTCGAGTCTTGACATGTAATAGGTGACTCGTTCCCACTGTTCTTCCAGGTGTTCACATAGCTCATCTTTCATAGTGTGATAGTTTTCAGTGGCCTTTATCGTGGGTTTGGAAGAGCGCTTCGGTCGGACAACTTGGTCTGCTGGAAGCGCGGGATCTGCCTCCTGGGCTTCATAATGGACAGTATAAGGTTGTATTTGCTCTGTTTCAGCAGTGGGGAACTGTCCGAGGTCTTTTTCGGCCATTTTGATTTAAGGTGTACTGTCTCTTTAAGAAACTTGACTTTTGAATAGGGGTCCGAAAATTGTTGTCCAGCTCTGCAAGGACTCCCTGATGAAATTCCCAAGGTGTCTTTAGCAAAACTTGGGGTTTACAGTCCAGCAATGTGCAGTAATGAGGTATAATGTACTGCAAGTCTATAGAAGGTTTATGGCAAGAGGGAAACAGCAGGTGCATAAACTGTTCCTTTACAATGCAAGCAGAGGTAATACAGGACGTGGCATGTGGGAGAGCTTCCCCTTAGGCTTGTCCAGGCATGCACTGTTGCAGGCAGACTAGTGCACAAGGCTTGTTGCTAGGCAGATTACAAGGGAAGTTACAGAGCTCTTAGGGATCTGTAGCCGGGGTATTGAGCTGTTAAGCAGTCTTCTGACTGTTCTGTCCTCACTTAAAGGTGATTGAAGGCGCGTAGTTATGAGATGTTGTGAGAATCTTACCTTCGTTTTCCTATAGGTGAGGCAGACATGACCAGAGCGCTCCAGAGTTAAACATGCACATGCTGAGATGAAACAATGGTGGTTTATATTCTCCAAAGGTCAAGGACATACAGGAGTACAGCGGTCCAAGTACTTGGCATTGTAGTTCTCTTGTGATGTTTGTTTCTGAAGCCACTAAGGTCAGAAGACTTTGCTTCTAGCAGCTCCAATAAGGGGTTGTTTTTCTCACAAACTCTGGCTGGAACTGAATATGCCAGGAAATGATGTAAGAGGAGCAGCAGACACTCCCATAGGCTGGACAAAAGAAACAGAAGAGCCGAAAGGTCTGACCAGTAGATGGCAGCAGAGACAAGCATTAAAAACATTAAATAACAGTTTTAACTAAAACAAATAGAAACAGCACAGTGTACACTATTTTTTTCACCTGTTAAAACATACTTAAATACCATGACGTATCTATAGGGATAAGCGGGTCTACAATGTAAACTTCCCCTTACCAACTATACCTGAAATAACGACACAGACTACGACTTTATTGGCCACAGCTTTATTTAACAGTATATATGTACCCAAACTCGTGGCTCAACATGCCACCCTGTTGTGAATGTTAGTTATGTTTTGGCTGCTAGGAGGCTCCCTCTGGTGGCCAGGAATGGTTTGGACTTGGACCAGGTGTGTTGTGCAGTGGGTGTTTCCTTTGCTAACTCTCTGCTTATTTAAGTCCTGGTCTGATTGCAGGCTGTTGCCGGATGTCAGTTGTTCTTTGTATCTCCAGCCTGCTTAATCCTGCTTTACACCACATCTACTCCAAATAAGTGCTTGCTCTTTATTTATTGTCTGGTTCTTTTGCTTATCTGGGTTTGTCATTTGTTGTGGTTGGTTTCAGTTTATTTCCTTCCTGGGATTTTCCCCCTCAGTGGATTGTTGAGGAACTCCCTGCAGTTCTGTGTGGAATATAGCTCCTTTGGGTCCATGTGTTTGTGGCTTGTTGAATTTGTTATAATTCTTGTTTTCTGTTCATTGGTATGACAAGGGCACCTGGTATAGGACGGAGTTCAGATCGAGCGATCTGAGGGCCTTTTTGTACTATCAGGAAGTTGGTATTTTGCAGGGTTTTTCTCTGGTCACCATCAGTCCCTTTCCTGTCCTTTCCTATTTTAGTCAGCGGGGGCCTCACCTTTTGCTAATCCTGTCATCTACCTGTGTATTGTGTTTTTCCTATATCACCGCAGTCTTTGAATGTGGGGGGCTTGCTATTCTTGTCTATTTTCTGAGGCAGATAGTTATTCATCTTTCCTACCTGTAGGATAGTTAGTTCTCCAGCTGGGTTCGCGGTGCACAGGATGTTAGTTCCCCCCTCGGCTACTTCTCGGCTACTTCTAGTTGTGATGGTTAGTAAGGGGATGGCGGCCAGATTAGTTGCCAATGCTCTTGTCACTTTTTGCCAATGATTTGTGGTGGTCTTCCATGGTTCCGGATCATAACACCACCCATTGATAACACATAATCTGTACATATATACTTATTCTCCACAAACCACACCTGATAGATCCGTCCGAGAGGCCAACCATCATTCCTATCCCCCGGCCGTAACCTCCAACAGGCCCAGAGGACCACCTCGGCCGTGACCAACCGACCCGAGGTGTGGGGTAACAACGTTCCATCGTTAATTACCCCTCCCCAGAACCTGCAGGACCTCCGCTCACAAGTTCCCATCCAAACCGAAGCCACTCCCCCTGAGTGGCTTCATACCAACAAACCGACTGTTGGTACTCCCAACCTCTGTGAACAGACCTATCACCCCGCCACAGACCGGCCAAGTGACACCTTACTTGGCCCGGGCCCTCCACACCCCCATTGCTTGCTCTAAGCCATCCCTCAAACCCAACATCCACAAATCCAAACCTATGTCCATGAGATGGACCCCATCTCGCCTCAAATACTGCTCGGTGGACTCCTCCAGCTCTCTATGTCGAACCACCAACCCTCCATTTCGCGCTACGAACCTGCCAATTGCCTGGTTTAATTTTACCCGGGCCCTGTTAATTCGATCCACCGACCTCGCAAAACGCCACTGCGTCCTGGTTATGATATCGGACCATACAACCAAAATACCAAGGAACGCCTTCCACAAATGCAACAAGTCTAACTTGATATTCCTCTTCAACTCTCTCGTAGCCCTCACTCCAAGGTCATTCCCTCCCACATGCAGAATTAACACATCCAGTTCCCGATCAATACGGCTATAATACGCCACCTCAGGGCGAAC
The DNA here is from genome assembly GCF_048569485.1 of Anomaloglossus baeobatrachus. Classification (NCBI taxonomy): domain Eukaryota; kingdom Metazoa; phylum Chordata; class Amphibia; order Anura; family Aromobatidae; genus Anomaloglossus; species Anomaloglossus baeobatrachus. Next base: position 289,818,871 of record NC_134353.1, on the reverse strand, counting down.
TCTCCCCCAGGTCATGCCCCGAATCCTGAGCCATTTCACACGGGCTTCCGTCATCGCCACTCCGAGCTGCCCACCGTCCCGAAAAAACATCCGCCCGGAAAGCTCCCCAATACACAAAAGGAGTGCCCGAGAATCCACATGAGGCATGGACCTACGAAAATATAAAGACCATGAATACACAGCAATTGAACAAGAAAAAAATGCCCACCAGAACCATAACTCAAACAAGTGAACCCAACTCACCAACCATCACCTGATCAGATGTGGTCTAATATACAAACCTGGAAGATTCCCATCTCCCAATCCGCTGAATCCAATCCTCACTCAGCCCCCATCTAGCGGCTTCAGTCGCTGCCCCAATCCGGAAGGAGTGGGACCCGTAATCCCCTGGCTTCTTCCCCGCCCGTATTAAAGCAGTCTTCAACACTGCGATAAACTGGAATCGCGATAAAACGGATCCATCCACATGTCTAAGGAAAACACCGGGATAACCACCCCGCACCTTCAAAAACTCCGTCACCTGTACCACCGGGCATAGCTGGTGCCCTGGTAATTCAAACAGCACCACCAGGCGTCCCCGGCCCACTTGATCCGTCTTTGAAAACCATAGCCGGCTTTCCACTCTATCCATCCCAAGCATCACATCCTCCATCAACAGCCCGCCTACCGTTTGCCTAACAGGGCTAACCAATTCTCCGATGCGAAAGGCCCCATAGAACGCCAATATGAAGGCAACCGTGAACAAAGCTCGTTCATAAGGAGACGAGCATATATCCCCCAAACACCCCACCAAACGAACCAACAATGGGAACGCTATAGGCCGCCTTGTGTCCCGCGCCCGCGCCCCCTTTCAAAAACCCCTCATCGCCTGCCACACCAGAAAATTCTTTGTCGCGTCCCGAACCCCTTGCATTTTAAAAAAGAAAGCCAACGCCGCCAACTTGTGACCTAACACCGAAATAGACCGACCTGCTGAAAAATCCCCACTAATCAACGACAAAACCCCCAACACTCATCCCGTGTAACCAGGCTCCATAAAATCCACCTTCTCCAACTCTTCCCATTCCTGCCACACCGACTGGTATCGGCACCAAGTAGCCTCGGCTACCGATCTCCTAATTCTCTCAAATGCTACACAGACGCCAGGTCCCACAGCCATTCGGGCATAGTTCTCCATCCTCGTACGCTCCCGGCACCAGTCTCCTGAACCTGTGAAACTAAAACCGAGATAGCGCATCAGCCACCTCATTTTGAACCCCGGGCACATGCCGCGCCACCACACAAATATTTAGCGCCAAGCAACGCAACACCAGATGCCTCAAGTACCCCACTACCGGAGGTGATTTAGCCGACAGTGAATTGATAGAATGCACCACCGCCATGTTATCACAATGCATGCAAAGCTTCTTGCCTGCAAATTTGGGGCCCCACAACTCCACAGCCACTATGATGGGAAACAGTTCCAGGAGCGCCAGATTCTTTACCAGCCCCTTTCCCACCCAAAGCCGTGGCCATTTCCCAACGCACCAATGCGTTTGAAAAATTGCCCCAAAACCTATTATTGCCTTGCTCATCCATAACGTCCTTCCGTTGTATTGGTCGAGAAACGCACCCCACACCAGCAGATCTCCTTTCATCACCTTCGTCACTCTGACAAAATGATTCGGAGCAGTCACCGCTGCAGATGCGCTCGCCAATCGCCTATTAAATATTCGCCCCATCGGCATAATGCGACAGACAAAGTTCAATTTTCCAAGCACTGACTGCAAATCCCGCAACCGCACCTTCTTAGCCTGATCCAAAAACCGCACTGACGCCTTCAAATCACGCAGCTTGCCCTCAATTTCAATGCCCAAAAAACACAGAACCGTCACTGGCCCTTCCGTTTTTTCCTTTGCCAACGGAATACCCAGGCTTCGCGCTATCCACTCTAACGTAAATAATAACAAGGAACAAACCGAGGAGCCCGCCGGTCCAACGCAAAAGAAATCATCCGAATAGTGAATCACTGAATGGACTCCTGCCACATCCTGATTACCCATTCCACAAAAGAACTAAACGCTTCAAAATAAGCACACGAAATGGAACAACCCACAGGCAGGCACCGATCCACATAGTATTCACCATCCCACATGCACCCTAAAAGATGAAGACTCTCTGGATGCACCGGAAGTAAATGAAAAGCTGTCTGCCTTGGCCATCAGGGCCCCCTGCCCGGCTACCCGCACTAACTCCAATGCCTTATCAAATGATACATAACAGACAACTCAACTCAACTGAGACAACTCAGGTGAAATTCCATTGTTCACGGACAACCCTGCCGGATAAGATAAATGATGAATGAGCCGAAATTTGTTCACCTCCTTCTTGGGTACCACCCCAAGTGGTGAAATCCTCAAGTTGGAGAATTGCGGGTCCTTAAACGGGCCCGCCATCCTCCCCAACTCCACCTCCTTCTGCAGATTTTCCCTCACCACCTCCGGATGTTCTTTTGAGGACCTCAAATTACCCGAGCGAAACACTGGCGCCTCAGATTCAAACGGAATCCGGAAACCCTTCTTAAAACCTGTCGCCCACAGCTCCGCCCGAACATCCGGATATCTATTTAAATAGGGAAGCATCGCCTCTACCCTCACTGGCGTCCTCCCTTTTTCCAGACCCCTCCCCCAACTTTCCTTTACCTTTTTTGAAACACCTGGCCAAAGAGTGGGACCCTCCACAACTGGAGCACTTGTGTTTGAACCGACACGACGCCCCAAACTTACATTGCCCCTCATTAAATTGCCAGCATGCCCCTTTTTTCTGTCCAGCCGGGGACCCACCGCTCGCACCCAGGCTCCCGGCACCCCCTCGAAAGGGCTGAGCCGGAGCAGTCATTAACCGCATCCACAAGGAAATATCTTTGTGGTCCCACTGGATGCCAGGCTGCAGAGCCTTCCGTTGCCGGAACTGCTCGTCATATCGCAGCCAGCCTAAACTACCGTACACTCTGTATGCCTCGCCGATCGAGTCCATGTAACCGAAAAGGGCGGAACAATGCTCTGGCTCCTTTTCCCCAATCACGCTGGCCTTTTCTTTTTCCTTTTCCGCATCCTTGCTAACCACCGCCTCAGCCGCCGCACCGTCCGCCTGACCCGCAACAACCGCCGGCACAGCTTCCTGAGCCTCTACCTCGCGCATCGGCACCACCGGCGGCACACCCACCGGGGGCCCACCCAAGCCCCCGCCGGAGACCCAGGCCCGCTCCGTCCTAACCGCTCAGCCGACAACCCCTGCAACACCCCCAACAGCTGACCCCAAAATTCCGCCCCGGGTAACCCCGACTGACCGACCGCACTCGCACTCAGCATACTACCCACCATGGAGGAACCCCCGCCCCCACTACCCACAGCATTAAACATATTTGATTTGTCGTCCTCTCACCGGGCTGCCTCTGAACCGAATCCGAAGCAGCCGTAACACGAACGTCCTGCTGCCGCTCCATCCGTCCTGCCGCCTCCTCCGGTCCTTCTTCCTCGCCGGATTCAGAAACGCTGCTGAAGTCCTCAGGTCCCCATGGTCACTGCACCCTGCTCCTCCGGGCGTCTCCCGCTGGGCCTCTTTTTTTTTCCGCGACATGGCGTCCTGCCGCCGTTCTTCTTTGCTGCCTCCACTCCTGCCTGCTGCGCCGTCCCCACTTCAGCCATTCTCAGGGGTCTCCCTCCCTGCCAACTGCAGGGAGGCCGTGCCGCTCCCGATGTATGCAGGGAACTCCCCCCAGCCGGGGGGGGGGACAGTTACTACAGACCTGAGCATCCAGCCCTGCAGACTGCAGGGCCCTGCCCCCGGTCCTCTCTGGCTGCCGCTCCGATCTGCGCCACCCCTCACTCTCGGATCGCTGCCCTGCCGCCTGCAGGGGGTCTCCGCTCCTGCTCCATAACGCTGGGCACCACCCCCAGCGAGCACTTCACTGGGGGCTGCCGCCGCTCCGGTCCGGGGCCATGCAGGCCGCAAACCGGAAGTAGGCCTCGCCAAAGCTCCGCCCACTTCTGGCCCACGGGATCTCCGGCGAGGGTTCCTCACAGCGGCCGGTGACTCTCCAGACGGGTAAGGAGGGCTCCGCTGCCCCGGAGGGTCCCCGAGGGGGCTCCTAGATCTGTTCCTCCTACCCCCGGTGGGGGAGTAGCGCTCCGGTGGTCACGCCCGCCGAGCGCGCAGCGCAGGCCAGGGTGCAGGAGCAGCAGGCCTAACTGCTCTAGCCCCACAGACCGCCGCCAGCTGCTCCCACAGCGTGTCCACTCCAACGACCTCAGAGGTCCCACACACCAGCTCTAGCAGTGCAGCCAGGTCCGCCATCTTGCAGGTCAGCGATGCAGCAGCACAGGTGGGACACACTAGTTGTAGGACAAAAGAGGCAGTGACCTATGCACAGCCTCCTTTATACCCACTGCAACACCCCACCCCTTCCTGTCTATCCCCCAATCCCCCTTGCCGTCTTTCCCACCAATACAATAGCCCCATATACAGCCCTCTACCTTAACCCTTTCCTACCCTGATCCCTCCCGATCGTCATGGGGCCTATTCACCCCTATGGGGCTCACTGTCCATCTTGAAAACTTGCTCTAAGGCCGGGGTTACACAGGCATATATCATTGGATGTGATATGCTAATGATACTGTGTTCAGGCTCTGCTGTGAGCATGATCAGAGTGTCCTTCACTGTGCTCCGATTATCTCATATAGGAGAATCTAAGAACAGGGGAGGAAAAGATGAGAAGATTAATATATCCATTGTCTTTCGCAGCGTATATCAGACTGCACTCAGATGACATCAGTGCAGCCCAATATTTCACCCACATCCATAGACTTGTATGATTCGAGACATGCTGCTGTAGCCCCCTGAAGCCATCAGGGTGCTACAAGGTTCTGCATTCCCACAAGGATGCAGGGCCTACCCCCTGGGGCCCGGGAGACCAGTGTCGGTAACACCAAAAACCCAGGTAATCCCAGTTTTCCCCCAAAATTCCCCGATACAATGGTACTTAGCTAGGGTTGGACCAATGGATGGCCACCTAAAGGTGGAGCCAGACCAGTCCACTAGTTGACCAGGTGGGAGGGGCAGACTGTGGAGGGTAGTCAGACAGTAGCAGGAGAGGAGTGAAGGTGGAAGCGAAGCAACATCCTGACTCAGGTTAACAGTAACCTGGTACCCAGGAGAGTAGTTGTCGGTGGAGTACTCGCGGAACTAAGCACCGACGGGGTACCGGACCCTAGGATAGGAAAGAGCTTCAAGCCAACCTGTTAACACCTGCACAGGGAGGGGACCATCAAGGACCTTGCTGACCCTAAGAAGCCGAAGACTCAGTAGCAAAGGGAGAACCGGGGACAGGACCAGAGACTCCAACCCCACAGGGTTTACGCTATCGTCAGGCAGACAGAAGTGGACACACCACCGGACGGCGACCCCCAGTTGCTCTATGCCACGGGGACACATACCAGAGACAGGTGCAGGGGAAGAAGGTACCAGAGTACTGAACTGGCACTGGAATAAAGGCGACCTAAAGGTGAAACCAGCCGGCCTCGGGTAAGCTGTTACCATCAACCAGAAGTGAGTAAAAACCAGTTGCACTATACCTCTGTGTGGACTACCTTCTTCCAACGCCCGTCATATCACCCATCCTCTGGGGCCCAGCCCTGCTTGCGGAGGACCTACTATCCAGGCTGCAATTAACACCAGCCCCAGTAGTGACATTCTGCAGCGGCGGCTCCACATATATAGCTGCAACACCGCAAGTGGCGTCACGTATGAACACTAACCTAAATGCCCTGTAAATACACCCCATTACAAAAAGGGCCCAGGGAATGGAACCGGGCAACGGCCACCAGTGACATTCCCAAGATATACACTGCCCTGGACAGAGTACCCTATATCCCTGGGCGCGACACTGTCACTCGCGGCATGCTGTGATTATTATTTTTATTTCATGCCAAGTCAACATCAGAATTAAATTGCAGATCTGCACTGTCTCATTGAATAATATTGGTCTGAGAGGAATGCGATTTTCTCCCATTGCACCCGTCAGCTTTAAACACTAGTGCGATCAAGCCCTAAAGGCCCCATTACACGGGACGATATATCGTGCGATCACGTGAGCGATCGCACCCGCCCCCATTGTTTGTGCGTCACGGGCAAATCGTTGCTCGTGTCGCACAAAGTCATTAACCCCCATCACACGTACTTACCTCCCGAACGACCTCGCTGTGGGCGGCGATCATCCTCTTCCTGAAGGGGGAGGGACGTTCGGCGTCACAGCGATGTGACACAGCGGCCGCCCAATAGAAGCAGAGGGGCGGAGATGAGCGGCTGGAACATCCCGCCCACCTCCTTCCTTCTTCGTTGCCAGCGGGACGCAGGTAAGATGATGCTCGTTGTTCCCGGGGTTTCACACGTAGCGATGTGTGCTGCCTCAGGAACGACGAGCACTCTGCATCCAGGAATGTGACCGACATTTTGAAAATGAATGATGTGTCAACGAGCAACGATAAGGTGAGTATTTTTGCTCGTTAACAGTCGCTCGTAGCTGTCACACGCTACGATATCTCGAACGATGGCGGATGTGCGTCACGGAATCCGTGACCCCGACGACATATCGCTCGATATATCGTAGTGTGTGACGCCGCCTTAAGTCCTCATGTGGTTTTGTTACATAGTTCTTGGCACTCTATCACTATGTACACACCCAGCCTGACATAGCTAGATAAATATACTTATGCATCTTTCAGCTAATGAATAATGGTTAGTGCAGATCTATTCTTGCTTTAGTATTATATGGTTTTCATGACCGCTGATGTACAGAATGATTATGGATACTTTGCCTCATTACTCATTTACCAAGTACAGCAAAACTAGTTTCACCCTGTCCAAAGCTTTTACCTAATAGCCATTGAAAAAGGTTGTAGACAAGCGCAAATACATCCTATTGTACATCAGTGAATAAAAAAGCGAAGCATTTAATCCACCATAAAGACACAGCTCTGGGTGGCAGGATTTCAGTATGCCCACAATGAGCAGAGTTATTAAGGAACTGGGATTATTAATGCTGATCAGTTTGATGACTTTCTCAACAAATATTAGGAACTAAGAAAGTGTAACAAGTTTTAAAACTTGTAAACATATTATGCTAAAACGGTCTTCTACTTACTTCATAGGTGACAAAGTCATTCCGCTGTTTGTCCCACAATGTGGATCGTGCAGAGCATGCAATGGCAGACAGAGTAACATTTGCAAAAAATTTGAGTAAGTAAAGTGTTTATACAATTATCACTTGATATTAGCCCACTGATATGTAATCCAAGAAATAGAATCTTTCCTGATTCATCCGGAACAACTTATTTGACAAAGAGCATAGTGCAAAAATGCTGCTGTAACACTATGGTAACTAAAAATACAGGATAAACAGTTTTAAGTACCATTACTTCAACCACAATTGCAATATAAGTTCTTACACAGTCATGGCTGAAAGTGTTGGCACCTGTGAAATTGTTGCAGAAAATTGTACCTGAAATTTATTGGAACAATATATGTTTTGTTATATACATGTTTATGTCCTTTCTGTGTATTGGAACAACACAAAAAACTGAGAAAAAAAAATAATTAGACTTCACACAAAACCCAAATTTCAGCTGGACAAAATTGTTGGTACCTTTGCAAAATTGTGGGTAAACAACTTTGTTTCGAGCATGTGATGCTCATTCAAACTTACCTGTGGCAAGTAACAGAGGTGGGCAATATGAAAATCACACCTGAAAAAGGGGGAAGTTGACTCAACCTTTGTGTGCCATACTAAGCATGGGAAATAGAAAGCGGAAAAGAACTGTGTGAAGACTTAAGAACCAAAATTGTTGAAAAATATCAACACTCTCAAGATTATAAACCCATCTCCAGACATCCATATGTTCCATTCTCCACGGGGCACCATATAATCAAGAGGTTTACAACCCATGGCACTGTAGATAATCTCCTGGATATAGACAGCAGGGAAATTTGATGAAAGGTTGCAAAGCAGGATAGTCCGGATGGTGGATAAGCAGCCACAATCAAGTTCCAAAGAAATTCAAACTATCCTACAGGTTCAGGGTGCATCAGTGTCAGTGCAATCTGTCCACATTTGAATGAAAGGAAATGCTATGTCATGATGAGACCTGTGGGGACCCCACTGCTGACACAGACATAAAAAAGCTACACTGCAGTTTGCCAAAATGCCCATGAGTAAGCCAAAATCCTTCTAAGAAAGCATCTTGTGGACAGATGAGACCAAGATAGAGCTTATTAATAGATCACATCATTCTACTGTTCACTGAAAACGGAATGAGGCTTACAAAGAAAAGAACACAGTACCTACAGTCAAATATTGTAGAGGTTCAATGAGGTTTTGGGGTTGTATTGCTGCCTCTTGCACTGGGTGCCTTAATTGTGTACAAGGCATCATGAAATCTGAAGATTACCAAAGGATTTTGGTGCTTAGTGTCAAAGCTAGGTTTGCATCCTAAGTCATGGGTGTTCCAGTAGGACATTGACCCCAAACATACTTCAAGAAGCACCAGAAATGGATGGAAACAAAGAGCTGGAGAGTTCTGAAATGGTCAACAATGAGTCTGGATCTAAATCCCATTAAACACCTGCGGAGGCACCTTCAAATATGAGAGACTGGTTACAGGATGCAATTGATTGCAGTTATTTATTCCAAAGAATGTACAACTTTATATAAAATTGAAGTTGCCAACAATTTTGTCCGGAGCATTTTTGAGATTGTGTGAAATTATGTCCATTTTTATTTTTTTTTGTGTTGTTCCAATAAACACAAAGGAAATAAACATTTTTTTATAACAAATCATGTGTAATTGTAATAGCTTTCTGGGAGAAAGGCTTCATTTCCTGGAACAATTTCAAGGGTACGAACATTTTCAGCCATGACTATATGCTTACCACAACCATTTGATGTTAAGCCACCTTTTTTCTTAAAAACAGATTCAAAGAGTTAATTATATTAATTGAAACATTCAATTAATCTATTGTCCCAGTGTGTGTGTGTGTGTGTGTGTGTGTGTGTGTGTGTGTGTGATAATAAATAAATATACCGTATATATATATCTTCAAATGATGCACGTTCTTCTTGGACTTTCACAAAATAAAAAAGTGGGGGGTTTTTCCTGTTTTTGACTCAATTTGTCACTTGTTACTGAAAAAAAAGTCGCACGTTTCACTGAATGGCACAAAAATTACACCAAATAGCAGGCGTACATAAAATAATTCATAAGGACTGGAGAACATTAGCGCCAAATCTAGTAACTTTATAATAAAGTCGCATTTGATGAATCAGTCAAAAGCAACTTTAAAAAAGGCACAAATCGCTTGATGAATATGTTGCAAATGAAAAAGTCAGTTAATTCGAGGTATTCATGCCAAAAAACTAGTCAAAATGAAATAATGAATTGGGCCCCATGTTTAATGTTACAGGTTCCTGTTAAAATAAAGTTTTCTCTATATTATTCATTTAAGATTCTGCTGTTTCATAGGAAAAATTGTAATTGTCCATGATTTTGTGAATATAGGGGTTTTTTTTGTTTGTTTGTTTGTTTGTTTTTTTAAAATAATCCAATGCCTAATATTTGCTAAAATTACCTTCCCTCACTTCTACATGCCAGATTTGTAACTGCCAAATTTTGGGGATGATCTTTAAAGTTACATCTAATTTTAAAGTATTAAAACTTTATTAAAGAATTAATAAAGTTCATTTTATTGTACAATTTGTATACTCGTTATATACTGTCTTTATAAACTCGACTTGTGTTTCACTACTTCTAACTGCAAATAGAAATCTGAATAATCATGATTGATTCAAAAATTTGTGAGAATTTTAAAAATTGCATTTTTTTCATTGTATTATAGGCCAAAATTATTTTTGCTTAAAGAAATAGATTGAAATTGAAAAATAATTTATTAAATAGTTATTAGCTATATATTCCATTTTGTGACCTAATAGGTTTGCATTTGGAGCTCAATCAGGACTGATGGATGATGGTACCAGCAGATTTACCTGTAAAGGCAAACCAATTTATCATTATGCAAGCACAAGCACATTTACTGAATACACTGTGGTGTCTGACATTTGCGTTGCCAAAGTGGATGACCGTGCCCCCATTGAAGTTTGTCTCATAGGCTGTGGATTTGCAACTGGATATGGTGCAGCTGTAAACACCGCTATGGTAAGAATTTTCATGGTTTATAAAAGACTTTATAATGCGGCATGAATGTGCCCTGAGGTATTCAAAACTCAGCCATTGATAGGTAACGGAGCAGATCTTAAAGGAAATCTGTCACCAAGTTTTTTCCAACCCATTATCTATGGGCAAAGACCCTGATTCTAGTGATGCATCACTGCTTGCAGCAGTATTTATAAAATCAATGTTTTATCTGCTGCAGATCTACCAATTCTCTGAATCCTGAGCTCTACATAACCCCGCCCACAAAGCTGCCAAATTAGTGATGGTGTAGGGTTATACCTAACCTATGAATATGGAGGACCAAGTGGCAGTAGGTTTACTAGTCCTATAGTGACAATTTTCCTTGCTAATAAAACAGTGATTCTATTTAAACTACAGCAAGCAGCCTAGTAACTGACACAGCACTGGAATAAGGGTGTCTCTCTACATTATCTGTAAAGATCCGGTAACTGTGGAAGATTGCAAAAAAATCCCATTAGTAGAAAAACACCAAGAAAAACAAGAGTATTTGAAACTTGAGCTGAGCGCAATCCCCTAGCTATCAGACCACACTAGAAGTAGCCGTGGAGCGTTACTAAACTGCTAGATGCCATGTCACAGCTGGAGAAACTAGCTACACCTCACAGATAGAAATGAGGAAATCTATCTTGCCTCAGAGAAGTCCCAAAGGAATAGCCAGCCCCAGACATATAGAGATTACGATGATGTAGGAAAACATGATACACAGATAGGAAAAATAGATTTAGCAAAGGCGAAGCCCGACTACCTAGATACAAAAGGAAAAAAAGGAAACTGATTGAAGTCAGTACAAAAATCCTGCAGAAAAATACAAATCTCCTAATAGTAAAAATGGCCCTGGAAGTCAAACAACGCTTACAGCCATGGATTGTTACTGAACAGGACCCGCTGCCGCCTCCCCTTAGCCTCCTGATGAACCTCTGAAGGGAGAGGAGAAATGCGTTGAGGCCTGTCAGGCCTGGATTCCTGCTTCTCAGAGAAGTAGTTCATCTTTTCTCCCTGTTATACTATATTATATAGAATATGATTGGAGCAACCTTTTCTATTTTGCAGTAATTTGCAGGGGTGTCTGTATCCCATTTTTCTTTCAGCTCCTGGGGTATAATGGGGAAATTATCTGAGCCCCTTGTGATATGACTCTAGGTGACTGTAATATACTTTTGGGGTATACCACCCTGTAACATATGGGGTTGTAAATAACTTTTATGGATCACTACCTTGCATAAAGATAATTTATTAGGAATAGAAGTCTATACGTCTTGTACAGTGCTAGTATTATGAATAGGAATTCCTGGTTATAGATCAGTAAATTGATACCTTCTTGATCTAAGAAAAACAATATAGGGAGGAGTATTACCATTTGGGAACTCATATATATTGTACTGTGCAAGCACCACTATAGTGCTTTTTATCCCATCCCTATATCAGAGTCAGGTAGAGGGAGAGCCGACGTGGAACAGGGGCGCCCGGTAACTTATGGTGTCATACCCTCCGTTGTTAGATAGGGATACACTGTGTATATAAAACTCCTTTGTTATTTACAAGGATAACGTGATCCATTCTCATTTATGTTTGTGCGTCTGTTTGTTGGTACATTTTAATGAATATTAATAAAAATTGCACATTTTAAAATAGGGTTGAGATTACATGTTAGTCCCCAATAGTAAAAATGGCCCTGGAAGTCAAACTACCTCATCCCCACTATATAAGGTACTCTTGTATTTTTTGTGTGTTCTTTTTGGTATTTTGTTTCTCCCATTATTTACAAAAGTGCAAATAATCATGTTTGACAGGGAGAATCTCCCTTTTCTTGCAGAAGAGCTAGCTAAAGGGGAAACCCCCATGCTCACCAAACTAGAAAAGCAAATCTTCACCTACAAGAAAACAGATTCCAAACAAAACAAAAGAAAAACAAACACCCTAGGGTGTAAACCAGGAAGCAAAGCAAAAGCTTGCAAACTTATCTGCAGAGGTCTTGCACAGGAAAACAGGGAAGAACAGAACTCCAAGCCAGGTTCAGAGACTGAAGAAAATTCAACTATCACCGGCGCCAGCAAGGCAAAAAATGCTCTCCTATATACACCAGGCTTGTCTGCAATAGGACTTCCTTAATTCCCAATTAACACCGACACCTGTCTGAGTCACAGACTCAGACTCAGCTTCACTACCATTCCTGGCCACCAGAGGGAGCTCCAAAACAGCACCCACACAGACGACATTCACAACAATTATCCCTCTCTGGCTAGTTGGCATAAACTCATGAAAATTTCCTTTAATTTACTCTTATGTGAGCAAGACACTGAAAGTAAAATATGCATGAGACATGAAGCCATTTGTTTCTGTCCCTTATAAAAATACATTTATCTGCTAATTTTCCCCTTCTCAGGTGACTAAGGGCTCTACCTGTGCTGTGTTTGGCTTGGGAGGAGTTGGATTTTCAGCAATTGTGGGTTGCAAGGATGCAGGAGCTTCCCGAATCATTGGAGTAGGCACACATAAGGATAAGTATCCAAAAGCCCTACAACTGGGGGCCACCGAGTGCATAAACCCTAAGGATTACGATAAACCTATTCATGAAGTCATCTGTGAAATGACCAATGGAGGAGTGGATTTTGCCATTGAATGTGCAGGACGCACTGAAACCATGGTAAGAGGAAAATAATATTTTGAGCTAAAGAAAAATTGCAGAATATTTCTAATTCTCTTTTCTTATACTGTATATCAGTTCTCTCTAGGTCCAGTCCTCAAGAGCCACCAACACATCATGTTATTAAGATTTTCTTAGTATTGCACAGGTTTCCCTTGAGATTTGGAATTGGGGAACACTGCAATAGACCAATACTAGATATGAACATTTCTAAAATATCAATTTTATTCTTACCATTACCATGTTACAAACATACTAACATGGATTGTCTTCAATTTCTTCTTAGATGACTGCTCTTCAGTGTACTTACTGTGGCAATGGCGTTGCTGTTGTCTTGGGTGTGGCATCTCCTAAGGACACACTTTGTTTGCACCCCGGTTTGCTCATCACAGGGCGTTCCTTGAAAGGATCTATATTCGGAGGTAGGATGTTTTAAAAAAATCTAATAACACCTAAAAAGTAATGATGATTAGAACATATCAGATTTACATTTTATAGGGAAACCCCTCCCCCTTCTTAATAGATGCTAAACTGGGCCAAGTGAACATAGTCGGGGAACTCCACAACCTATAGAAGAGATTGCATATCTCACTAAAAGATTTGTGTCAGTTATTGGAAAGTAGGTTTCAGACAGTGTAAAACACCTAAGATAACACAATCACCTGATACTCATCCGGCATACTTGCAGTATCGGGGACCGGAGAAGTTCGTGGGCATGGTCGGATTAGTAGGCATTAGTAGCTTAATCAGCGTTGCCTGTCATTTCTAAATGTCCACTCAATAAGAGTTCGCAGAGTCCCAGCCCACGCGGTGGTGGCAGCAGATGACAGCTTTGTACAAAGGTGGCGCGGCATCACCAATTTCGTCTACACAGCCAATCAGGCTATAAGTAAGACTGCCAGTAAGTTTGTTCATGTGCAGCATAAGAATGTCAACATCAGTTTCAAAGGAGGCTAAGCCCACCAAGTTGGTTACATCCACCAACTGGGTAAAGCAGCGGACAGTCCCCAATACATCAACCGATAAGCACAGTCAGTCCGCGATAGTGAGGTCACGCCCACTTTATATGGTCACGCCCACTAACTCGCTGCTCTGATCATGGTGATTAGGCTGCAGTGGAGACTTTGCATCAACAGTGTGTGCCAGTGCTCTATTCAGTCACTGAGCTCAGTGGCTCATGCATAAGGCTCTGCAGCTGTGCTGAAGCTGACGACACATTCCACTGACCTTAAAGCATGAGCACCAAGCTCACTAACTGGCTAAAGCAGTGATGTGCAATCTTAACATTATGTCACCACTTCAGCCTAAATACCAGGATTGGAGCAGCGGGGGGGAGGGGGGAGCAGGAGTCGACCTGGTGAGTACTTGCTCAGTATGTTATTTTTGGTATTTCACAGTGTAGGATCCACTCTCATGAAAGCTGACAACCACTTCAGCCTGTAGGAGGCTAATCTTTATAATTTTCTCCCATGAGGCATTTCTTTTAAGATTCTGTACTCTGACTAAATATCCTTTTTTTTTCATGTATGAGAAAAACAGACCTAGTTTCATCAGTGCTTTTGGTCATCGTGTCATCGGAGTTAGGTCCGAGCATCAGTTTTTCTCAGATAAAAAAATTTCAGCTTGTCCTACCAACCTGTGAAAAATGGACAGCACACGGATGTCATCCATGAGTTGAATTGGCGAGTTTTGATCCCACATTCGGATCAATATTCGAATATATCAATATTGAATATATTTCCTTGATTTTGTGTGGCCACTTGGTCCAACAAAAAAATTAAATTTGTGAAAGTCCAATAGACTATCATAGTTATGAGCTCTATCCATTAATAACATGGATAGAACTCGCATTTGACAGACGTTTGAATGATCCCTAAGGCTGGATTCACACATTCGTGTTTTGCAGTCCAAATACAGAATGCAGAAATTGGCTGTGAACTGGACAGCCATATGTCAGGGTGTTGAGTTCAAATTTGGAGATCTGCAACCGGTCTGTGCATCGATGTCCGCACTCAGAGCACGAAGTACTGATGTGTGAATCCTGCCGTGGAGGAGTCAGTACTTCAACCACAACCTGTGTATGGAATAATTTTCAATACTGACCATATTATTAATAGGTTACTTCAGTATGGCGGTCGGTATATTAACATTAATGCCATTTTCAGATCACATTTTTTGTTTAAGCCACACATCTAAAACCACACTACTATTGTCAGTTAAAAAGGTGACCAACCTTTCTATCAGAGAATTAGGTATAATAATGTGAAAATGAATAGTCCAAGTTGTACTGGTCCAGAAATACTAATATGTACTTTTGTTGTTGTTTTTTTTTTTTTAGAAAAACAAACCTTTTTAAAGGGAACCTGTTACCAGGATTTTGCACTATATTCTGTTACTTACTTGTCCACATGCTGTCATTTTGATACAGTTAATGTTTTCTCTGCTTTTTATCTAGCAGTGCTCAAAATGCTGAGTCCTGTATAACCCCGCCCACATCACTGATTGGCAGCTTTTTGTCTACACTGTACTTTAATAGAAATCTGCTAATCAGTGAAGTTTATTGAAACAGCAGCACACAGCCCAGTAAGTGACACATCGATGCAATAAGGGTGTCTGCCCCTATAGCATGCTCCTCTCAGATTACAAAGCAAAAACCTGCTGACAGATTTCCTTTAATGGGGTAAAATTTGTTCTTAATGTGTGTTGAGGGTGGGGTGGGGGGGGTATTTATTTACATTATTGCAAAGTTCCTTATCTTTAATTATCTTTAAAACATCCAAAGGCTACTTCAACACTAGGCAACCTAATAACTGATATATTAGATATCAGTGGGCCATGGGGGTCCATTGGGACTTTGTAAAAGAGGGGGTATGATGTGTGAAAAAAGGGGCCCCCTCCTTTGCCTAACTTCCTGGACAGTCTATTGACCATGACCACCAGAGTGATTGCACTCGTAAGCTGTCATAGAAGCATGTTAATCAGAAGTAAGTAAAAATTGCAGATAATATACATATACCATAAGGGACTGAAAGTGCAAAGTATGCCAAAGTGTTACTTTATCTAAAATATGTAAAATAAAAATATGTTTGTACATAGAGTCCTCTATTGTTTTGAAGTGTTCTCTCCTTTTGTCAAACCTTAGTACATATTGACCAAAGCATACGAGGGGTTAAAAAGTCAGGATCAGAGTAAGGTACCATTGGACTTTTCCCATTCTAGTGGTGCACACTGTAAGATATATTTGCAAGGAATAAAATGCTTATGTAAGTGAGCCATGAAAAACAGCCAAGAGAATAATTCATTGATTGGATTAAATGCAATATTTCACTGGTGATCATTAGTAAAGCAATGTTTGTTTTTCCTAGGCTATAAGGGTTCTGACCTCCCAAAACTGGTTTTAGATTATATGAACAAAAAATTCAATTTGGACCATATGGTCAGTACAAAGCTACCTCTGGAAAGAATCAATGAAGCATTTGAACTGCTGAGCAGTGGAACAGGGTGAGTACATTGAAAGATACACTCACATACATACACACGCACATACATACACATGCACATACATATATGCATACATGGAATATACTCAGATACCATATTTCAGACTAATGTGATGTGAGGTTAGCACTTTGGAGTCCACCATGGATTATAATAGTATCACAAGGAGTGGCTAGTAAGGTGTGGGCAAAGTACACAAAAAGGAGAATATGGTACACTCCTCACATACACATGCCTCTAGTCTAAGAATAGAGACTTGTTAGGAGTAAAGCACAGAGTAAAATACCGCCACTCAATGTAATACAATCACCGACTACGGCTAAGTGCTCACAGCTTCTATACACTAAGGGTATGTGCGCACGTTGCGTACTGCCCAGCACCGTAAAAGGTGCGCTTCAGAGCGCAGCTGAAAAGCTCCGTTCTGAAGCGCATGGTGCCGGCGAGAACGTGCGCTGTGCCTGCAGCTCCTGCCATAGACAGAGCAGGAGCTGCCGGCAAAGCGCATGGAAGAAGTGACATGTCACTTCTTTTTGCGCAGCGCTTCGGCAGTAGCCGAAGCGCTGCGCACTAAAACGCCACGTGCGCACGGCCCCTGCACAATCTCCATAGACTGTGCAGGGGACGCAGGACGCATGCAGTTACGCTGCGCTGCAAAGCGCAGCGTAACTGCATGAATTTACGCAACGTGCGCACATAGCCTTAGTCCTTAGTATTTGTCCGGACTGGAGCCTTTACAAATACTGTATATGCAGTACAGTAAAATTTCCATAGGTCGCTAATCATTGGATGGAGGCCAAAAGTTTGCTTTTTCGGCATCCATCGGGCAGCTAGCCATCTGCACATACCGTTTGTGTTACTGTACAGGAAATTCTCACAGATTGTGCTTTGGTATAAACAGGGACGTGGCAAGGAAACGAATACCATGTGGTATAAATCTTTTTTACAATATTTTGGTATGGTTGACAAATGCCAAGGCATCCATCCTGACTGTGCCATTGTCGGATGCGCTACCCGCCAAACAAATGTGTGTGCCTAGCCCAAGTTAAGTTACTCTAGTTGTTTAACTCCTTCATGACCAATGATATATATTTGTCGTCAGCCATATCCATGCCTTTGATAAAATTTTGCCCCATTAAAAATAAAACAATTAAAAAAAATGAAAATGAAAAACATATATTTGGTATTGCATTGTTAAGAAATTTCCAATCTATCAAAATATAAAATTAATGTGATATGTAAATGGTGTAATAAGAAAAATAAAGAAAATGGTGTAACAAGAAAAATAAAAAAAATTAAACTGGCAGAATTACATATTTTACTCATCGCAGCATTGCAATAAAATGCAATAAGAGACAATCAAAACATCACATCTACCCCAAAATGGTATCCGTAATAAAGTCAGCTCAAGACACAAAAAAATAAGACCTCACATAGCCCTATATCCAGAAAAATTAGAAAGTTACTGGTCTAGGAAATTAGCAACAAAAGTCAGCAAGCCCTCATATGGCTTATAGTGATGGAAAATAGAGTTATGGCTCTTGGAAGTAGGGGAGGAAAAATAAAAACTAAAAATGAAAAATCACCTGGATGTGAAGGGTTTAATACATTTTTCAATTATTAAATGTCATAAAGGACGAACACCTGTTATTAAGCAGAGGGAGACCCTTTGTATAGAGCATGAACATACATATGGAGCAATTTTAACCTCTACAATTGGTACTCTGCTATATTAAGATTGCACAGCTTGGCGTGCTAAACTGCTAATCTAGTGTGACGCCCTGGACTAGTCAGGTCATCCCAGGTAGTCACACACAACACCACACCCCTCCCGGTTAGGTAACAACAGTCAAACTAAAAGCCTTGTCACCACCCTCCAGGTTTGATGTCCACACCAGGGGGCGGAGCCAGGCGGTTGGCTCCGCCCGCCAAGGAGTTCACAGGCCTGGAGGAGGGAAAACAGTCAGTCAAGTTCAGGTTCTAGAGGAGAGTAGTCTGGAGGAGGGAGTAGCAGATAACTTCACGGGCAGTCCTGTGCCCACGCCTGCCAAGAGACTACCGGGTGGCTGGGTCGGAGCCCAGTCACCATTGGCAAGGAGGCAGACGGTGGTGGCCGCCTGCAGGAGCTGAGATTACAGCCGGTTGAACCGTAGGGACCGGGGTCGGGCGGTGGCCCGCCGGTACCGAACTGGGGAACCGATTGGAAACCGGAGCACCAGGAGGGGAACTCAGACCCAGTACAAAGCCCTGAACCGACAGGGCCGAGTCAAATCAACTGATTGTGGACTGGACTTAAGGACCTATCCCACACAAGCCCTGTTAGAAGACAACAGCCCAACCATACAGGGTAAAGCCACCGCCAAGGCATAGAGATCCAAAGGGCCAGCGTCTGCAGGCAAATGGGCTCCTACAGCATATGCAAGTCGGGGAGCGGACTACCGGTGTCTAGGCATAGGAGTCAAACATTTGCACACAGAGGTGCAGGAGAAAGGCAGAAACCACCAACCTATTCTGGGAGAAGCTGCAGCCGGCTGCGGGCCCCCTTCATCACTCCGTTTGGTTTACCAGAGACTCCAGTGTCTTGTGTCAGAGTGAGTACACCAGTGCCATCAGGCACCGCACTGCACCGCACCGCAACACTTCACCTTGCACCCCGGCCCTCGCCAACCGGGCCCCAGGACCAACATCCCCTACCCACGGAGGGGTCAACACCTAGCTGCGCCATTACACCGCTCCCGGGAGCCCCCATACCTTCACCGCAGCGGTGGTGTCTACAATCACCACAACCCGTGGGTGGCATCACGAACTTACAATCCAAACCAAACAACTGTGGCCCCGGCCGTGGAACTCCTCACCCAAGTCCCCGCGTGTAACGCCAACTCCCTTGCAGAGCGACGTGACCCCCGGGTCCATGAGAGGCTCAAACCACCACCCGCAGTACGAGCACGGATCCGAGCGGCTCGGCGGCCGCAGCTGAGCCCGCGGGGCGGTACACATCGACTCTTCTGGCGTCTGCGAACAGGATAGAACCATCCACTTACCTGTGGAAGTGTGCCTTGAGATCATCGCCAGCGGTGTCCCGCTGAAAAATTGGAGAATTCGCCATCCCTGGGCACGAAAACTTCCCGCCCGAGCTGTCTTCCCTGAAGAGAAAGGGTGCGAAAGTGAAACCCCGCCCCCCAAGAGCAGAGAGGAGCAAAAAGCAAGCAAAGTGCTCGGAAAATACCACGGGGGGAACGGATGGAAAGATGTCGGCGTTCCCGGACGGGAGCGGAGGGGCGCCCGCCGCTGGAGCGGCAGGGCTCGGAAGAAGCAGAGGAGGAGTAGCCTTTGAGGACTGCGGCCTGGGTGAGCTCTCCGCCGGAACCGCTGCTTGGTTGGAGTGGGAGCTGGGCCGGTTCTGTATGAAGGTGAGGGCGCAGAGTCTGCAGCAGCTGCTTGATTGGAAGGCGTAGGTCCGCAGGATGGTTGCCGTGGTGTGGGCCCACCGTGAGTAAGGGGCCGTTGCAGCCGTGCAGCGCCGAGATCAAGCCATGCAGACCCCCGAGCCAACCCTAATCAATTGGGAGCCGGGACCCGGCAATACCGCAGCAAGTGGGCCCGAGGTGGTGCAACTCATGGAGGAAGAGGTACCGAGTATGCTGCCCCCGCCGCCGTTCCCGTTAACCGCCTACAGCCCCGGAACCTACTGCACATGGCTGGGGAACCCGGTAGATCACCAGACCATCGGCCGGGTCGGTGCCCTGCGGTGGTAGCCACACTCCGAAATGATCCCTGAAGTTTACAGTTCACCGTTTTTTTTTTTTTGTTTTTTTTTTAACCACACACGTGCCTATTTAATATACAACCTTATCATAGTCAACAGTTCACCGTTTTTAAAGTTAATGTTTTAAAGGACCCGCTCCTGCAGTACTTGGAGTCCTTTGTTGAACGTCCCTGAGTTCCCCGTGGGACGCCATCCGGTACGCCAGGTGGAAGGAGCCGGACCCTGCCTGACTTGTTGAACACCGCTGGGGTCGGAGCCTTGGTGGGCGCCACCAGGGGTCGGAGCCCCTGGTGGAGGACGGCAGGGAGTTAGACGAGCGAGGACAGTTCTACAAGTAGAGCCCGGCTACCGTACCCGCACTGCAGGCAGTGGAAGACGGGGTCTTTATGGACAGTGCCACCGTGAGTGAGTGTGACATTGGGGACCCGTGCTGCCCTGTGGTGGACAGGGGAAAGCGGCTGGAGGAGGCTGCGCCGGCAGCGGAGTTTTGACAAGGAGTTAGAGGTAGCGGAACCCGGCTGCCCATGTGACACAGTCCCCGTTGGGACTCCACTGCCCTTTGTTTTGCCCCCGTTTTACTAAAGACAAGGCCGAGAACTTGCAGGCCACCCAAAAACTATTGGGCTTGTAAATAATACCTCCCTTACCAGTCGTCCGGTTTCACCGCCTCCGGAGAGGCAGACTGGATGATGGGCCTGCGGGAAGCTGATGGCCGAGGCCCGCCACCACTACAACCGGTGGCCATCCTCCGAGTCAGGGGTCCCCTGGATGTGCGGCCTCTGAAAGGACTGTGAAACCTGCACCCGTCCCGTTAAAACATACCTGGGCCCGTTCCTGGACTGGGGAAAAGGGGTGCTGCCCATTTCTTAGGGGCAGCATCAAGGCTAGGTTGTTTGGGTGGGTGACTGAGGACCCGGTTCCCCTGTTATAAAAAGTGTTCACGTTTGTAACGTTTAAGTATGTGCCTCCCGTAAGGGAAGATCCAAAAAAAAAAGATAAAAATGTTGAAAGTTTGTACAAATGTTAGTATAATTGTATTATGTTCCCGTTTTTCTATTTTCCAGAAACAAAAAAATTAAACCGGTTATGGACGGGCAGCCCGCGGACGGTCTGCATTAAACTAAGGGGAAATGTGACGCCCTGGACTAGTCAGGTCGTCCCAGGTAGTCACACACAACACTACACCCCTCCCGGTTAGGTAACATCAGTGAAACTAAAGCTTTGTCACCACCCTCCAGGTTTGATGTCCACACCAGGGGGGGCGGAGCCAGGCGGTTGGCTCCGCCCACCGAGGAGTTCACAGGCCTGGAGGCGGGAAAACAGACAGTCAAGTTCAGGTTCTAGAGGAGAGTAGTCTGGAGGAGGGAGTAGCAGACAAGTTCACGGGCAGTCCTGTCCCCACGCCTGCCAAGAGACTACCGGGTGGCTGGGTCGGAGCCCAGTCAGCATTGGCAAGGAGGCAGATGGTGATGGCCGCCTGCAGGAGCTGGGATTACAGCCGGTGGAACCGTAGGGACCGGGGTCGGGCGGTGGCCCGCCGGTACCGAACCGGGGAACCGATTGGAACCGGAGCACCGAGAGGGGTACTCAGACCCAGTACAAAGCCCTGAACTGACAGGGCTGAGTCAAATCAACTGATTGCGGACTGGACTTAAGGACCTATCCCACACAAGCCCCGTTAGAAGACAACAGCCCAACCATACAGGGTAAAGCCACCGCCAAGGCATAGAGACCCAAAGGGCCAGCGTCTGCGGGCAAATGGGCTCCTACGGTATATGCAAGTCGGGGAGCGGACTACCGGTGTCTAGGCATAGGAGTTAAACATTTACACACAGAGGTGCAGGAGAAAGGCGGAATTCACCAACCTATTCTGGGAGAAGCTGCAGCCGGCTGCAGGCCCCGTTCATCACTCCGTTTGGTTTACCAGAGACTCCAGTGTCTTGTGTCAGAGCGAGTACACCAGTGCCATCAGGCACCGCACCGCAACACTTCACCCTGCACTCCGGCCCTCGCCAACCGGGCCCAGGTACCAACATCCCCTACACACGGAGGGGTCAACACCTAGCTGCGCCATTACACCGCTCCCGGGAGCCCCCATACCTTCACCGCAGCGGTGGTGTCTACAATAACAACAACCCGTGGGTGGCGTCACGAACTTACAATCCAAACCAAACCACCGCAGCCCTGGCCGTGGAACTCCTCACCCAAGTCCCCGCGTGTAACGCCAACTCCCTTGCAGAGCGACGTGACCCCTGGGTCCGTGAGAGGCTCAAGCCACCACCCGCAGTACAAGCACGGATCCGAGTGGCTCGGCGATCGCAGCCAAGCCCGCGGGGCGGTACACTAGCATGCTCCAGTATACTTATGGTATGTTAAAGGGACTCTGTTACCAAGATTTTTCTATGTAATCTGAGAGCAAAATCGTGTAGGAGTAGAGATCCTGATTACAGCAAAGTGTCACTTACTGTTATTTTGATACAATCACTGTTTTCTCTGCTGCAGTTTTAGCAGACCTATGAATGCTGAGGTCTATATAATCCCGCCCACATTACTGACTGGCAGCTTTCTGTGTATATTGTTAGTAAGCAGTTAATCAATGTTGGGGTTGTTATTACACAGAGCATGTTGTCTGGGAGGCAAGAGATGTACAGTCCTGTACTGATGATCTCCTGCTGATAAAACACTGATTTCATTGTAACAGTAACAGACAGTCCTGTAAGTTACACATCACTGGAGTCGGGGTCTTGGCCTCTACAATATGATGCTCTCACATTACATAGAAAAAAACCTGCCGACATTCTTTTTAATAGCGAAGTTTGCTATGACACTCTACTTTAAGAGTGTGGTGCGCTGTCTATAGAGGTAAAGATTGTTACCTCTGTGCATTACATGTTCTGATATTCATTCATCAAGACGTACATTGTTTTGCTACAGAACAAATATATTGCAGCCCGCAGCTTTCTTTTGCAATATCAGCTGATCATCAGTAGCCGGGTATACAGCTAATTATCATTTGGAATAAGTTTAAAATAAAATAACGACAGCAAATAAAAAAAAAATTGCTTTTTGTACTAAAATACTATACACGTACCCTGAACGTATTTCTAAAAAATACAATATACAGTCTAGTTAAAAAGGTTCTTTTGTAAAGGACGCTTTACATGCAACGACATCGCTAACGAGATGTCGTTGGGGGTCATGGAATTCATGACGCACATCCGGCCTCGTTAGCGACGTTGTTGTGTGTGAAACGCACGAACAACCGTTAACGATCAAAATTACTTACCTTATCGTTGATCGTTCACGCGTCGTTCTATTCCCAATTATCGTTGCTGTTGCAGGACGTAGGTTGTTCGTCCTGAACTATGGTCCTGAACCATCGCTATGTGTGACACCGCAGGAACGAGGAACCTCACCTTACCTGCGGCCGCCGGCAGTGAGGAAGTAAGGAGGTGGGCGGGATGTTACGTCCTCTCATCTCCGTCCCTCCGCTTCTATTGGGTGGCCGCTTAGTGACGTCGCTGTGATGCCGCACGAACCTCCCCCTTAGAAAGGAGGCGGTTTGCCGGCCACAGCGACGTCGCTAGGCAGGTAAGTACGTGTGACGGGTGTAAGCGATGTTGTGCACCACAGGCAGCGATTTGCCCGTGATGCACAACCGACCGGGGCGGGTGCTTTCACTAGCGACATCGCTAGCGATGTCTCTGTGTGTAAAGTGCCCCTTAGATCTACAGCATATCTAAAGTAACCAGGAGTCCAAATGTTATTATTTGTGCACGAAAAAACTTGTGTATGAAGTACCCTTTCATATTTGTTAACCCACATTGATTAATCGATCGACTGTACAACAAATAAATATTTTCCCATCTTCTTGTTTCAGGGTCCGGAGCATTGTGGTGTATTAATGAGACTACAGGAAAATATATTGCACTAGATGGCGAACCTGTCCTCCTTGAGATCCATAATCAGCGTCTGTTTAATCACTTAACACTTCCATGCTTTTATCTGATTGCTGTATCACGTTATGTACATGGTGGTAGAATCCGCATTTGTTTTGGTTCAGCTTCTATACTAATGAAAACTGAAAATGCAATAAAGTCTGATGCAAAAAAAAAAAAAAAGTTATTAATGTGTTTTCTATCATCTTGGAAAGAAAAGCATTACATATTGTGCTTCTAAGAAGTACTGGTGATGATTATACAGGTGTCCATCCAGCTTCTTGACTGTCTTCATAAGGAATAATAAAGATAATATTCAGCCTCTCACACCCAGGACTGGCCACTCTCCTGGCTTTAGCTGGAGTCCCCCCATTATAACTCCCTAACTGGGTGATGTATAGCTTTCACACACTATCCAAGGAAGGAGACAAATATATTGCACAGCTGAAGTCAGAGTGGACGCTGCGCAGGTTCAGGGCATGAAATGGTTATGCTCAGGGGCATAATGATCATGGTCGTAGAGAGTGGGACTGTGACCGGGCCTATTCGGGAGAGGGACTTTCCTCATTCCCCGCTGGTCCAGTCTTAGCAGTGAGTGTTCTGAAGCTCTGTCTTCACTGCTCAGCACAGTGGACACAATTAAATGATATCATCTTGCCTATACACTCAGATCTCCCATGCTGAGGAAGAATTGTGATGCCCTGGCGCCGCCATGTGGTCACAGAAGTGTATTGCACCCTACATAACACCATCCCACACAAGGTACCATCAGCCACAAAATCCTAGCCACCCCCCCCACAGGGTAAGAAGGACACACCAGTGGGCAGGACGAGGCAGATTGGGAGCGCCCACCTAGGGGGTCTTGAGGATCCGGGGAAGGGAACACAGTAGATTATGTTTGGAGTTTGAAGTTGGAGGTCAAGTGGAGAGGAGTGACAGTGACAGACTGTCAGAGGAAAGCGAAGCCTAGTGGAGAGTAGACAGGGTAGTGGCCCTGGTCTACTGGCTAGGTGGCAAGCAGTGGACTTGTGTCCAAAGGCGAAGAGAACACGGTTGCGGGAGATACAGAGTGGACCGGGACAGGGTTGGAGCCTGCAGGTAACGACAGCGGAGATGCGGCCCGGAAACCGTGCACAGGTGGGGTACCTGGACCCTAGTTAGACGGTTGTAAGCCCCTTCTCTAATTCACCAGGCCGGGAGCAGGTTTCAAGCCTAGCTCCACAAGTGTTAGCCCAGGTAGAGGGAAACAGCAGCCCACCGTGGGGGATAGGGTATCCGCAAACACCCACTGAAATCAAGGGTCAGTTTTCGCGGGCACGTTTCCCAACCAGAACATACCGGAAGTGGACTTCCTCGTTCCAGACGGAGTCGTCCAAAAGTGAGGAAAATTACAGAGTGCCGGAGGAAGGGACATTGGTACACCAGCCGGGTGTGGGACCAGAGTACACCCGGACGCGGCAGCCGGCCTCTGACACCTTAGTTTACCAACGGACTTGTGTGCAATTATTCCACAGTGAGTACACCAACACTCCCCGCTCCGGCCCAGCCTGCCACCTCCACCTCCGGCCCACATCGCTCCCCGTGTCCTGGACACTGAGCCCCGGGGCATCCACCCCTACCCACGGAGGGGTTAACATCCAGTTGCCATCCCATCGCCCCCAGGTGCTCCCCAACAGCAGCGGTGGTACACCATATTACCACACACCGTGGGTGGCGTCACGAAGTATCTACAGCAATCCCTGTACATATACGTCCCCTTTTTATTTGAGTGTCCGCCCGACCCCCGGGTCCGGAAATCCCTCGAGCCACTGCAGATCCGGATCCGAGCAGCCCGACTGCTGACATTGGGGCAGCACAGAATGATGGAGGAAGGAAGCACTGACCACTCCCTCTTTCATCATTGCATTCAACTTTATCAGCATCCATGATGAGCCAATACAGTTGAACAGTCGGAGGGACAGTGTAAGTGCTGACACTTAACCCCCCCTACTCAATGGCCGCATAGTGGCCATGTGATCTGCACCATTGGCAGTACACCACTTGAAGGGGCCCAGGATGAGGGTCATTAAGAAAGGACAGGACGTAGCATAGAGGACATTATACCAGGATTGGTGACATTATACCAGGAATGGACCCATTATGGGGATCATTATACAAGCAAGGGGCCAATGAAAGTGGTCATTATACAAAGAAGGAGCCTCTATTGGGGACATTATACCATGAAGGGGCCCAGGAGGGGATACAATATACCAGCAGGATAGAAAAGATTGTTATGGGCTGAGGAACATTATGCTAGGAAGTGGGCCTAGATGGGTACATTGTTTTAGGGTGGGGGACATTATACCAAAAAAGGGGCTCCTGGTGCGAGACATTATACCAAGATGGGGGACATTGTTACAGAATGGGCGACATAATTACAATAACGGGCCCAGGACATTGGACATTATGCCAGTATTTGACCCAGGACAGGGCACATTATTACAAGAAGGTGCCAGGACAGGGGTATTATTAAAGAAATCTGCCTTGATGGGGACACTGTTACACTTATGTCTTTATAGAATCTAGAACGCTACAAAGGCTCATACATCCTATGAACAAGGAGGTAGGGCATAGGTTCAAATTTTGCATCAGGGTCCATGGAACTCTGTTGTAGATCAGGGATCCATAGTCATCCAGGCACAAGCAGCTGAATATCCTCCCTGCATTCGTCCACCTGTGCTGTCCCACTCTGTATGCAGTGAAGGAAAGAGCTCAGCCACTTATTACTTTCCTAAAGGGTGCTCAGAAGTCATCATTACTTTTTGTGGCAGCATTAATACTTTCAATCTGTTTTTAGGGGGCACTCAGGGGACACTGTTAGGGTGTTCTTTTACAGCTAGGCCTTGTAGGTTAAACATGAGGTAAATAGTATGTGTCCTCTATTGTACTGATAGTGAAGCGATGGACCGAGGGCCCTCTGCTCTGCAGAACAAGTCACGGCATTGTCGTGGGCGGAGGAGGGGACGCTGCACTCTCCCACTGCTCGGGTCCGGCTGCCGCTGCTGCTGCGGCCTGCTGCTGCTCGGTGGCTCGAGCGATGGGCCGGATCCCGGAGACTCGAGCGGCGCTCCTCGCCCGTGAGTGAAAGGGGTTTGGTTTTTGGGATAGTTTATTGTCCGTGACGCCACCCACGGTTGTGGTGATTGTAGGGACACCACCGCTGCTCTGTATGGGAATCCCGGGAGCGGTGACAGGGAGCAGCAAAGTTGTTAGTTCTCCCCTCCGTGGGTAGGGGGTGGTTGTCCCAGGGCCCAGTGATGAGTTGGGGGATGAAGGATGGCGGGGCCGGTGCAGGGCTTGGTGGGGTGCGGGGACGCGGGGGCAGCGCTGTGCCTCACGGCACTGTGGTACTCACTCAGCCTGAGACGGTGACACAGTTCTCGGTAAAACACACGGCTGGAAAGACGGTTCCCACGGACAGCTGCTGTTGCTTTTCCCCGGTAGTTGACGGTGACGGTCCCTTTTCCTGCACCTAAGTCTATGTTGGTAACCCGCTCCCCGGCTTGGATATGTGCCAGAGGAGCCCCTCTTTGCCCGCAGGCGCTGGCCCTGAGAAACTGGTGCCTTGGCGGTGGCAGTGTCTCTCTCTAACGGTTGGACTGTTGCCTTCAATCGGGACTTGGTTGTTGGGAGACCCAGAGGTCCCCTTCACTGACGGATTTGGCAAATTCACGGCGACTCCTAGCCTTCCCGGGATCCGAAAGGCCCCTGCCAATGGTGCTGGCTTCTCTTCGTATACCGCTCCGGTACCGCCGGGCCACCACCCGTCCACGGTCCTTTCGGCAACCTCCAAGCAGCCTCTCCTGCAGACGGTCACCGCCGTCTGCTGACCTTGCTGTTCTCAGTCCGGGGCACACACCCGGACCAACTTCAGGCTTTCTCAACTGTCGCTTTCTCTGTCACTACTCTCACTGTCCTCCTTCTCCTTCCTCTCTTGCTCCTCTACCACCTTACTGTTTACTCCTTCACTCCCTAGCTTGACTCTCACTCTCCCTAAACTCTTCTGCCTGGTTTTCCCGCCTCCAGGGCTGTGAACTCCTCGGTGGGCGGAGCCAACCGCCTGGCCCACCCCCTGGTGTGGACATCAGCCCCTGGAGGAAGGCAACAAGGATTTTTGTGTAGCTTTGGTGTACCTATCCGGGGTGTAGGGTGTGATGGTGTCATGACCTGTGACCCCTGGCTTGCCCAGGGCGTCACAGCATCAGACAGACTTAACGGGTAATCCAAGAAGAAAGTTTATTTATCATGGTAATAAATGTAACCTGCAGAGCAGCGGCGGGATAAGGACCAAAAGAAACAAACGGTAAAAGAGACAACTTCAGATACAACAGTGTATACTTTAGCTGAGGCGGACGGCCCAGGTCACCACAAATCGTACAGTAAGCAATACAAGTTCAACTAGCAATACAATGATATGCGCATATGCAACATTAACCAATCCTACTCTATCCACTAACCTAGCTGGTCTCCTCTAAAAGGGACAATGCGGATACTGCACTCTCACTATGGAGGCCTAGACTGGTTCCCTCACTCGCAAACACAGGAATTACTCTTGGCTCCGTCCGCAGGAGTGGTCCGCTCTGGAGCTTGTCGGTACGGTGGTGCACACTTCACTCCAGGAGGGCAATGCAGGACTTCTTTTCCCCAATTTGCTCGACAGCTGGGCTCATCGAGCAAGGAACTCTGGCAGGCCGGATGCCGACTCTCCTGTATTTCCATCTCTCTACAGTGCACGTCCTGGAATCCACACTGTCTCACTTCATGCTTCGCTCTCTACTTCAGTCCGATCAGACCAAATAAGCTCCCAGCAGCAGGGGAGATCGGGCCATTCCATTATGTTCTGCTAGTGAGCCAGTCTCTTAAAGCCACAGTACAACACAATCTGAAAGTCACAGTGAAGAATCATCCTTAGGCGGGCTTTGCACACTGCGACATCGCAGGTGCAATGTCGGTAGGGTCAAATTGAAAATGACGCACTTCAGGCATCGCATGCGACATCACAGTGTGTAAAGTCTCGATGATACGATTAACGAGCGCAAAAGCGTCGTAATCGTATCATCGGTGCAGCGTCGGCGTAATTCCTAATTACGCTGATGCGACAGTCCGATGTTGTTCCTCGCTCCTGCGGCAGCACACATCGCTGTGTGTGAAGCCGCAGGAGTGAGGAACATCTCCTACCGGCGTCACCGCGGCTTCCGTAGGTTATGCAGAAGAAAGGAGGTGGGCAGGATGTTTACATCCTGCTCATCTCCGCCCCTCCGCTCCGATTGGCCGCCTGCCGTGTGACGTCATAGTGACGCCGCACGACCCGCCCCCTTAACAAGGAGGCGGGTCGCCGGCCACAGGGACGTCGCACGGCAGGTGAGTGTGTGTGTGAAGCTGGCGTAGCGATAATTTTCGCTACGCCAGCTATCACCACATATCGCTGCTGCAACGGAGGCGGGGACTATCGCACTCGGCATCGCGGCATCGGCCTGCGATGTCGCAGTGTGCAAAGTGCCCCTTAGTAGGGGCTGCACACCCCTATAACAGCACCATACCCACTTCATTTCTTAGTACTTGTCATTTTTTTCTGCTGGTGAGCTGTCACAATGTGACTGTAGGATAGCAAATGATAGGGGCTCCTATTTTGTCCTTCACACTAGGAGATCCTAGGCTATCCCTAACCTCAAACTTACTCCTAATGGTAGAGATGCTTGAGTCTCATGCCTAGCAGTGCTCCTAACCAGAACTATTCTGATTTCCCCCTCCCACTAGGGAAGGAATGTGCAGGAGTTAGATGGAAACAGAAATAAAAGACAGACAGGGGCAAACCAAAACTGTGAAACACTGCAAACTCACTGGAACAAACAATCGCAGAAACAAAAAGGAACCTGTGGACAAGAAAGCGCAATAGGGTCTTACCCTGACAAACAGGGGGTGAAAGAAGAGTAATCCAACTCACCAATCAGGGTTGTGACAGGCACAACTCCTGTAACAGCATATGTATGGATCAAAGGCAGCAGTACCCCAAGCGGCTGATAGCAGAGAGAAGTAGTGGAACGGGGCTTTAAAGAACCGCGCCAGAGATCACAGATGTAATCTTGGATTAATGTAAACTTTTATTTTGGCACAGGTCTACGCGTTTCAGGAGGCTCAGCTCCCTTCCTCAGGACCAGCAGGCACAAGATACATCAATATCTTACAGAGATTTGATGTATCTTGTGCCTGCTGGTCCTGAGGAAGGGAGCTGAGCCTCCTGAAACGCGTAGACCTGTGCCAAAATAAAAGTTTACATTAATCCAAGATTACATCTGTGATCTCTGGCGCGGTTCTTTAAAGCCCCGTTCCACTACTTCTCTCTGGAACAAACAATGAGAGACTCAGGTGGTGACCCCTGACCAAACCTACTGCTGGTTTCTGGGGTCCCTCACCACCCTAGGTAGGTTCCGCCCCTTTGCACCATGGTGGAATGAACTCTTCAGCAACCCCACTAAACACTAAAGGAAGACACAAGGAGGACACACGGGGGAAAAAGCATGAATTACTTATCCCCAGATGACTCAGGTAGATGTTCAGCAAAGCTACAGCAACAACACTACAGATGAGAGCAAGCCACCTGCTTGCAACCAGAGCTGGAATGAACTGAATAATATCACCAGCACCCGTCCAGGGAAGAAGGAAGTATTTAAGTACAACTTAGCACCAGTGAGGATAGATTACTAAAACTTAGCTTTTAATAGAGCTATTTAAAATTCATTTTGAACAAACACTTATAAAATACACTTAGGATCACCCTGCAGGTAACCAAGGTGCATGTTACCATGCTGCAATGAACAACCCTTGGAAAACACCGATAGGGGGAAAACAATTATGTGTAATGCTGGTATAAATTACCGTCATACATACCGCATTATGAGGATTTTTTGCACAGAAGTTCCGTTAGCTTAAAGCTAAATTTAGGAACCTATCTCCTCATAAGCAGTAAGGTATATACTATCCCCTAATACAGGGATCGCTTACACATACTAAGATATAAAATTAAGAACGATCTCACCCATTTGGAGGATCTTCAAACGTTTGGTACGGCAGTCCGTCTTTAGGAAGGGTCACAAAGGGGCCTGTGGTCCAGGCTAGGTATGTCTTGCCCTAAACCCCCTTGTCTCCTGTCCTTACAAGGACGGTCCACATCTGAACCTATATCCTTGAAAATGGTAGTCCCACATGCCTCCCGCCTCCCGACGCGTTTCGTCACTTTCTGTGACTCCTCAGGGGTCCAAGCATGAAAGATCATGTAGTGGGTCAAAGAAAGGTGTGTGACCTGCAAAGTCCAAACACCAAATGCTGCCAACCGTCAACCCCCTCATTAGTCATCTATAAATGTATAGTTAGGGGCCCGCACAGCCAATCCCAGCAACTCCTAAACAGGTGCAACCCATGAGTAATGTAATAACTCACCATCTGGTTAATAGTTATCGCCATGACAGCGGCTTTCCACGTGTCCCGGGCATTGGCATGTATTCCAAAAACCATTACGCCCCGGCGTGTACCGCACTTCCGGATAGCGATCACGAGAGGGAGGCTTGATCCGCCTCACGTGGTGCACTAAGCACCACGTGGTCGGACACGTGATCCATTACGTCACCATGTCCTTCGTTGCGGACCTCCGATGTCAGGCACGCCCATAGAGAGGCCAGTTCCGTGTCACGTGGTGCATTCCGCACCACGTGATCGGACATGTGATCCAGCACGTCACCATGTCCCCCAGAGCGGACCTCCGGTATCAGGCACGCCCACAGAGAGGCCAGCTCTGCATCACGTGGTGCATTCCGCACCACGTGATCGGACATGTGACCCAGCACGTCACAATGTCCCTCAATGTGGTCCTCTGACACCGGGCACGCCCATAGGGCATACAATTAGAAATAACGCACAAAGTATCTAATCTCTCTGAATAGTTCATTGGGCTCTAATGTCGTAGTTATACTAAAATATATAGATGTAATTATGTAATTTCGTAGCAGAGAAAACCTCCACGTCTGGAGGAGATGTCACATAATGCTCACATCACCAAGTGATCTGTCCTATCATCATATTAACAAAAAGGGGGGGGGGGGGGGGATGCAGGCCACAGGACTTCCCCCTGACCCTCACACAGAGGGGCCAAAAAAAAATTTTTTATATAAAATATACATGGATCGTAATGTATTGCATTGTGCAAAAACGATGCCATGTGTCAGCCAACAGTGGAAGGGGACACATCCAATAGGCAACTATACTGCACATGTGACCAATAAACATTACCTCTCAGTAGGGGGACTGCTCCAGGTTCAAGCACACATTCATGTGTTCCAGTGACTCAAGATAATAAAGACATGCAGCCCAAAATAATCCCTGCTATATTTCACATACAACACTATATAATGTCTGGACGTTAGAATGTCGCTTAGACTTACTATGAAGCAATATATATGAGTAGCAACAATTTTTTTTGGGGGATAACTTAGTGGTTATTTCTTATCACTCATTCCCCAAAATAAGGGGGGGGGGGGGGAGGATTGCACATAACCCATGAGTGTAGTAGGAGTTGGTGTATTTTAACAGAAAGACAGCGTGGCAGAATAGATTGTTATCTTCTGCCACACATATATAATATGGGGGGCCAAAAGCATGCCCCGATTATGTCCAGTAATATTTAGGCAGGCTAGATACTGGCACAGGTTTATGGATAGTAGCAAGAGAAGTTTCATAGAGAGGTATACATCGTATTCAGGATATGGGGAGTCAGGTTAAATATAGCAGCCATATTGTAGTTGTTCATTTAGGCCCCTGGGTGACACCGTATCCAACTTGAAGATCCACCTCGTTTCGCGCTGTAGGATCAGGCGATCCCAGTTACCACCCCTGATTGGTGGTTCGACTTTGTCAATGCCGATGAAGGAGATCACAGTTTTCCTTCCTCCATGTGTGTTATTCACATGGCGCGCCAGAGGGGTCTCTCTCTTGTGTTCTATGTCACCCAAATGGTCCCCAATTCGTCGTCTGAACTCTCTGATTGTTTTCCCGACATATTCTACTCCGCATTCACAGGTGGCTTTATATATAATACCTCGGGAACGACAGTTGAGAAGGTGACGTATGTCGAATTGTTCATGGGTGACATTAGATTCAAATTTCTTTGAGGGTTTAATAAATGGACAGGCTACACATCCTCCACATCTGTAACACCCTTTTACATTCGATTTTAGCCATGTTTCCTGCTGGGGTGTTTGAAAATGGCTATGGACGAGTCTATCCTGGATAGACCTTCCTTTTTTATACGTGACATGTGGATATGCGCCAATCTTATCCTCGAGATCTTTGTCCATCCGAAGGATGTCTGTCCAGGATGTTCCTTACTTGGTTTGATCCATTAGAGAAGGTCGTAATGAATCTAGTTAAACCCTCATCAATCTTTTCTGGGGCTGGAACCAGGAGATCTGCTCTGTTCATTTTTTTAGTATCATTATATGCCTTTTTTAAGACCTTGTCAGGGTAGCCTCTTGCTAGGAACCTCCTTTTGAGGTCATTAGCCTGGTGTTTAAAGGCACCCTCATCCGAGCAGTTTCTACGCATTCTAAGGTATTGCCCTTTTGGTATTCCCCTCTTGAGGGGAGCAGGGTGATTGCTTTCCCATCTTAGAATGGAATTCGTAGATGTCGGTTTTCTATATGTGCTCGTTCTGAGGGTGCCCCCCTCCATTTTAGTGACCAGGACGTCCAAAAAGGGCAGGCTGGTGTGATTAACCTCATAGGTGAAATGTAGTCCAATAGGGTTACCATTCAAACTCCCCACAAAGTCCCCAAGAGCACTCTCCGTGCCACGCCAGACCAAAAACACGTCATCGATATACCGTGTCCAGAATTCAATTCTGTTTATGTCACTTACTTCGTCCTCGCCGGTGAACACCATCGTCTCCTCCCACCAGCCCAGGAGCAAGTTGGCATACGAGGGGGCACAAGGGCTCCCCATCGCGGTGCCCCTGCGCTGGTGGTAGAAACGGCCATCAAAGACGAAGTAATTTCTGGTAAGGCAGAAGTTAAGTGCTTTCAATATGAAGGCATTGTGTTGAGCAAACTGGCAACCTCTAGTGGACAGAAAATATTCCACCGCCTGTAAGCCCTTGTCGTGTGGTATAGAGGAATACAAGGCCTCCACGTCTATGCTCGCCAAGATGCAGTCACCGTCTATACATATCCCCTCGATCTTCCTGAGGAAGTCCATAGAGTCCCTCGTATACGACTGTAGGGATACGACGAATGGACGCAGAATAATATCTAGGTATTGTCCCAGATTTTGGCAAATACTGTTAATTCCTGACACGATAGGCCTACCCTTTAATGGATCCAACCCTTTATGTACTTTTGGTAGTCCATAAAAGGTAGCGACTACCGGGTTTTGGGGCAGCAGGAATTCATGTTCTTTCTTATCAATAGACTTGAAGGCTAAAGCCTCATCCAACAAGTTTTTTAATTCAGATAGAAAAGGCTTAGTAGGATTTTCCTTCAGAATATCATATGCTTCTCTGTCTCCGAGAAGGTTCATGCACATACTACGATATTTCTCAGAGTCAAGGACCACCACATTGCCACCTTTATCTGAGGGCTTAATGACAATGTGGTGGTCCTGCTCCAAACCACGCAGAGCCAGCATCTCCTCCCTGGTACAATTGAAAGCCGTAAATAGATTCTGTTGCCTCAATTTTCTCAGGTCCTCCGTTACCAGGTTAACAAAGACATCCACAGCAGAGATGTCGCCCTGCGGGGGCGGCATCTTTGTGCTTTTGCCCCTAAGGCTGGTAAAGGGGCCTTCACCCCTATCATTCGGGTTTATCTCGGTCAATGAATCGAGCAATCTTACATCGGGCAACATGTCGGGGGGGATTCCCAACTCCTCACAGGTTTTATTATCCTGCCTACAAAGTATTTAAGTACCAAGAGAATACTGATGATCAGCAGCTGGGTAGAAGGTGAGCTTCTGCTGCGTCCAAAAGGGGGAGAGATGAATCCAACAGGAAAGCTACCTATTACAATGAATACTAACAGCAGAAACAATAGAATTAGGGAACATTTTGCGCAGCCAAATGCTGTAGCCTTCTAATGCCAGATATCACATGACTGTTTGTTACTCGTGACGTTTTCTCAGTCTTTTTGACAGCTATTATGTGATCAAATACCCGCTGGTAAGGTTCCCTCTTACATCTTCATTAATACCCTGCATTCTATTGTGTTGTGTTACCCTGCTTAATGGAAAACAACCTTCTTTTTGGCTAATTTTCATTCTTACAGGTCTATCTTAGGTTTATCAAGTCTTAATTATATTCGGGAGCTTGAAAAATAAAATAGTAGCCATGCACAACAAAAAGTGTGGCGCCCTGGACAAGCCAGGGGCCACAGGTAACAACACGCACACACCCCCACCCCCAGCAGTTCACACAGACATCCCCAGTGAGACCTGGTTTCTTCCTCGGGTTCAGACAGACACACCAGGTGGGTGGAGTCAGGCAGATGGAGACGCCCACCCAGGAGTCTAGCTGGTCTGAGGCAGGAAACAAGTTCAGACAAGTCCAGGCAGAGGAGGAGAGAGGAGGTCTGCAGAGAGGCAGACGCAGACTGGGGCCTAGGTTGGAGCCTAGGGCCCTCGTGCAGCAGTCAGGCAGACGATAGTGGCCGTCTGCGAGAGCCGGGAAGACAGTCTGGTGGAACCG
Source organism: Anomaloglossus baeobatrachus (assembly GCF_048569485.1). Classification (NCBI taxonomy): domain Eukaryota; kingdom Metazoa; phylum Chordata; class Amphibia; order Anura; family Aromobatidae; genus Anomaloglossus; species Anomaloglossus baeobatrachus. The sequence continues at coordinate 289,782,981 of NC_134353.1, read as the reverse complement.
TAGGTAGCCGGGGCTGGGCGGTGGCCCACCGGTACTGAACCGGGGAGCCAGCTGGAAACCGGAGCGCAGGAGGAGCGTACAAGAAGGTGCAGGAAAGGACTTACATTACCAACCTGGGGTCAGGGGAAAAACACCGCAGCCGTCTGTGGGACTCGTCCATCCAGCCGTTTGTTTCATCAGAGACTCTGTGTACATCATTGGGCTGAGTGAGTACCACCGTGCCGTGCGGCAGCGGCACAGTGCTGCCCCTGCGACCCTGCACCTCACCAGGCCCCGTAACCCGCCTGCCATCCTTCCCTACCCCATCACCGGGCCCCGGGACAACCAACCCCCTACCCACGGAGGGGAGAACTAACATCAAAGCTGCTCCCTGTCACCGCTCCCGGGATCCCCGTCTAGAGCAGCGGTGGTGTCACCAATATCACCACAACCGTGGGTGGCGTCACGGACAATAACCAAATCCCCACAATCCAATCAATTCCCCCCTTTTCACTCACAGGCGAGGAACGCCGCTCGAGTCCCCGGGATCCGGCCTACCGCTCGAGCCACCACCGAGCAGCAGCAGCAGCCGGACCCGAGCGGTGGGAGAGCGCAGCGTCCCCTCCTCCGCCCGCGACAAAAGCAACTCTTATTTTTTGCTGAGCCCTCACACTGTAAAGCACTCTTCTACGGTAGTTTGACATCTGTGTATATTCATTATGGGATACGTTATTTTGTCCGGGCTTGCTCTGTTGCTCAGATTCACCTTTTACTGCCAAAGTAGTCAACTAAAAAGTTTTAATTCGCTAAGACTGAATTAAAGGAGTTGTCCGACATTAGCTTAACAAAAAATTTTGAGTTTATCTGTGCTGTATTGTCATATAAATCACACCTACATTGTTATTTTTTGTTTTCTAACTTTTGTTCCTCTTGAATTATCCCTTTATTCTCTGCAGCTTCTTGTTTACATTCAGATCCAGCAAACATGACCACTTCCTGTGCTGAACCTCAGTCAGAGCTGTCACCACCCAGCCTCAGTGTCCAGCCCCACCTCAGTGTCCAGCCGCACCCTCTGCCCGCCCCCTGCACACACAGTCCCTGTCAGTATTCTTCCCCAGCACCTGATCTGGTATCACTACAGCATTGCAAATAACAGCCCTACATCGGGCTCTGCACCGTACACGCACACACATGGCTCTGCACCGTACACGCACACACATGGCTCTGCACACGCACACATATGGCTCTGTACCGCACACGCACACATATGGCTCTGCACCGTACACGCACACACATGGCTCTGCACCGTACACGCACACACATGGCTCTGCACCGTACACGCACACACATGGCTCTGCACCGTACACGCACACACATGGCTCTGCACACGCACACATATGGCTCTGTACCGCACACGCACACACATGGCTCTGCACATGCACACATATGGCTCTGTACCGCACACGCACACATATGGCTCTGCACACGCACACGCACACACATGGCTCTGCACCGTACACGCACACATATGGCTCTGTACTGCACACGCACACATATGGCTCTGTACCGCACACGCACACACATGGCTCTGCACCGTACACGCACACACATGGCTCTGCACACGCACACATATGGCTCTGCACCGCACATGCACACATATGGCTCTGCACCGTACACGCACACACGGCTCTGCACCGTACACGCACACACGGCTCTGCACCGTACACGCACACACATGGCTCTGCACACGCACACATATGGCTCTGTACCGCACACGCACACATATGGCTCTGCATACGCACACACATGGCTCTGCACCGTACACGCACACATATGGCTCTGCACCGCACACGCACACATATGGCTCTGCACCGTACACGCACACACATGGCTCTGCACCGTACACGCACACACATGGCTCTGCACCGTACATGCACACACATGGCTCTGCACCGTACACGCACCCACATGGCTCTGCACATGCACACATATGGCTCTGTACCGCACACGCACACATATGGCTCTGCACACGCACACACATGGCTCTGCACCGTACACGCACACATATGGCTCTGTACCGTACACGCACACACATGGCTCTGCACCGTACACGCACACACGGCTCTGCACCGTACACGCACACACATGGCTCTGCACCGCACATGCACACACATGGCTCTGCACACGCACACATATGGCTCTGTACCGCACACGCACACATATGGCTCTGCATACGCACACACATGGCTCTGCACCGTACACGCACACATATGGCTCTGCACCGCACACGCACACATATGGCTCTGCACCGTACACGCACACACATGGCTCTGCACCGTACACGCACACACATGGCTCTGCACCGTACATGCACACACATGGCTCTGCACCGTACACGCACCCACATGGCTCTGCACACGCACACATATGGCTCTGTACCGCACACGCACACATATGGCTCTGCACACGCACACACATGGCTCTGCACCGTACACGCACACATATGGCTCTGTACCGCACACGCACACACATGGCTCTGCACCGTACACGCACACACATGGCTCTGCACACGCACACATATGGCTCTGCACCGCACACGCACACATATGGCTCTGCACCGTACACGCACACACATGGCTCTGCACCGTACACGCACACACATGGCTCTGCACCGTACACGCACACACATGGCTCTGCACACGCACACATATGGCTCTGTACCGCACACGCACACACATGGCTCTGCACACGCACACATATGGCTCTGTACCGCACACATATGGCTCTGCACACGCACACACATGGCTCTGCAATGTACACGCACACACATGGCTCTGCACATGCACACATATGGCTCTGCAACCCCCCCATCCCCATCCCCATCCCCATAGGGAACACATGTGGAGTACATACTCACCTGTCCTCGGTCCCCGCCGCTCCTGCACGTTCGTGCGCTGTCTGTGTTCTCTTCAGCACAGTAGTGACGTCACCGCTGTGCTGCAGAGAGCACAGACAGCGGGAGGGACAGTGATGAGAAGCTGTGCTGCGCTGCTTCTCATCAGCACTTTCAAATGTACCGGCATCGGTGATCTGTGATGCCGGTACATTTGAATGTGCGATCCTGGGCAGGGGGCCCGGTACTGGCGCTGACACCACGGCAGCTGCCGCCAGGCCCCGCCCCCAGGTCACGGACCCCACAGCAGTGCAGGGGGAGGTTATTGGAGGTGCGGGGGGAATGTGTGGGAGGGTGCAGGGAAGGGGGCGGTGACTCCTCGCACTGTAGACACCCAGCAGGGAGGTGACATGCTGTTCCACATTTGCATGTCAACATGGCCCTGCCCATGTAGACGTGCAATGACCGGAAGCAGCAAAATCGCGGCAGGAGCGGTCACATGACCGCTCTGAGCCGGGGGAGAGGGGCTGACAGCAGGGCAGGTAAGTGGTCTCTATCTACTTACCTGCCCCAATGTAGCCCAATAGGGAAATAAAAAAAAAATGTCAAAGAAGCCGGAGAACCCCTTTAAGTCTTTATGCTTTGTTCAGGCATGTGTAACTCCTGTTATATAAATTGATTTGCACTGCTCTGCTGAATAAACATGAGCAACCAAACTAAGTAAGGATTTGTTAATTTGAATGGTGAATCACTTCTATTTTTATTTCTATCTTAGCAAATTCGGAGGTTACTTAGGACAGTATTTATTTGGTCATATTCTACCCATTGCTACATAGCAATGCAGTTAATGGTTCAAAGAAAGAGCATAGTTATAACGGGTGCAGAAAAACAGTCACATCCAACTCCTGGTACTCTTAGTGGCCCTCCATCATGTAATAAGACACCAATAACACAGGTATGTAAAATGTGTGTTTATGAAAATGTTTTGAAATCCAATGACCGATTCTTTAGTGGGATCAACTAAACTTTTTGCAACTATGCTGTTGAGACCAGATTGCAAAAATGTTATCGTTGGCCATCTTATTTGTTTCCAGTGATGAATCCTATCCCAGCTGTTCATTCACACAAAAAGCTTGGGTGGTTCATGTATCCTTGCTGCCCAAGGACCAAAGAGAGAACTATCAGATCATCACATATTGACCATCCTTGATCTCCTTATTCATACCTCCCAACCGTCCCGGATACAGCGGGACTCTCACGCTTTTGAGCCTTTGATCCCGAGTCCCGCCCATGGGCCTGAGTATCCCGTGGCTCCACCCACCCACTGTAGCCCCGCCTCACTGTTTCTCCCTTCTATTCATTACAGAGTCGAGCGCGCACCTTGAAACTTCTGTGACTGCTGCTGAGGTATGAATCACCCCCTGAAGCAGAGCCGACCCCCCCCCTGCAGCAGAGCCGACCCCCCCTCCCCCAGAGCGGACATCCCCAGCCCTGGAGCGGATCCCCTGCACCAGAGCCGACCTCCCCCTCCCCCAGAGCGGACATCCCCAGCTCCGGAGCCTGCGCTTCCCTGCAGCTGTTCTCTCTGATTCCCCCGTGTGTGGCTTCTCAGTGCTGCAGACACACGGGGAATCAGGAAGCTGAGGAGAAAGTGCAACCAACACTTCTCTCTCCTGCAGATAGCACTGACAATAGCAATAACCTATGCAGAGTGACATCTGCAGACTTCTATTAGCTTACCGACAAGTGGTCTCCTGCCTGTGGAGCTGCTGGGTCCTAGCTGTCCAACAGCTTCAGCTCTGCTTTATCCTGACTCCCCCACCACTTAAAGGGAACCTGTCAGCAGAAATTTAGCAAAAAAAATAAAAGATTCCCTTCTGCAGCTCCTGGGCTGCATTCTAGAAAAGTTCCTATTGTTATTGTGCCCCCTTTGAGACCTAAAAAAATACTTTATGAAGTCTTACCTTTTTGTATGCAAATGTTTTTTTATGGTCACGGGGGCGGGCTGTCTGGCGTCCGTTATTCCCCCTCCTGCCGCTTTACGTAGTCCCCCATTGCTCATTTCCATACATGAGGACGCCTTCCTCATGTAACTGTCCTCCCGAAGTTTTGCGCATGCCCAGTGGCACTCTCGCGGGACTGAGCACTGTGCAAAGTGTGAACGCTTTTGAAATGATTGCGCAGGCGCGAGATTATGGGCGGCGCTGTGATTGTCATCAGCAGCGTTATCCAAGTACCCGCCCATAATCTCGTGCCCGCACTTTTCCCTCTGACTCCACTGTTATGCGCAAGCGCTGGCCATATGAACCATGTTACCTATTACCGCTTGCACGAGATTATGGGCGGGTACTTGGATGACTTTGCTGATGACAATCACAGCGCAGCCCATAATCTCGTGCCCACGGTAATAGGTAACATGGTTCATATGGCCAGTGCTTGCGCATAACGGTGGAGGCAGGGTGAGAAGCGCAGGCACGAGATTATGGGCGGGTACTTGGATGACGCTGCTGATGACAATCACTGCGCCGCCCATAATCTCGCGCCTGCGCAATCACCTCAAAAGCGTTCACACTTTGAACAGTGCTCAGTTCCGCGGGAGTGGCACTGGGCATGCGCATACTGTCTATGCCCCCAGCCCCTCCTGTGCTGTATATACTGTAGCCCCCAGCCCCTCCCGTGCTGTGTGCTGTATATACTGTAGCCCCCAGCCCCTCCTGTGCTGTATATACCGTAGCCCCCAGCCCCTCCTGTGCTGTATATACTGTAGCCCCCAGCCCCTCCTGTGCTGTATATACTGTATAGATATACAGTGTATATATATATATATATATATATATATGCTATGTATGTATCACAAGAGAGGATGGGGGTTTTATATATTAGTATATAAACCCCCATCCTCCCTTGTGATACATACACTGTGCGTGGCTAGGTCTGTTAAAGTGATGCCAATTGATCACATGCGAGGAGGAGCTGGATAGAGACAAGCGGGGTAGGTGAGTGCGGCTGCTGCTGGTGTCCCCATATTATTACCTCCAATGTGTGTATATGTATGATGTATATATCCATGTATGTCAGTGTAGATGACTGTGTATAGATTTGTCTGTTTATATGTATTTTATGGAATTTGTCTTCAAATATGTACCGTATATGTGCCTATGTCTGTGCCCACGATCAGGACTCACTGTGTCCTGGAGGCAGTGGGTCCTGACCTGCGGGGCTGCACGTCTCCTCCGCAGGAAACCACAGCTGCCTGTGCCCACAATCAGGACTCGCTGTGTCCTGGAGGCAGCGGGTCCTGACCTGCGGGGCTGCACGTCTCCTCCGCAGGAGACCACAGCTGCCTGTGCCCAAAATCAGGACTCGCTGTGTCCTGGAGGCAGCGGGTCCTGACCTGCGGGGCTGCACGTCTCCTCCGCAGGAGACCACAGCTGCCTGTGCCCACAATCAGGACTCGCTGTGTCCTGGAGGCAGCGGGTCCTGACCTGCGGGGCTGCACGTCTCCTCCGCAGGAGACCACAGCTGCCTGTGCCCACAATCAGGACTCGCTGTGTCCTGGAGGCAGCGGGTCCTGACCTGGGGGCTGCACGTCTCCTCTGCAGGAGACCACAGCTGCCTGTGCCCACAATCAGGACTCGCTGTGTCCTGGAGGCAGTGGGTCCTGACCTGCGGGGCTGCACGTCTCCTCCGCAGGAGACCACAGCTGCCTGTGCCCACAATCAGGATTCAGTGCGCTGCGGTCTCCTGCTGTGTTCTCCCTACGGAGGACGCATGCAACTGCAGCAAACAATTGATACGCTGCAGTCTGGAAAGACGCTCCGCAGGTCAGTGTTTGCTGCAGAAAAAACAAGCACAGTGGGCACGAGATTTCTAGAAACCCTCCACTGTGCTTGTACTGTACAATGCGGCGTTTTAGACACAGCAAAAACACGCTACATCCAAAATGCTGCAAATACTGATCGTGGGCACGCAGCCTTAAACAATGTGATCAGCAGTGCTGAAAAGGATTGGATGTGGGCGTGACAGATTGCAAAATAGGTGTGGTTAGGGGCGTGGGTTAAATGTTGGGAGGTATGCCTTATTTAAGGTTCTTGAGAATAAAGTGTAAATTCCCATATATTTCCTTCAAGTTCACAGAATCCCCTACAGGCACTGAAGCATACTTGCTGTCATGGTGCAGTAGCAGCTTTCAGACTTTTTATTAATGAATCAATAAATATTCTCCACTCGTTTACATTGTACTCAATGTACAATTTTTCCATCAGCCCAGTACTATCACTACAGTACACTAGAGCATTGTCATGAGAAAAGTATGGATGGAATTCTTATTCTCTTCTGTACCATGAAAAACAGGTACCAGAAGCTAGCAGGTTCTTTTCCTCTAGTCTCAAGCCTAAAAGTTCTCCAGAATGTTTAGGGAGATCCAAGTCCCTGACTAATGTGACGCCCTGGCTAAACCAGGTAGTCACACATTAGTCCCCCACATAACACCATCCCTCACCTAGGTTACATACAGCCGACATGAAACCCTAGTCACCCCCCTCATGGCAAGACAGGCACACCAGTGGGCGGGACCAGGCTGTTAGGAAACACCCACCTAGGGGACTAGACAGCCCAGGGCGTGAAAATAAACAGTCTAGTCTACTCTGTAGTTCAAGTTGAGAGGAGTGTGGGCTGGAGCTAGGTGTAGCTCCAGCAGAGGAGAAGTTCAAGTTGAACGGTGCCAGAGTCGGAGACCTGGTACCTTGGCTAGGTGGCAGACAGTGGTCTCCATCAGCAGGAGACGGGAAGACGGTTCGGCAGATCCAAGGAGGACCGGAGCAGGGTTGGAGACAGCTGGTACCGACACCGGAGACCCGACCGGAAACCGTGCACAGAGGGGGTACTCGGACCCTGAAGCCAGGACCGGAATCAATGGCCTAGCTAATCAACCGATTGAGGGCAGGATTACAGGTCCTGTCCCAACCAAAGTCCCAAAAGCAGACAACCACCCACAGATAGGGATAGGGCAACCGCCAGGGCCCATAGATCCCACGGGTCAGCATCAGCGGGCACGGCTCCTCAGGAACACAGAAAGCCGGGAGCGTTCTCCCGTGTTCCACACGGGAAGTCCAAACACACAACCACAACCAGTGCAGAGGAAGAGACCGCGATCAACAGCCCGGGTGGGGGACCAGAGTACAACTGGCCGCGGCGGCTGGCCACCAGCACCTTGGTTTACCAAAAGACTCATGTGATTCATTCAAGTGTGAGTAACCAAACATCCCCTGCAACGTCCGGGCGCGAAGGCCCCTGCCACCGCCATACCTTGCACAGAGACACTGGCCTAGGGGCAACCATCCCTACCCACGGAGGGGTTAACATCCGGCTGCCATTACATCTCCCCTGGGCATCCCACAACAGCAACGGTGGTGTCCCACTTCACCACACACCATGGGTGGCGTTGTGGCGCCCTGGACAAGCCAGGGGCCACAGGTAATTACACCACCACACCCTACACCCCGGTTAGGCACATCTAAGCCAGACACAAAACCCTTGTTGCCTTCCTTCAGGGGCTGATGTCCGCACCAGGGGGTGGAGCCAGGCGGTTGGTTTCCACCCACCGAGGAGTTCACAGTCCTGGAGGAGGGAACGACATAGAGATTAGTTGTGGAGGAGCAAGTGTGAGGAACAAAGTGGTAGTTGAGTGATCTGAAGTTAGTCCGGGTGTGTGGCCCGGACGGAGCAGCAAGGTTGGCAGACGGTGGTGACCGTCTGCAGGAGTGGCCTATCGGAGTTTACCGTAAGGACCGTGGACGGGCGGTGGCCCGGCGGTACCGGACCGGTACACAAGGAGAAGCCAGCACCATTGGCAGGGGCTTTTCGGACCCCGGCAAGGCTAGGAGTCGCCGTGAATTTGCCGAATCCGTTAGTGAAGGGGACCTCCTGGGTTTGCAAACAGTCAAGTCCCGACAGAAGGCAACAGTCCAACCCAGTAAGAGAGACACCGCCACCGCCAAGGCAACCGTTTCTCAGGGCCAGCGCCTGCGGGCAAAAGGGGCTCCTCCGGCCCATATCCAAGCCGGGGAGCGGGTTACCGGTGGGAACCCATTGGAACAGTTTACCGTACCTAGGTGCAGGGAAAGGCAGTCGCCGTCAACCTGCCGGGAAAAAGCAACAGCAGCCGTCCGTGGGACTCGTCTTTCCAGCCATGTGTTTTACCGAGAACTGTGTCATCGTCTCAGGCTGAGTGAGTACCACCGTGCCGTGCGGCACAGCGCTGCCCCTGCGACCCTGCACCTCACCAGGCCCCGCAACCCGCCTGCCATCATCCATTCCTACCCCATCACTGGACCCCAGGACAACAAAACCCCCTACCCACGGAGGGGAGAACTAACAACTCAGCTGCTTCCTGTCACCGCTCCCAGGATCCCCATCCAGAGCAGCGGTGGTGTCACCTAAATCACCACAACCGTGGGTGGCGTCATGGACAATATCCAAATCCCCACAATCAATCCCCCCTTTCACTCACAGGTGAGGAGCGCCGCTCGAGTCCCCGGGATCCGGCCCTCCGCTCGAGCCACCACCGAGCAGCAGCAGCAGTAGCCGTGCCGGACCTGAGCAGTGGGAGAGCACAGCGTCCCCTCCTCCGCCCGCGACAGCGTCACAAACCAAATACGGTCAAGGCTGTACAACTACGTCCCCCTTTTCATTCGGCGTGTCCGCGTGACCTCCAGGTCCGGAGGATCCCTTGAGCCATGCATCGGGTCCGGATCGAAGCAGCGCCGGCTGCTGGCATGGGGGCGGCACACTAAATCATTTAGTTTGAGCTGTGAAAAAAGCTGTGGGCTCATTAGGACTAGCGTGAACAGCATCAACAGAATCCTATTCCTCATGTTCGTAATCTTCTGAATCAGGTGTATCTTCAAGTTTTTCTGGAGATGAAGGGACATCTATTCCTAGACCATGAGGTACAGAGAGAATCGCTGCCGTGCGGTCCAGGTATAAAATTTCCTTCTTATTTTTTAAAGCTGAATCCCTCCACGTTGCGCATACAAAAGTATCAGTCATCACTATAATTTTGCAGTTCTCTCCTGATCAAAGGCACACCAAAACAAAAGCTATCTTCCTTCGATTTAGACCACTGTCGTAGCTCTTCTACATAAGCAGAACGCACTTCATGTGGAGCCCATGACTTTTCCTAAATATCTAGTTTTACACCAGAGTATGCATAATACACTTTTCTAATGCAGTCCAATGTTTCTTTGTTGATTTTTCACTACAAACCAACCACAAATATAGCAAAAGTTGTCGTGTGACTTACGATACCCCCTTGTCTATTTCGATCATGCTGTTAGAAATAGAAGCTTAATTCACCACAACCACTAAATACTGAAAGGAATTATGGTACGCACGAAACCATACTCTTATAAACTCTGTCTAATAGAAAAACTGCCATTGCTCCCCATAGCAACCAATCATAGCACAGCTTTCTTTTTTTATATTGCTGAGTAGGGATGACTGAACCCAAACTGTAAAGTTTGGGTCCTGGACCAGAACACGGATTTTATCTGTACATCTGGTTCGTACTCTGGTTTGCCATCAGAATAAGTTTGCTGAATGGCTGCAGAGTATGGTCACTTCCAGCCCCATCACAGCCATGTCAAGTATTGGAATGGCTCTGATTGGCCAGTGCACCACTTTACATAAAAAATAATAATAATATAATAATAATAAATAAAATGATGTTGGTTCCTGCCCTATTTTTGATAACAAGTGCAGAAAAAACAGACAGCTATGGTCTGCAACCCCAAGCTGTCTGCTTTACCTTGGCTAGTTATCAAAAATAGAGTGAATCCCACTCTGTTTTTTTAAATTATTTAAATAAATAATAAAAACACTGTTTGGGGTCCCTCCTATTTTTTATAACCAGCCACGGTAAAGATGACAGCTTGGGGTTGGTATTATGAGGGTTGGAAGGGCCATGGTTATTGACCTGTCCCAGCCTAAAAATACCAGCTTGCAGATGCCCCAGAATTGGCACATCAATTTGACGCTCCAATTCTGGTGTTTTAGCCAGCTTATTCTAATTACCGTGGTGTAGTGGGTAATGCATAGGGTTGATGTCAGCTGTAATTGCTAAAAAATCATAGCTGCCATCAAGCCCTAGGTTAGTAATGGGGAGTCATCTATGAGACACCCCCACTACAAGCCCTGCAAGTCAAAAGAAATAAATACAAACAAAAAAAAATCCTTTATTTGAAATAAGAAAACACTGACACTATTTTTCATTCATTTATTAAGCCCCAAAACACCCCTGCAGGTCTAATGAAATCTATACAATGTCCCATGATGATCCTCAGCTCTGCTATATTCAGAGGCTCCAATGACAGAAAACGTGACTACTCACTGCAGCCCCTGGGAAACATGGAAGGCACATTACCCAGTTTGACTGTACTCACTGATTCCGACGGGACTGTCGAACTCCTATACTGCCATGTCACGCAATCCAACAGTCTGGCAATCCGGCACCAAGTTCATCTGAGGTCACAATTGGCGGCTCCCATGTGAGAAGATTGTGTTGCCTGGAAATGGAGAGAATGGTAAACTGAACCAATGATGAGTTAGGAATTTATATCAGACTACCTATAGAGAGTACTGTACATAAAATTCATGGGGCTCCATAGCAAAAGTTTTAATTGCCCCCCCCCCTCTATAAAAAAAAAAATATTTGCAGAGTAGATGGGCCATGTCCACCAACAAACAGGAAGAAAAAGACATGAATTGCTACCTGGAGTAACATTTCAGGCATAGAAAATGCTGTCATATTTGATGAATTTGATGCGGGACATAGCCAGGCCTCTGCTCTAGATCCTGCCCAGCTCCATCCATTTCAAAAGAGCTGTTCCAAAGTGGTGTGATAACGCTAAAAGTCACAACATTTTTACACAACTCTGTGCTGAGTGTAAATGAGTTCAAAAGCTACCAACACTCCAGCTTCAAAAAATTGTGGTTATATAATGCATTTGTACCGCCCCGCGGCCTCGGCTGTGACCGCCGAGCTGCTCGGGTCCGGGCTCGTGTGTGTCGGTGGCTCGAGCGCCTCCGAACCCGAGGGTCACGTCACTCTGGAAGGGTGTTTGGCGCTACGAGCGGGGGAATGCGGGTGTTTGGTTTTGGGATGATTGTTCGTGACACCACCCACGGGTTGTGGTGATGGTGGACACCACCACTGCGGTGAAGGTGCGGGGACTCCCGGGAGCGGTGTAGTGGCGCAGCTAGGTGTTGACCCCTCCGTGGGTAGGGGATGTTGGTCCTGGGGCCCGGTTGTGCAGGGGCCGGGGTGCAGGGCGCAGGGCTGCGGTGTGGCGCAGTGATGGATGGTACTGGTGTACTCACGATTAAACCACACAGAGTCACTGGTAAACCAAACGAATGTATGAACGGGGCCGGCAGCTGGCTGCAGCTTCCTAGTCGGGTTGGCAATGTCCGCCTTTCTCCTGCACCTGTGTTTGTAGTGTGACCACTGTGCCTGGGCACTGGTAGTCTGCTCCCCGGCGTGTATGTCGTAGGAGCCCCTTTTGCCCGCAGGCACTGGCCCTTAGATCTCTGGCCTCTGGCGGTGGCTACTATCCAGACAGGTTGGGCTGTTGCCTTTAAACGGGACTTTGGTGGGAATGAACCCCTGAGGTCCAGACTGCAATCAGTTAATTCGACTATGGTGGTGGCGTATAGCCTAGTTCGGGGTCTGAGTACTCTGCCTGGTGCTCCGGTATCCTGTTGGCTCCCTGGTTTGGTTCCGGCGGACCACTACCCTGTCCTGGTCCCTTACGGCTCCACCGGTCATATTCCCGGTCTCCTGCAGGCGATCACTGCCATCTGCCTGCCTGACTGATCTGGGGTCCTAGGCTCCAGCCCAGGCCCCTTTTTCAAACTTTGTTTTACATTTTTTATTCATTTTACTATTCTCCTTAGATGACTTTATGATTGCAGAGTCTGAACGCTTCTCCTGATCAGAGCAGTACTTCAGCCTGTTAGTTGCACGTCAGTGAAGGAATGAAGACCTCGCATCACCTCTCGTAGGTGCTCGGGAGAAAATAAACAGTCATAAGAGGCTAACTCCGGCACACTACCGATTTCCCATAAACCAAAAATTAGAATGCAGTAGTTGGATGTAATAAATCCTTTTCTTTTATTTCATTTTGTAAGTGAAAAAATGTGAGAAAAAAGGTGCTGTACAATTGTCCGCCAGGTGTCGACGTTTCGGCTAACAAGCCTTCATCAGGTCGGACAGGCTTGACTTATACTGGGATGGCAACCTGGTAAATATGTAGGGTGGCTGCAAGAATGCAGTGCCCTCCGTGCGGAGATCACCTATATCAAATGTGGAACTCCCTGGGTAATGTCGGCATATGGGATCAGATCCTAGGAAAGTATGTGGATCATGGTGGGGAAGTCTCAGTGGTTGTTTTTACCCCTTGCTGAAGTATCCAGATGCTTGGAAAGGGTGGCGACCATGTAAGTCTAAGGAAGAAGGCAGCTCCTATTGGCTCCGGTGGTATGGCCTGGAGAAAGATCCGCACGGCCTGGGATATATTACAGTCATAAGATAATAAGGAAAAGGGCAGCTCCTGTGTGTGGAGTCTGGGTCCCGGGCTCACGCTGGGAATCAGGATATTGTGCCTGATTGAAATTCTGCTGGTGACTTCAGAGATATAGACTGGAGGAAGGTCCGTTGGACTTGGAGAATACAGCAATCATGAGAGGGTCACATAGAGGACAGCTCCTGTAGCACGGAGTCAGAGTCCAGAGTTCACACTTGTAGTCAAGGTGATGTGCCTGTTTGTTACCTCAGCTAATGACTTTAGTGGTATGGCCTGGAGGGAGGTCCGTTGGGCCTGGAGGGAGTAAAAGGTAGCTGGCATGAACCCGTGGTGCCGCAGAGGTAGATCGCTCCCACACCCCATAGGACGAGCGATCTACCTCTGCGGCACCACGGGTTCATGCCAGCTACCTTTGACTCCCTCCAGGCCCAACGGACCTCCCTCCAGGCCATACCACTAAAGTCATTAGCTGAGGTAACAAACAGGCACATCACCTTGACTACAAGTGTGAACTCTGGACTCTGACTCCGTGCTACAGGAACTGTCCTCTATGTGACCCTCTCATGATTGCTGTATTCTCCAAGTCTAACGGACCTTCCTCCAGTCTATATCTCTGAAGTCACCAGCAGAATTTCAATCAGGCACAATATCCTGATTCCCAGCGTGAGCCTGGGACCAAGACTCCACACACAGGAGCTGCCCTTTTCCTTATTATCTTATGACTGTAATATATCCCAGGCCGTGTGGATCTTTCTCCAGGCCATACCACCGGAGCCAATAGGAGCTGCCTTCTTCCTTAGACTTACATGGTCGCGACCCTTTATATTTACCAGGTTGCCATCCCAGTATAAGTCAAGCCTGTCCGACCTGATGAAGGCTTGTTAGCTGAAACGTCGACACCTGGCGGACAATTGTACAGCACCTTTTTTCTCACATTTTTTCACTTACAAAATGAAATAAAAGAAAAGGATTTATTACATCCAACTACTGCATTCTAATTTTTGGTTTATGGGAAATCGGTAGTGTGCCGGAGTTAGCCTCTTATGTTAGTTGCACGTCTTCTGATCAGATTTAAGGGACAGACATGGCCAAGGATGTACAGGTTTGTCCTTGCTCATGAAGGGGTTAAAAAACACTCCCCAACTCCCTTGTTCACCAATTTATTTTAAAAAAAGAAACAATCAAAAAAAGCCATGAAGATTCCAAAGTTATTCACCGAATCTGACGTAGTTCAAAAATGGAAATCTGAAAGACATAAAAAAGAGAGAATTAAAGAAAAAAATCCAAGAGAAAGTCAGATGTTTACTAATTTATTAGTTTCCCCACCCCAAAAAAACACAGGTCCAATGTAATACATGGCGTTCCCATGACATCCACCAATTCTGCCGTTTAACCTATTGAGCCTCATTCTGAGAAGGTTTCATAGGTCACTTCCGGTCATTTCTTATGAGTGGTGATGTCAGTAATTCAGTAATGTCACCGCTCGTGAGACATTCCTGATCTGACGCTGCCCTCCATGAGACCCCGCGAGAGCAGTGATGATGTCAGTAATCTTACATGCTTGTACAACCAAGCACCAAAACAACACGGTTCAACAGTGTCTTTAACCACACAGAGGGTGGAATTTTCTTGAAATTCAATCAGATGTGCTTGAACACTTAAAAGCAACAGAATTTCTGCACAAAAAAGCAGCAGAAAAAAATGCAGCATTTCAGCTCCATGTAAGCCTAAATGTCCAAGAAAAGTGGATGTGATTTTATGAAAATGCCTCCCACTGTGCGCCTAAAGACGATGCTGAACTGTGGGGCTTTGCTGCATTTTTACACTACAAAGGCTCATGCGCACGTACATGCTGAAAATTCTATTCTGCAGCGATTTATCAGCACATGTGCACTTCAAATCACTGCAGAAACACTGCGTAATGGATGCAGTGTTTCAGCAGAAAAGATTCTAATTTGATGCGCTATGGATGCTGCCTCTCCCATAGACATAGTGGGAGCTGCATCCAAAGCGCACGAAAGAAGTGACATGCTGCATTTTTGAACGCACCGATTTGGATCAAAATTTTAGCATCCAAATCGCTGTGTTCAAAAAAAGCTTTGTGCGCAAGGATTATGCACAATCTTCATAGATTGTGCTGGGGACGCAGGACGCATGCATTTATGCTGCAGTGCTAGACGCAGCGTAAATACATGCAATACACACATGTGCGCATATGCCCTTAGCTTTTATGTGAGGCCTGAAAAAATGCATGTACAGGGATCGCCATTGCATTTTTAAGTGCAGAATTAAAGCTTTTCTGTTTCTTAACTAATAAAAAAGTATTACAAATGCTGCTAATAAGGGTGAAAGGCATGAAAAAATGCAGCAAAAACACAGTAAACAGAGATATTGGTATTGTGTCATCTGTTGCTGACACCTGCAGAAAATATGCAGGAAAAAAAGCAGCAGAAAAATTGCATTTATACTACATGTGTATGTGGCTCCAGTGTTACATTTTTATTTAAATTTTGATGGGTTTAAAGGAGAAATAAAGTAATTCACATAATTCTTTACACCTTTTAACAATCACCATAAATAATCTGATCACTGTATTATATAGGTTGTTACGATTACAGAGACACTAAATATGCTGATGTTATTTACTGATTTGTGATGTTTATTATTATAATTTTTTAAAAGTGTATTAACAATGTCATTTATGTGATTGTTTGTCATTATTTTTTTTTTATTTAGACATTTTATAGGAAGAATAAACTCTTACTTTTATTTCCCCCCTTAAATACAGGCACATAGAAATGCACTGGTATATAGAGCTTTATCTCTATGTATCCCAGGGTTTAGGAACCTCTGGCCAGTGAGCCATAAATGTCGATTCCTCCAGCCCAGGGAGGATTCTCAGGGACTGCAGTGCTTAGGCGGCTGGCCTCGTTTTGCCAATAGCCGGCCCTGCTTCCTTAGGCTATAAATACGTGCCCACAGCATTCACTAATGAGTGCCTACGTGATGTACTCGTATATACCCTAGTTCTAGTGTCTGCAATGTGCTGCATGTACACGGCATTCTAAATTATTATGCAAATACAAATGGTCTCTGATTTTCCTAAAAGGGCGATGCAAATTATTAAGTATAATGTTCAAATCATCAACTGTTACTGAGTATATTTTATTTGACAATTCTCCCAATCATAAACAGTATTTTTTCAAAACTATAAAAACTCAGAATTCACGGTTCCAAAGTATTATGCACAACAGCGTTTCTAAGCATTTTTTAGGTTGTGAAGAACTGAAAATGGTCATTTGTTGAATTTGCATTATTATTATTTATTATTATAGCACCATTTATTCCATGGCACTTTACAAGTGAAAAGTAGTAGTAGTAGTAGTAGTTTACTGAAATCAAAAGATTTTCCAATTAAAAACATCTTACATCTTACGAGCCCAAGATACATCTGAACATAGGACCCCTTCTTTGCTATCAACTTCCCAATTCTTGCATCTACACCGTGTGCTGGCTACCATCACCACATGACTCAGCACTCCAAGGGTAGCATTTGACCGTCCGGATGTGATAATCTGGAACTGACAACTGTGAGTAAAGAACTTGTGACTGCATCTCGCTGTGTCCTGTACTCATTGCCTGCGCCGCCAGCCCCACACTGTTCAAATACTTCATCGGCTAACAACTGCTATGGTTGCCCTGGGGTCCCAGCTCCACCTGTGGGGAGCTGTGCCATCATTGCTGTGTCACCATCTACCCCAGCAGTCCCATCTAGCAGCGTCGGCCGTATCTGGACAAACACTACAGGTGGCATCACAATTCATCATTCCCCCGCTCTCATTTAAAACGACACCGCCAGAGTCATGGAGTTGGGCCCTGCCGCTGTGATCTCCCAAAGCAGAGAACCACGGCCCGGTTCCAGGTGCCCCCAAACAGGCCCTGGTGGGGGGTGTCACAGGCTTAGCAGAAACTAGCTCCTGCAAGCCCGGTCACTAATCAGCACACAGCTGGCTGGTGCCTGAGCCTGTTTGTGTAATTTAAAAGCACCAAAGAAGGCATAGTTTGGAGTGTCAGATTCTGCAGTGTGAACATTGTCAGATGTCGCCACTCGGCAAGTTTAGAGCCAAACGTCATATGACATTGTGATCCCTGAGGTAACCAGCAGGCTAGCAGAGGCTAACTCTTGATAGCCTAGGCATTAATGAGCACACAGCTGGTCAACACCCAAGCCTACCTGTCTGATTCAGAAACACCAGAGGAACCACAATGTGGAGTGTCAGAATCTATAGTGTGAACAGCGTTTGATGCCGCCATGATAATCTGCAAGTTTTGAGCAGAACTAAGTGTGACACTGACCTGCTCTGTGAGCGGTCTCATGCAACTCTCACAGCTCTTATTGCATAAGAATAAATGTGGACTATAATATGCTTTTATAAAATTTTTCTTTTATTAAATTCAATTAAAAGTCAATACCGATGTCAATACTAAGAACAACAATGGTTGTGACAAACAGTACATAGTTCACACTATAATTCTCTCAAGAGTAGCAACAAGTCATATAGTGTATAATATAACAAAACGTCTTACCAAATTACATTGCAAAGTGCAAAACCATAACATACATAACCATAGGTACAATATATGTGTTGTGATAGTAATTTGTAAAATAGAATGCAGATACATATGTACAGTAAGTATTATGAAAGAGGCTCTCCTTCTGCACAAGTGAACAATAGATTACTATGGACCAGCGCAATAATCATGGGATTTCCCCTATTAAATGACATTCGGCTCCCAGGCTTTACCTGTGTAAGGCTAAAATGGTGTTGCAGGGGGATCCACGTAGTTTCAACACCAATCAGGCCGGGGCACCACTTGTGATAATAACTCCATTGTCCCCTTACTGTTTTTAATCGGTTTTATAAGTATGTATTAAATAAAGGTTTCTCATTTTATATCATCTGCCGTGGAGTGCTTTTCATAATGCTTTTATTTTGTGTGATGGACGTCTGCCACCTTCTGGTTATAATTTAATTTTACATAATACGCTCGACATGGAAATCACATAATGGAGAAACATGTTAATGATATGGAAATTATGAAAAAATGGAAACAAAATTCTCAAAAATCTTAATTTATTTATTATTGATTATGAACAATGGGAGCAATGAAATAACTAAGCCGACGCCTAGCCGAGCTGAGCACTTAAGAGAGACCAGGTTGCCTGTCAGACTCTGCAATGTGAACAGAGTCTGATGCAGATGTCGTGGGCGGGGAGGACGCCGTCGCTGCTGCGCTCTCGCTAACGCTCGGGTCCGGCGCTGCTGCGATGGCTGCTTGGTGGCTCGAGCGGTGGGCCGGATCCGGGGACTCAAGCGGCGCTCCTCGCCCGTGAGTGAAAGGGGTGGTTGGTTTGGGGAATTTAGTCCGTGACGCCACCCACGGGTCGTGGTGAAGATGGGCACCACCGCTGCTGATGACGGGGATCCCGGGAGCGATTGTAGGGAGCAGCTGGGATGTTGTTTTCCCCCTCCGTGGGTAGGGGTCGGTGGTCCCGGGGCCTGGTGATGTGACGGGGAGGCAGGGTTGGTGAAGTGCAGGGTTGCAGGGACAGCGCGGCGCGGTGCCGGATGGCACGGGTGTGCTCACTCAGCAAGAAAGGTACAAAGTCCTCGGTAAACCAAACGGCTGGATGGACGGGTCCCGCAGCCGGCTGCAGTGTCTCTCCCTAGACAGGTGATGGCGACTGTCTTTCCCTGCACCTTGATGTTCTCGTTGACTACTATGGATCCCCAACGGTAGTCCGCTCCCCGGTGTATGGGTACCGGAGGAGCCCGTTTGCCCGCAGGCGCTGGCCCTTGGGTCTCTAGCCTTAGGCGGTAGCTGTATACCCTCACGGTGTGGGCAGTTGCCTTCAATCGGGTCTTTTGCTGTTGTGAAATGCCTGGGGTTCCAGTCACATTTGGATCTGACTATTGTCGGCGGCTCCAAGCCTGATCGGGGTCCGATGGCCCTGCCTGTGTGTGCTGGCTTCACTTTGCTCCCCGGTTGGTACCGGCGGGCCGTCGCCCAACCCTGGTCCTACTGTTCCGCATCGCTCCACCACTCCTGCAGACGGCCACCACCGTCTGCCAACCTTGCTGTCAGTGCCTGGGCCACAGACCCAGACACCCAAGTGTTTACTCCTCTCACTTCAAACTCCAAGACTGTTCTGTCACTTTTCCCGCCTCCAGGCCTGTGAACTCCTCGGTGGGTAGAGCCAACCGCTTAGCCACGCCCCACCTGGTGTGGACATTAGACACTGGAGGGAGGCAACAAGGGTTTTGTGTTTGGCTGGTGTCCCTGTCTAGTGGGGGTGGGGTGTGTGAGTGTTATCTGTGATGACCTGGCTAGGCCAGGGTGCCACACAGAAAAAAGTAATCTGCATGTGCGGATACTGACGGCACATGACCCCAAAGTACTAGTCCAGTATTCATCATGAATAACGAACCTAATGCAAGTCAATGGGGAATCTAAGCATTTTTTTTGCCATGGCGAACACTGTATTTGGTATTCGGTAAGCATAATCGAAACATAAATAGTTACTATTCGCTCATCACTGGTTACCATCACCGAGATTATCAATGGTTCTCTGAGGAAAGTTCTACCATGCTCAATGCACTTTATTAAGATCCGCTGCTGGCAGCTCCCTTTGAAATTGCAAACCAATGATGTCATGTGCTTTATGGGAGACAAATGCGGAGATGCTGCAAGTCACATTAGCACATTTAGGCCATCCAGGTTGCTCACAGTAGCATAAGCAATATGTGGCCTTGTGGTGTCAAGTTGAACAGCTCCTGATATACTTTGAAGAAAGGGCCACACTACTGGTTCCCTGGCAAATCTATTCAGTATAGCATGGCAAACTGGATGTTGCCTATCAAGCCTAAAGGCCACTTTACACGCAGAGATAAATCTTTGGCAGATCTGTGGTTGCAGTGAAATCATGGACATATTGTTCCATTTGTACATAGCCACAAACCTGGCACTGATTGTCCGCAATTTCACTGCAACCACAGATCTGCCACAGATCTGCCGCAGATCTGCCGCAGATCTGCCGCAGATCTGCCACAGATCTGCCGCAGATCTGCCACAGATTTATCTCTGTGTGTGACAGGGCCTTTAGGGTGGAATGCCAATGAATGAGATTGTTTAATCGCTAACCAAGATCAGAAAGCTCTCCAAAAGTTGGCAATAAATGTAGTTCCAAGATAAAAAATAATCTTGGTTAGAATACAAAAAAATTATAAAAACATAGATAATCCCTCCACAGGAAAATTGCCCACATATACAAAACACAAGAGACGCAGAAATACAAGTAGTATGCAAAAGGAAAAATCAAATCAATATGGGGAGATACTGAGAGATATAGTAAGACAATAAACAAATGCAAATGAAATAATTGATAAATACATCCCACATATAAAATATATATATATATAAATAAAAAAAAAGAAAAATGTAATATACAGTGTCAGCCACTAGAGGTCTCTGCAGTAGATAAAATCCAGCTGTAAAAATGTATTTCATGTACAATAAATAATTGCACATATCCCGTATCAGATTGCACAAAGTGAACTGGTGAGAGAAGTATATTTTTAAAACTTAGAATGTCCATAACCTTAATTATGCAAAGATGAATAAATAGATATAAAGTGATAAAGGGGATAAAAAAAATTGCAGAATCAAAATTCACATAATTTTCTATTGGAAATAACCCAGATTTTGCAAAAGGCAAAAAGGTAGATAACAAGGAATAAAGTAATAAATCATAATTAGAAAAAATAGATATGTTGGGCTCAAAACACAGATACTGCTTATAAAGTAGAAAACATGCACATGGCAGCAAGAAAAATAAAGAACTGTTGTCTGGCTACAAAAGTGCAGGAAGCAAAGCACCTGGAGGGATTAACAGTAGAGTTGAGCGATGTTCGATTCTAACGGTTTGCCAATTTCAAATTCGAGTGATTTTGGGCGGTGTTCGAGTCGTTCAACGAACTCGAACAATTTGCTTTAAGTTCAGCAGTTCGAGTTACCGTTCGATAACGGTTCGATCACCAAAAGAATGCCTTTTCACAGTAAGGCTATGTGCTCACATTGCGTATCTGCATGCGTCCCGCGTCCCCAGGACAATCCCTCTCTCTTTCCTACACACTGATCACGGGCGCGAGGCTGCACGGCTGTCACAAAGCTTCGGCGGCTTTTCCTCTTTTGAAAATGGCTGCCGCTTCATTATTCAATCAGGTATTCCCTGCTTTCCCCCACCCACCGTCGCCCATGATTGGTTGCAGTGAGACAGGACACTCATCGTGGGGGCATGTCTAACTGCAACCAATCACAGCCGCCGGCGGGCGGGTCTATATCGTGCAGTAAAATAAAAAAATAATATAAAAAAAATGCGTTTCCCCCAATTTTGATACCAGCCAGAATAAAGCCACATGGCTGGAGGCTGGTATTGTCAGGATGGGGAGCGCCACGTTATGGGGAGCCCACCACCCTA
Organism: Anomaloglossus baeobatrachus; assembly: GCF_048569485.1. Classification (NCBI taxonomy): domain Eukaryota; kingdom Metazoa; phylum Chordata; class Amphibia; order Anura; family Aromobatidae; genus Anomaloglossus; species Anomaloglossus baeobatrachus. Next base: position 289,760,987 of record NC_134353.1, on the reverse strand, counting down.
ACAATATCAGCAGGCAGCCGCCCGGAATTGCCGCATCCATTAGATGCAACAGTCCCGGGGCTCTACCCAGCTCATCCCGAATTGCCCTGGTGCAGTGGCAATTAAGGTAATAACAGGGTTAATCATGGCAGGCATCTCCCGGAGATACCTTCCATGATTAACCTGTAAGTGAAAGTAAATAAACACACACAACGAAAAATCCTTTATTTGGAATAAAAGACAAAAAAAACACCCTCTTTCACCATTTTATTAAAATCCCCAAATACCCCTCCATGTCCGACGTAATCCACAGAGGTCCCGCGACGCATCCAGCTCTGCTACATGCAGCTGACAGGAGCACCGTAGGACAGGAAAGCTCTGTGTCAGATCCACGCAGCAGCTGAAGTGAGCCGCGCTGTCAGCGGGGATGTCACTGAGGTAATGCCAGTGTGTGCGGTGATGATGGGGGTTGTAGTGCCTGCGTGTGTGCAAGGATGAGTGCCATAGTGCCTGCGTGTGCGGTGATGATGGGGGTTGTAGTGCCTGCGTGTGCGGGGATGATGGGGGTTGTAGTGCCTGCGTGTGCGGTGATGATGAGTGCCATAGTGCCTGCGTGTGTGCGGTGATGAGTGCGGTACTGCCGGTGTTTGCCCGCCCATCCATTCCTACATTCCTCTCTATTCTCTCTCTCTCTCTCATTCTCTCTCTTTCCCTCTTTTTCCCTCTCTCTCTCTTTCTCACTCTCTTTTTCTCTCTCTTTTTCTCTCTCTCTTTTTCTCTCTCTCTCTCTTTTTCTCTCTCGTTTTCTCTCTCTCTTTTACTCTCTTCTCTCTCTTTTTCCCTCTCTCTCTTTTTCTCTCTTCTCTCTCTCTTTTTCCCTCTCTTTTTTCTCTCTTTTTCTCCCTTTTTCTCTCTCTCTTTTTCTCTCAGTCTCTCTTTCTCTCTCTTTTTCTCTGTCTCTCTTCTCTCCTCTCTCTCTTTTCCCTCTCTCTCCTCTCTCTCTTCTCTCTCCTCTTCTAGCTTCTCTTTTTTCTCTCTTTTCTCTCTCTCCTTTCTCTCTCTCTCTCACTTTTCTCTCTCTCCTTTCTCTCTCTCTTTTCTCTCACTTTTCTCTTTCTCAGACCTAGCGATGATCAGCTGATGTGGTCACCTGACAGCATCAGCTGACACTATAAGTCGAGTGGTGAGGTCGGCTTTTTACCGCACGGCCGGCTAAACTATCAGCTGCTGCTGTCGGACAGGAGTCTGCACCGAAGTATGTAGTTTTTTGGGGGGGGTTTTGCACTGATGCATCAGCTGATTGTATAAAAGCTGTTTATACAATCAGCTGCTGTGTCATGTGATTCAGGCCCTTGAACCTGACATATCATCTGATCGCTTTGCCTTCCAGCAAACCGATCAGATGATATTGGATCTGGACGGCGCGGGACCCTTGACCCAGGATTACTGTGGAGGGGCATTCTTTATTTCAATAAAGATGGAGTCACTAATTGTGTTGTGTTTTATTTCTAATAAAAAAAAACACAACACAAAAAAAAATATTTTTATCTGTACTAGAAATTCATGGTGGCCATGTCTAATATTGGCGTGACACCATGACTTTCAGGCTTAGGGCCAGTTGATAATATACAGCTAGCCCTAACCCCATTATTACCCAGCGAGCCACCCGTCATCAGGGCAGCTGGAAGAGTTGGATACAGCGCCAGAAGATGGCGCTTCTATGAAAGCGCCATTTTCTGGGGCGGCTGCAAACTGCAATTCACAGCAGGGGTGCCCAAAAAGCTTGGGCACCCTGCGCTGCGGATTCCAATCCCCAGCTGCCTAGTTGTACCTGGCTGGACACAAAAATTGGGCGAAGCTCACGTCATTTTTTTTTAATTATTTCATGAAATTCATGAAATAATTAAAAAAAGGGCTTCCCTATATTTTTGGTTCCCAGCCGGGTACAAATAGGCAGCTGGGGGTTGGGGCAGCTCGTAGCTGCCTGCTGTACCTGGCTAGCATACAAAAACATGGCGAAGCCCACGTAATTTTTTGGGGGGGGGGGCAAAAAACTCCTGCACACAGTCCTGGATGGAGTATGCTGAGCGTTGTAGTTCTGCAGCTGCTGTCTGCTGTCTGTCTGTATGCAGGAGAGCAGACAGCAGCTGCAGAACTACAAGGCTCAGCATCCTCTATCCAGGATTGTATGCTGGAGGGAGAGGCAGGGGGAGCAGAACTGCAAGGCTCAGCATACTTCATGCACTAGTGTATGCAGGAGAGCAGACAGAAGCTGCAGAACTACAGGGCTCAGCATGCTGCATCCAAGACTGCATGCTGGAGGAGGAGACAGGGGGAGCAGATATACAAGGCTCAGCATGCTCCTTTCACTAGTACATGCAGGAGAGCAGACTGCAGCTGCAGAACTACAAGGCTCAACTTACTCCATCCAGGACTGTATGCAGGAGTATTTTGCCCCCCCAAAAAATGTCGTGGGCTTCGCCATATTTTTGTATTCTAGCCAGGTACAGCAGGCAGGTACGGCTGCCCCCAACCCCCAGCTGCCTATTTGTACTCGGCTGGGAACTAAAAAAATAGGAAAGCTCTTTTTTTTTTAATTATTTCATGAATTTCATGAAATAATTAAAAAAAAAAAACGACATGGGCTTCGCCCCATTTTTGTGTACAACTAGATACAACTAGGCAGCTGGGGATTGGAATCCGCAGCACAGGTTGGCCCGAGCTTTCTGGGCCCCTCTGCTGCGAATTGCAGTTTGCAGCCGCCCCAGAAAATGGCGCTTTCATAGAAGCGCCATCATCTGGAGCTCTATCCAACTCTTCCAACAGCCCTGGTGACGGGTGGCTCGCTGGGTAATAATGGGTTAATACTAGCTTTGTTTTACTAGCTAGTATTAAGCCAGAGATTCTTAATGTCAGGCAAGTATCTCCAATAAAGGGTTAAAAAAAAAGACACCACACAGAGAAAAAAATACTTTAATAGAAATAAATACACAGACACACTTAGAGACTCCATGTTTATTAGTCCCTTTCAGTCCCTCCACGATTCTGGTCTTCTGTCTTCTTTCTCCTTCAACCCATGCAGCTCTGCTACATCAGACAGCACTGCATGGGAGGAAATCGCTGCTGCTCCCATGCAGTGTAATCATTCAATGAGTGAACAGAGGCTGCGGGCTGTAAGCGGTGATGTCACTGTGCCACTGATGCTAAAGTAATCTGACAGGCGGGTTACTATAGCAACGGTGCTCCGATCACGTGATTCTCGGTGCCGCAATTCACCGGCTGTGGCATCCAGTCCCTGCATGTGGGCTAACTCTGTAAAGAGCGCAGACATGCAGGAACGGGGAAGCCGACCATGTGCCAGAGCATCTCGCCGATACACGGAGATGCTGGAACGAGCACCGCGTACATGAGTGATGCACTGTCAGGATCTAGCATGATGTCTAGCCATGTGACCAGTCTGTAGCCAATGAAATAATAGACACGTGACTGGTCATATGCTATGACGACGTCACGGAAGGTGCTATCATCAGTGCTGGTTACCGGGAGGATGCAGCGATTATCGGAAGGAAAAGCGGTGTGAGACCGAGTGCAGGACGCGTCGCAGGGACCTGTAAGTGTAATGGCAATGTTTATTAACTGTATGTGTATATGTATAATGTGTTTTTATGTGTTTGTGTTTGCCTGCCATTGTTTTCAATGGGGTTTGAGGTGTTCATCGAACGTTCGCCGAACTAAGCCGCCGTTCGACGAATAAAACTCGAACACTAGGGGGGTGGCTCAACACTAGTTAACAGTCACTCTGATGTGCTCTTTGCACAAGTTTCGTCCTGAGGGTGAGGGTATATTAGAGGGGACTCCATGGAGTTTGACAACCTCACGAATAAACAGCTGGGCTACAGTCTTGGCATTAGGTCACGACTAGAGATGGGCAGACTCGCAAATAACCAGGATTGGCGGGTCCCTGCTAAATTTTTTAAAAATACGGTTCTGGTCCGAAATCTGGTACCCATATAAGTCTATGGGAACCAGAATCCAGCGATTAAAAAGGTTAGTGAAAGTAATAGGGGGATAGGAGCGCAAGCGGTGAACTCAACGAAGCTCCGTGTCATAGCAGCAAGCTTCTTCCAGGTCACAAATTCACTTCCGGGGCTACAAGCGTCTAGACTGTGCACTAAAATTAAAGGTAGATGCTGCTAGAATGTACAGGCTTCTTCCAGGTATGAATTAATTTTTCACATGATGAAGGGGCGTGTTCAAAATGAAGCCCGATGTTTTCCACATGGAATAAACATTCTTTTTCTAAGTCCATGTGGGCATAGAGTTGTTTATAATAGAAGCGGGGTTCTGAGGGCAAGACGCCTAGATGGGGGAGTGAGCAGATCTCTGCGCCCGTGAGGTTTCCTCCTCTCCTCATCCTGAGCCTTCTGGTTCATGATTCAGGAACCAGGAGGCTTAGGATGAGCAATGTTTCCTCCTCTGCTGATCCTGAGCTTCCTGATTCATGAATTTGTTGTGGGCAGGGGACAGACCGGGGCAAGGGGCTGCTTGAGACGCTCGGGTCCGGGGTCGTGGCGGTGGCTCGAGGGGAAGCCGGACCCAGGCCTGAGCACTCGTCGGTCGACCACAAGTGAAAAAGGGGAATAATTATATATAGGGGAGATTTGTCAGTGACGCCACCCGTGGTGTGCGGTGATTGTTGGTGGCACCGCTGTTGTCCCCTCCACGGGTAGGGGAGGTGTTGTCCCAGGGCCCCAATACAGGTGGGATGGTGTGACAGCGTGCAGTCTGCAGGGTTGGACCGGATGGTGCCGGTGTACTCACAGTTCTGAATAATTCACACAGAGTCCAGAGGATAAACCAAATTGCCAGTGACCGGTGACCTCCGGTGGGTGTGTTCGGCTCCCACACCCTGGTACAGCAAATAGGGGTCCCTTCCTCCTGCATGTAGTGTTTGTGTCCTTGACTTTGACTACTCCGCTTGAAACGGGGAAGTCTACTCCCGGTGATACTGTGTTTTGGGAGCTGTGGCCCACGAGAACTGACCCGTGGGATCTTAGCAGGCAATTGCGGAGCCCTATCCCCCTCGTTGGGCTTCCGTCTCGCTCTATCTGGGCCTCCTGTGGGACAAGACCTGAAATCTTGTCCCTGGCTAGTTAATTAGAAAGGTGCTTGAAGCGGTCCTTGTTCTAGGGTCCAGGTACCCCGTAGTGCACGGCCTCCGGACCGGATTCCCGCTGTCAGTACCGGCGGGCTACAACCCTGCCGCAGTCCACTTAAGGTTTCCCGCGATCGGATCTCTGTCGCCTGTGGCCCTGTCTGCCGACTGCCACTTAGTCAGTAGTCCGGTAGTTCAGGAGCTCCAACCCTTGACTACACTTTCACTTCACACTCCACTCCTCTCCTCTCCACTGTCGTAACTCAACTGTCCCCTTTCCACTCTCCTACTCAACTGATCTGGTCCCTCTCAGAACACCTCAAAACCCCTAGGTGGGCATCACCATCTGCTTGGCCCCGCCCACTTGTGTGTCCCTATTATCATGGGGGGGTGACTAGGTTTTGCTGGCTGATGTTTTGTACCTAGATGTGGGGTGGTGATGGAGGGCCAAGGAGGAGGGAATTGTGACACCCTGGACTAGCCAGGTAGTCACAGACATAACAACACACACACACACACACACACACACCCTCCCCTGGACAGTTCATACCAGTCAAACAAAACCCTTGTTGCCTCCCTCCAGGGTCTGATGTCCGCACCAGGTGGGGCGGAGCCAGGCGGTTGGCTCCACCCACCGAGGAGTTCACAGGCCTGGAGGCGGGAAAAGTGACAGATTCAGTTTGGAGTTCAGTGGTGGAGGAGATTAAGCTTGGAGGTGAAAGTGAGAGGTCGGACACTGTGTGTGTCTGGGTAGGAGCCCAGGCACTATCAGCAAGGTTGGCAGATGGTGGTGGCCGTCTGCAGGAGTTAGCAGATCACTGCAGAACCGTAGGACCGGGGTCGGGCGGTGGCCCGCCGGTACCGAATCGGGGAGGGGAGTGAAGCTAAGCACAAAGGCAGGGCCATCGGACCCTGACTAGGCTTGGAGCCGCCGACAAAGGTCAAATCCGAGAGTGACCGGAACCCCAGGGGTTTCCTAACACCCAAGACCCGACAAAAGGCAACCGTCCACACCGTGAGGATACACAGCCACCGCCACAGGCTAGAGATCCAAGGGCCAGCGCCTGCGGGCAAAACGGGCTCCTTCGGTACCTATACGCCGGGGAGCGGACTACCGTTGGGAAACCATCGGAGTCAACAGACTCTACACAGTTGCAGGGAAAGACAGCCACCATCAACCTGTCCGGGGAGAGCAAAGACACTGCAGCCGGCTGCGGGACCCGTCCATCCAGCCGTTTGGTTTACCAGAGACTCTGTGAATTTGTGCCTGAGTGGGTACCACAGTGCTATCCAGCACCGCGCTACGCTGCCCCTGCAACCCTGTACCCCGGCCATCCAGCCTCCCCGTCCCGCAACCGGGCCCCGGGATCACCAACCCCTACCCACGGAGGGAACAACATCCTAGCTGCTCCCTGCCATCGCTCCCGGGATCCCCGTTATCAGCAGCGGTGGTGCCCATCATCACCACGACCCGTGGGTGGCGTCACGAACTATCTCCCCAAACAAACCACCCCCTTTTTCACTCGTGGGCGAGGAGCGCTGCTCGAGTCCCCGGGTCCGGCCCACCGCTCGAGCCACCGAGCAGCAGCAGAAGTCCCCGGACCCGAGCGTAGTGAGCGCGCCCCTCCGCCCGCGACAGAATCCTGCACCTGGAAGAGGGGTGCAGTCATCTGTGACATCCTGATTTTGTCAGGGCATCACAAATTATGAGCCAGGAGGCTCAGGATAAACCTAGAGGCTCAGGATGAGCAGAAGAGGAAACATTGGGGGCGCAGACATCTGCCCATCCTCAGCCTCCTGGTTTATGAGTCAAGATTAACCTTAAGACAAAGATTCAGGGGAACAAATGACTTGTTCACCAGAACCCCAGACAGTGCATCACTTTGAGCCTTAGCAATCTTAGACTCCACATCAGTACTGAGCGCCAACACTACTATTACCTTTTGAAGAATGATGAGAGGTTCCTCACAAGGTTGACTCCCCAAAAAAAACTCCTGGACAAAGCATCTTCTTTAATGTTCTAAGAACCAGGGCGATAGGTAACGAAAAATTAAACCTAGAAAAAAATAATGATCATCGAGCTTGTCTTGGTGTAAAACATTTAGATGACTCAAAATAAAGAATGTTTTTATGGTCAGTATTTACTGTAACAGAATGAGTAGCTCCCTCTAGAAAGTGTCACTATTCCTCAAATGCTAACTTGAATGCCAGTAATTCCATTACTAATATCGCAATTACATTCAGCTGAATATAATTTCTTAGAAAAGAAGGCGCTTGGATGCAGTTTACCAAGAGACAGAGATTGAGACAATACAGCTCCCACGCCACCTCTGATTCATCAACCTCTACCGTAAAAGGTTGAGATACTGTTCATCAGGTTGTATCAATACGGGTGCTGATGAGAAACACTTTTTGAGACAGTCGAAAACGTATAAACTACTTTGAGTCCATCTAGAGAAGTCCGTACCCTTCTTAATTATGTCAGTAAGGTGTCTTTCTATAGCGGAGAAATTCTTAATAAACTTACGGAAATAATTAACAAAACCTAAAAAACTTGTGTAGAAACCCACAGGTAAAGACAGAAAGAGTAAAACAAAAACCCTGTTACTCAGCACACACACACATAGGTAAAGACAATAAGAGATTAAAGAGGAAACACAAGAGAAGAAAGGAAGCTACAAAAAAAACCAGGGGTAAATGTCCATAACTGCAACATACAGATATCACAACTTTCCCCAGCAAATCTGGAACACCACACCTTACAGACCAGGATAGAAACTACAGCTGGCATGGGAAGAAGACTTGATGCAGCTTAAATAGAAGGGGAGCAGATGTGATCAAAGCAACCTAACGAGCAGACTAGCAGAGATTAACTTCCGCTAGCCTGCCTATGAATCAGCACACAGCAGGGCAACTCCCATGTCTGCCTGTGTTGATCCCAAAAACCAGAGAAACCATCTGGCGGAGTGTCAGAATCTGCAATGTGAATGTCGCGGGCGGAGGAGGGGACGCCGCGCTCTCCCTACTGCTCGGGTCCGGCTGCCGCGGCTGCTGCGGCCTGCTGCTGCTCGGTGGCTCGAGCGATGGGCCGGATCCCAGGGACTCTAGCGGCGCTCCTCGCCCGTGAGTGAAAGGGGATTGGGTTTTGGGATATAGTTTATTGTCCGTGACGCCACCCACGGTTGTGGTGATTTGTTGACACCACCGCTGCTCTGTATGGGGATCCCGGGAGTGATGGTATGGAGCAGCTAGATGTTTGTCCTCCCCTCCGTGGGTAGGGGGTTGGTTGTCCCGGGGCCCAGTGATGTGGTGGGTGATGCAGGGCTTGGTGGGCGCAGGGACGCGGGGGCAGCGCTGTGCCTTGCGGCACTGTGGTACTCACTCAGCCTGAGACGATGACACAGTTCTCGGTAAAACACACGGCTGGAAAGACGGTTCCCACGGACGGCTGCACTTGCTTTTCCCCAGTAGTTGACGGTGACAGTCCCTTTGTCCTGCACCTAAGATGATGACGGTTGCGATGGGTTCCCACCGGTAACCCGCTCCCCGGCTTGGATATGGGCCGGAGGAGCCCTACTTTGCCCGCAGGCGCTGGCCCTGAGAAACTGGTGCCCTGGCGGTGGCGGTGTCTCTCCGTTACGGTTGGACTGTTGCCTTCAATGGGGACTTGGTTGTTGGGAGACAGTCGTCCCCTTCACTGACGGATTTGGCAAATTATGGCGACTCCTAGCCTTGCCGGGATCCGAAAGGCCCCTGCCCTGGTGCTGACTGTTCCTTGTATACTGCTCCAGACCGCCGGGTCACCACCCGTCCGCGGTTCTTCCAGCAACCTCCGAGCAGTCCCCCTGCAGACTATCACCGCCGTCTGCTGACCTTGCTGTCACTGTCCGGGGCACACACCCGGACCAACTTCAGGCTTTACTACTCTCACTTTTCTGTCACTTCAGCTTTTCTCCTTAGCTCCACTACTACTTCACTTCCTTCTACTTTCACTTCCTTAACTGTTCTCAAGCTCTTCCCTGAGCTGACTGCCTGGTTTTCCCGCCTCCAGAGCTGTGAACTCCTCGGTGGGCGGAGCCAACCGCCTGGCCCACCCCCTGGTGTGGACACCAGCTCCTGGAGGAAGGCAACAAGGATTTTGGGTTAGCTTTGGTGTTCCTAACTGGGGTGTAGGGTGTGGTGGTGTTATGACCTGTGACCCCTGGCTTGCCCAGGGCGTCACATTGCCCCTTAGCAAAATGCAGACCGTCCGCGGGCTGCCCGTCCAACACCGGTTTTATTTTCTGAAAATATATCAAAAGGTAAAACGGTAACATATTTACATCTTATAACTTCATCCCACATCGGGAGGTTCTGTTCTTAAACGTTACAGTAACAAACATTTTAACGGTTGTGGCTCCGCTCTCTCCCACCCAAGCAACCTGGCCCTGATGCTGCCCCTAAAACCCAGGCAGCACCCCTTGACCCAAGTCCAGCACAAGTTACCCGAGCGGGATCTGTCCTTCCCCTCCAGAGGGTAGCCACCGGTTCCTGTGGTGGCTGGGCCCCAGCCGGCTCTACTGCGGGCCCTCCCTCCAACCTGCCTCTCAGGAGGCGGTAACGGTAGCGGCAACAAAAGATTTTTATTTACATTCCACTAACGTTTGTGGTTGCCCTGCAAGTTCTCGGGCCTGTTCATAGAGAGTTCCCTATGCAACTTTTCAAACGGTCCCCACGGGGACAACGGTGCCGGCAACGGCCAGTTCTCTTATTCACGGTAGGATCAGGTGATTTTCACGGTAATCATTACTTTCCATTACTTTAAACTTTCAAACATAAACTCAGTGGTGGTCCCAACGGGGACTGGACAACGGTGCTCCGCTGCCCTTACTCCGGATATTCAGCTAGAGCGGATCCATCACCCTCCACCAGTATATCAACCATGCACTGACATGCCTGCTGTGACAGGGGCACCCGGGACCCATTTCCACCGGTACGCGGGGTGTGGAAAACCATTGGACCTCCTACATAACGGGCACGCTCCATTGCCTCTTCCAACTCAGCAGCGGACCCGGGGCTGGGGCCGGAGTCATCATCTCTTGTTCCTGCGTCAGACGGGTCACCGCCAGCTGCCGCAGCCTCCTGGCCTCCAGCATCCAGCACTTCAGCCCCTTCTGCGGTAGCACGGAGCAGCAGATTAGGCGAGCTTACATTGAGGCGCCCCATAAGTAGCGGCAAGGGTGATGCATAGGCCGAGACTAGGCCGGGCCCCTCAGCCGCAGCGGCCGGTCCAGGTAGGACATAGGGACGTGGGTCACCAGTCGACTCTGCTACATCCATTCCCCCTCCGTACCTCGGGGCAGTCGTAGTCAGCATCTCCACCTCGCTGGTCCACTGCTCCATCATCTGGAGGATTTGTTCCTGCTGACGCTGGTGGAACTGAATCACCCGGGCCCTCATCCAGGCCACGGTCCCGGGCTCGGGGTCTGGCACAGTCACTGCCGGGACTTCTGGCACCATGCTGTTAAGGGGCCGCGGTCCTAGCGGTTCCCCCTGGTGCACTTCAGGGCCGTCCTGGACGTCTGCAGCCGGCTGGTCCGCCGGAGCGGCCGGGCAGGGTATCGCTACTGGTTGGGAAGGTAGCGGGCCTAATGGCGGAGCGGCAGCAGCTATCACGGGTAGCGGGGAGAGAGGCAGGGTGAGCGGAGGCCAGCCGGGCCCCTCAGCTCCAATGGCCGATCCCTCAGGAATACAGGGGCGTGGGTCGCTTACCCGCTCCTCCAAATCCTCTTCCACCTCGCGTCTCCACATAGCAGCCACCACGTCCGCCATGTCGGTCTCCCACTCCTCCAGGAGGAGTTGCATGTGGGCCTGCAGACGATTACTCAGCGGGACGGTCCGGTCCCTCAACCACGTCGCTGTGCTGGGCGCGGGGGTCTCGCTGTTATCAGCTGGAGCGGACATCTTGGCAGTCGTGCTTTCCAGGAACAGGGTGACTGCAGAGTCCTGGCGTCCCTGCTTTTATAGCCGCGCTCACATGCAGCCAGCCGCCATCGCGTCCCCCTTAGCTTCTTTTCGGCCCCTCCTCTATTGGGGCGGGGTTTTTGGCCTTCGCGCCTCTGCTACTCGAGAAGACGCTCGAGCGGGAACTTTTCGCGCCAAAGATGGCGACTTCTGAAATTTTTCAGCCGGATACCTCCGACGGTCACAAGGCGCACCTCTACCCAACGGCAGAGCGGTAAGATCCTGTTTGTGACGCCAAGTTGTCGCGGGCGGAGGAGGGGACGCCACGCTCTCCCTACTGCTCGGGTCCGGCTGCCGCGGCTGCTGCGGCCTGCTGCTGCTCGGTGGCTCGAGCGATGGGCCGGATCCCAGGGACTCTAGCGGCGCTCCTCGCCCATGAGTGAAAGGGGATTGGGTTTTGGGATATAGTTTATTGTCCGTGACGCCACCCACGGTTGTGGTGATTTGTTGACACCACCGCTGCTCTGTATGGGGATCCCGGGAGTGATGGTATGGAGCAGCTAGATGTTTGTCCTCCCCTCCGTGGGTAGGGGGTTGGTTGTCCCGGGGCCCAGTGATGTGGTGGGTGATGCAGGGCTTGGTGGGCGCAGGGACGCGGGGGCAGCGCTGTACCTTGCGGTACTGTGGTACTCACTCAGCCTGAGACGATGACACAGTTCTCGGTAAAACACATGGCTGGAAAGACGGTTCCCACGGACGGCTGCACTTGCTTTTCCCCAGTAGTTGACGGTGACAGTCCCTTTGTCCTGCACCTAAGATGATGATGGTTGCGATGGGTTCCCACCGGTAACCCGCTCCCCGGCTTGGATATGGGCCGGAGGAGCCCTACTTTGCCCGCAGGCGCTGGCCCTGAGAAACTGGTGCCCTGGCGGTGGCGGTGTCTCTCCGTTACGGTTGGACTGTTGCCTTCAATGGGGACTTGGTTGTTGGGAGACAGTCGTCCCCTTCACTGACGGATTTGGCAAATTATGGCGACTCCTAGCCTTGCCGGGATCCGAAAGGCCCCTGCCCTGGTGCTGACTGTTCCTTGTATACTGCTCCAGACCGCTGGGTCACCACCCGTCCGCGGTTCTTCCAGCAACCTCCGAGCAGTCCCCCTGCAGACTATCACCGCCGTCTGCTGACCTTGCTGTCACTGTCCGGGGCACACACCCGGACCAACTTCAGGCTTTACTACTCTCACTTTTCTGTCACTTCAGCTTTTCTCCTTAGCTCCACTACTACTTCACTTCCTTCTACTTTCACTTCCTTAACTGTTCTCAAGCTCTTCCCTGAGCTGACTGCCTGGTTTTCCCGCCTCCAGAGCTGTGAACTCCTCGGTGGGCGGAGCCAACCGCCTGGCCCACCCCCTGGTGTGGACACCAGCTCCTGGAGGAAGGCAACAAGGATTTTGGGTTAGCTTTGGTGTTCCTAACTGGGGTGTAGGGTGTGGTGGTGTTATGACCTGTGACCCCTGGCTTGCCCAGGGCGTCACATTGCCCCTTAGCAAAATGCAGACCGTCCGCGGGCTGCCCGTCCAACACCGGTTTTATTTTCTGAAAATATATCAAAAGGTAAAACGGTAACATATTTGCATCTTATAACTTCATCCCACATCGGGAGGTTCTGTTCTTAAACGTTACAGTAACAAACATTTTAACGGTTGCGGCTCCGCTCTCTCCCACCCAAGCAACCTGGCCCTGATGCTGCCCCTAAAACCCAGGCAGCACCCCTTGACCCAAGTCCAGCACAAGTTACCCGAGCGGGATCTGTCCTTCCCCTCCAGAGGGTAGCCACCGGTTCCTGTGGTGGCTGGGCCCCAGCCGGCTCTACTGCGGGCCCTCCCTCCAACCTGCCTCTCCGGAGGCGGTAACGGTAGCGGCAACAAAAGATTTTTATTTACATTCCACTAACGTTTGTGGTTGCCCTGCAAGTTCTCGGGCCTGTTCATAGAGAGTTCCCTATGCAACTTTTCAAACGGTCCCCACGGGGACAACGGTGCCGGCAACGGCCAGTTCTCTTATTCACGGTAGGATCAGGTGATTTTCACGGTAATCATTACTTTCCATTACTTTAAACTTTCAAACATAAACTCAGTGGTGGTCCCAACGGGGACTGGACAACGGTGCTCCGCTGCCCTTACTCCGGATATTCAGCTAGAGCGGATCCATCACCCTCCACCAGTATATCAACCATGCACTGACATGCCTGCTGTGACAGGGGCACCCGGGACCCATTTCCACCGGTACGCGGGGTGTGGAAAACCATTGGACCTCCTACATAACGGGCACGCTCCATTGCCTCTTCCAACTCAGCAGCGGACCCGGGGCTGGGGCCGGAGTCATCATCTCTTGTTCCTGCGTCAGACGGGTCACCGCCAGCTGCCGCAGCCTCCTGGCCTCCAGCATCCAGCACTTCAGCCCCTTCTGCGGTAGCACGGAGCAGCAGATTAGGCGAGCTTACATTGAGGCGCCCCATAAGTAGCGGCAAGGGTGATGCATAGGCCGAGACTAGGCCGGGCCCCTCAGCCGCAGCGGCCGGTCCAGGTAGGACATAGGGACGTGGGTCACCAGTCGACTCTGCTACATCCATTCCCCCTCCGTACCTCGGGGCAGTCGTAGTCAGCATCTCCACCTCGCTGGTCCACTGCTCCATCATCTGGAGGATTTGTTCCTGCTGACGCTGGTGGAACTGAATCACCCGGGCCCTCATCCAGGCCACGGTCCCGGGCTCGGGGTCTGGCACAGTCACTGCCGGGACTTCTGGCACCATGCTGTTAAGGGGCCGCGGTCCTAGCGGTTCCCCCTGGTGCACTTCAGGGCCGTCCTGGACGTCTGCAGCCGGCTGGTCCGCCGGAGCGGCCGGGCAGGGTATCGCTACTGGTTGGGCAGGTAGCGGGCCTAATGGCGGAGCGGCAGCAGCTATCACGGGTAGCGGGGAGAGAGGCAGGGTGAGCGGAGGCCAGCCGGGCCCCTCAGCTCCAATGGCCGATCCCTCAGGAATACAGGGGCGTGGGTCGCTTACCCGCTCCTCCAAATCCTCTTCCACCTCGCGTCTCCACATAGCAGCCACCACGTCCGCCATGTCGGTCTCCCACTCCTCCAGGAGGAGTTGCATGTGGGCCTGCAGACGATTACTCAGCGGGACGGTCCGGTCCCTCAACCACGTCGCTGTGCTGGGCGCGGGGGTCTCGCTGTTATCAGCTGGAGCGGACATCTTGGCAGTCGTGCTTTCCAGGAACAGGGTGACTGCAGAGTCCTGGCGTCCCTGCTTTTATAGCCGCGCTCACATGCAGCCAGCCGCCATCGCGTCCCCCTTAGCTTCTTTTCGGCCTCTCCTCTATTGGGGCGGGGTTTTTGGCCTTCGCGCCTCTGCTACTCGAGAAGACGCTCGAGCGGGAACTTTTCGCGCAAAAGATGGCGACTTCTGAAATTTTTCAGCCGGATACCTCCGACGGTCACAAGGCGCACCTCTACCCAACGGCAGAGCGGTAAGATCCTGTTTGTGACGCCAAGTTGTCGCGGGCGGAGGAGGGGACGCCACGCTCTCCCTACTGCTCGGGTCCGGCTGCCGCGGCTGCTGCGGCCTGCTGCTGCTCGGTGGCTCGAGCGATGGGCCGGATCCCAGGGACTCTAGCGGCGCTCCTCGCCCATGAGTGAAAGGGGATTGGGTTTTGGGATATAGTTTATTGTCCGTGACGCCACCCACGGTTGTGGTGATTTGTTGACACCACCGCTGCTCTGTATGGGGATCCCGGGAGTGATGGTATGGAGCAGCTAGATGTTTGTCCTCCCCTCCGTGGGTAGGGGGTTGGTTGTCCCGGGGCCCAGTGATGTGGTGGGTGATGCAGGGCTTGGTGGGCGCAGGGACGCGGGGGCAGCGCTGTGCCTTGCGGCACTGTGGTACTCACTCAGCCTGAGACGATGACACAGTTCTCGGTAAAACACACGGCTGGAAAGACGGTTCCCACGGACGGCTGCACTTGCTTTTCCCCAGTAGTTGACGGTGACAGTCCCTTTGTCCTGCACCTAAGATGATGATGGTTGCGATGGGTTCCCACCGGTAACCCGCTCCCCGGCTTGGATATGGGCCGGAGGAGCCCTACTTTGCCCGCAGGCGCTGGCCCTGAGAAACTGGTGCCCTGGCGGTGGCGGTGTCTCTCCGTTACGGTTGGACTGTTGCCTTCAATGGGGACTTGGTTGTTGGGAGACAGTCGTCCCCTTCACTGACGGATTTGGCAAATTATGGCGACTCCTAGCCTTGCCGGGATCCGAAAGGCCCCTGCCCTGGTGCTGACTGTTCCTTGTATACTGCTCCAGACCGCCGGGTCACCACCCGTCCGCGGTTCTTCCAGCAACCTCCGAGCAGTCCCCCTGCAGACTATCACCGCCGTCTGCTGATCTTGCTGTCACTGTCCGGGGCACACACCCGGACCAACTGACTGCCTGGTTTTCCCGCCTCCAGAGCTGTGAACTCCTCGGTGGGCGGAGCCAACCGCCTGGCCCACCCCCTGGTGTGGACACCAGCTCCTGGAGGAAGGCAACAAGGATTTTGGGTTAGCTTTGGTGTTCCCAACTGGGGTGTAGGGTGTGGTGGTGTTATGACCTGTGACCCCTGGCTTGCCCAGGGCGTCACATGAACAGAGCCCGACGACGCGATGACAGTCGGCAAAGTTTGTGCAAAACTCTGTGTGACAGAAATCTTCTTCATGGCTGCTTCTCAATTCGAACAAGTGACCTTTCGCTTGGGAATCAACCTAATAAAACACTGAACTATTAAAGGGAACCTGTCATCAGAAATTTAGCTTGAAACCTAAAAGTTTCCCCCTCTGCAGTTCCTGGGCTGCATTCTAGCAAGGTTCCTGTTTTTCTTGTGCCCCCTTTCTGACCAAAATAAAGACTTTATAAAGTGGTACCTTTTTGTATTCAGATCTTGATAATGGTACACGGGGGCGGGCTCTCTGGTCTCCGTTAGTCTGCCTCCCTATCGCTTTAGGCCGTCCCCATCGCTCCTTTCCATACTTCAGGATGCCGCCCACTGTGCCCGAGGTGCCGCGCACGCGAGGACCGCTGGTCACGTGTGTCGCAGGCACGAGATTATGGGCGGCGCTGTGATTGCATCGCAAGTGCCCGCACATCATCTTGTGCCCGCCCTTTCCCCTCTGCCTCCAGCGTTCTGCGCAGAACGTTCCAACGTCGGGTCATGTGGCCAGCGCTTGCGCAGAACGCTGGAGGCAGAGGGGAGAGCGTGGCCACGAGATGATGGGCGGACACTTGCGATGCAATCACAGCACCGCCCATAACCTCGTGCCTGCGCACACGTCACCAGTGGTCCTCGCGTGCGTGGCACCTCGGGTGCAGTGGGCGGCGTCCTTAAGTATGGAAAGGAGCGATGGGGGACGGCCTAAAGCGACAAGGAGGCAGACTAACGGACAGCAGAGAGCCTGCCCCCGTGTACCATTATCAAGATCTGAATACAAAAAGGTACCACTTTATAAAGTCTTTATTTTGGTCAGAAAGGGGGCACATAAACAACAGGAACCTTGCTAGAATGCAGCCCAGGAGCTGCAGAGGGGGAAACTTTTAGATTTCAAGCTAAATTTCTGATGACAGGTTCCCTTTAAGGAATGTGAGAAAAGGTGGAATTTTTTTTCTTCTTGTATACTACAAATTACAAACACCAGGAGCAAAACAGTAATATTGCAATAACGACAAGAATGCATAGCTAATTGTGCCGCCCCTGTAGCGGTCAAACCGATCGGATCCGGGGTTCCTGTGGCTTGAGGATCTCCGGACCCGGGGGCTTGCGGCCGCTCAAATGTAAAGGGGGTATTTTCAGGGGATAAGAGTTTGTGACGCCACCCGTGGTTCGCGGTAAGGGGAGTACCGCCGCTGCCGATGGGAGTACATTATTATTATTATTATTTATTTATAGAGCACCATTAATTTCATGGTGCTGTACATGAGAAGGGGTTACATACAGAATACATACACAAGTTACAGTAGACAGACTAGTACAGAGGGAAGGGCCTTACACTTGCGGGCTTACATTCTATAGGATTTTGGGGAGGAGACAGTAGGTGGGGTACATGGGGGAGATGGAGTGGGGCAGCCAGATGACGTTCCCTTCACGGGTAGGGGAGGCCCGGGACTCTGGATGATGGAGGTGTAGGGGAGCGTGGTGTAGTTTGGATTCAGGGGAGGGCAGCATACTCACTCAGGCCGTGTTGGTAGTGATGCGACCATAAAGCAGACTCTGACACGGAAGTAAACCAAGTCTCTGCTGGCACTTCAGGGGAGCCCGTCTGGGAGTCCGCTCCAATTGGTATTGCTGATGGTCTGTACCCTGCCTCCATGCACTGTATTTAGATATTCTGAGTGACCCCGTAGCTTGAAGCTGTCGGGGTCCCGCTCCCTACGGCTAAGTAGGGGAGCTGTGCTCTCGATGGCTGACACTTGGGATTTCAGTGGGCCGCATAAGCTGGAAAGCCCTATCCCCCTCGTTGTATTAGTGCCTTCGATCTCTGAGCTCTTGGGGAAAGTTCGTAAAGAGACTATCCTCCACAGGTGAATTATCAGGTTATGTGAAGGTACTCCCTGATCTAGGGTCCAGTACCCAGTCGTGCTCGGTACCGGTTCGGTTACTAGGAACTCCGGAGCCGACCGTTCTCCAAAACTAAGTCTGGGCACCTTTTTCCAATACCCTGCGACCGGGTCTCCGACTCCTCTGGTCCCAGACCAACGTCTGCAACCTAGCCAACATCTCCCAGGGAGCTATAACTCCCTCAACTCCTCACTCTCTGAAGGCTACCACTAAACTGAACAGTGTCCCTCCCACCAGTCTGCCTGACCCCTAGGCGGGTGGCCCTTTTCGAGCTAGACCAACCACTGGTGTGCCTGACAGGGTGTGGTGTGAGGTGTGGCTAGGAGTTGAGTGCTGATGGAAGCAATACCAAAGGTTAGGATCCCAGAACCATGGAGGGTGACTGCTGCACCATAAGGAAAGGGGTGCAGTTCTCTGTGACACCCTGAATAGGTCAGGGGCGTCACATAATCATCTGTTGAAAGTCAAAATTATGTTTGAGATAGCCAAGAAGATTGTGTATAATATGAAGGTAGTCTCACACTCAAAGATGTAGTGGATGGTAAGATATATAGCCTGAAAGTCAAAAGTTCAAAACATTGTTACCCTTTTGCTTGTCACTGAAAATATACACATCTATGTCACGCAGTGTCTAACAGGGTTTTATCAGATACTAGGAAAAACCCCAGCAGGTGCTACAACACACAGGATACATAGGAGCCATGATACAAAGGAGAACCCTAATGCTAGGGAGTGGGGAGTGGTGTCACCACCTGTACTCACCTGTGGCTGTACCCTGCACTCCCTATCATCTCTATACGAGTTCTTACACCTCATGCCAACCATGTTCCTAAACCCTCGCATACCCTAAACTCACCTTGAATAGTGAGCAGGCCGATGAGAGCACTAGTCTCGCCTCTACATTACAGAAACACAAGGATAGGAAAACAGACAGGGGAATTTGACATGAAAAGGAAAAACATTCCAAGCAGCTTCAATGCAGCTAACACCACAGCTGCACACAACACGAAAAACTTCCAGAGCAGGCTTCTTCCAAAGTGGACCACATAGAAATGAGGATTCAGTTTCTATCACCTGCATCAGCTTATTAGTAGAGATGAGCGAACCGGTCGCGGTTCGGCTCGAGGTTGGTTCGCCGAACGGACCTCCCGTTCGAGTTCGGTTCGTCGAACGTTCGACGAACCGAACTCGAACTGCATAGGAAACAATGGCAGGCAATCACAAACACAGAAAAACACCTAGAAAACACCCTCAAAGGTGTCCTAAAGGTGACAAACAACTCAAACACATTGGAAAGTGACAAGGACATATACTCATGCGAAAACAAAACAGCTGGACAAGGAAAAAGAGGAGGACACACAGATATAGGCATGGCACGCCCTTCTAAAATCATGTAAAACACCGCAAGGTGACTCCAAGCGGAGTCTCCATTTTTTCCAAAAATTGGGCCACACACACACCCACCCCTTCAGTGGCAGCAGTTGTGCCCCAGTTGTACACTTCACAGCTACATTTGCATCAAGCACATTCAAAAATACGCCATTCTTATCCATCCCCAGGATGACACCGGGGTAGGTAGCAAAGTCTTTGCTGACCCATGACTTGTTCATCTTGGCTTCTTTTAAAAACAATGTAAGCAAGGGTTACTCCAAGCGGAGTCTCCCTTTTTTCCAAAAATTGGGCCACACAGACACCCACCCCATCAGTGGCAGCACTTGGGCCCTAGTTGCAAACAGGATGTTTTGATTTGCATCAAGCACATTCAAAAATACGCCATTCTTATCCGTCCCCAGGATGACACCGGGGTAGGTAGCAAAGTCTTTCCTGATCCCAGCTCTGTTCATCTTGGCTTCTTTTAAAAACACATCAAGCAAGGGTTACTCCAAGCGGAGTCTCCCTTTTTTTCCAAAAATTGGGCCACACAGACACCCACCCCATCAGTGGCAGCACTTGGGCCCTAGTTGCAAACAGGATGTTTTGATTTGCATCAAGCACATTCAAAAATACGCCATTCTTATCCGTCCCCAGGATGACACCGGGGTAGGTAGCAAAGTATTTCCTGATCCCAGCTCTGTTCATCTTGGCTTCTTTTAAAAACACATCAAGCAAGGGTTACTCCAAGCGGAGTCTCCCTTTTTTCCAAAAATTGGGCCACACAGACACCCACCCCATCAGTGGCAGCACTTGGGCCCTAGTTGCAAACAGGATGTTTTGATTTGCATCAAGCACATTCCAAATCCACAAGCATTTACTCTCCCCAGGATGACACAGGGGTAGTAAATTCCTTCTGGATCCATGACTTGTTCATTTTGATGAACGTCAGTCTGTCCACATTGTCACTGGACAGACGCGTGCGCTTATCTGTCAGCACACACCCAGCAGCACTGAATACACGTTCAGAGACAACGCTGGCAGCTGGACACGACAAAATCTCCAAGGCGTAACTGGAGAGCTCTGGCCATTTTTCTATGTTTGAAGCCCAAAAGGAGCAAGGCTCCAGTTGCACAGTCATGGCATCGATGTTCATTTGGAGATACTCCTGTATCATCCTCTCCAGCCGTTGAGTATGTGTCAGACTTGTTGTCTCTGGTGGCCTTGCAAAAGAGGGTCTAAAAAAATTATGAAAAGATTCCATAAAATTGCTGTTACCGGCACCAGATACGGTCCTACTGGTACGGGTAGACTGGTGAAGATGACGAGACCGTCCCATGTTTGTCAAGTTACAACTGGGAGATTCCCTCCCTGCACCTGCACGGTTGTTTGGTGGAAAAGCCGAGCTAAGATCGAGTAACAGCTTCTGCTGATACTCCTGCATACGTGCGTCCCTTTCTATGGCTGGAATTATGTCACAAAATTTGGACTTGTACCGGGGATCTAATAGTGTGGCAATCCAGTAGTCATCATCACTTCTAATTTTGACAATACGACTGTCATGTTGGAGGTAGTGCAACAAAAAGGCACTCATGTGTCTTGCGCAGCCATGCGGACCAAGTCCACGCTGTGTTTGTGGCATAGAGGTGCTACCCGTTCTTTCTTCCTCTGACATCTCCCCCCAACCTCTTTCAACTGAAATTTGACCAAGGTCTCCCTCATCCGCTGAGTCTTCCATGTCCATGGACAGTTCGTCCTCCATTTCTTCATGTTCTCCTGCACCTTGCTCAACATTTCGCCTGCTACTATGCGCCCTTGTCGATCCCTGTTCCCCATGGTCCCATGCCTGCTGCGTTGGTGATGATGAACGTCTGGACCTTGGTGATGTTGTTGTCCCTTGCACATATGAATCCTCCTGTAGTTCCTCCCCTTCATGTTGTCCCACCCCCTGACTCCGAATAGTGTTTAGCGTGTGCTCCAGCATGTAAATGACTGGAATCGTCATGCTGATAATGGCATTGTCAGAGCTAAACATATTCGTCGCCATGTCGAAACTGTGCAGAAGGGTGCATAGGTCCTTGATCTGAGACCACTCCATCAGGGTGATCTGCCCCACCTCTGCATCTCGTTGGCCCAGGCTATACGTCATGACGTATTGCACCAGGGCTCTGCGGTGCTGCCACAGTCGCTGTAACATGTGGAGAGTTGAATTCCAGCGTGTCGCCACATCGCATTTCAGGCGATGAACCGGCAGGCCGAAAGACTTCTGTAGCGATGCAAGTCGCTCAGCTGCGGCGCTTGAACGCCGGAAGTGAGCAGACAGTTTTCGTGCCCTGTTCAGAAGGCCATCTAGGCCGGGATAGTGTGTTAAAAATTGCTGCACGACAAGGTTCAACACGTGAGCCATACAAGGTACGTGTGTCACCTTGCACAGGCGAAGGGCCGCACCCAGGTTTGCAGCATTGTCGCACACGGCCTTACCAGGCTGCAGGTTGAGTGGAGACAACCATTTATTAAACTCGGACCGCAGAGCTGACCACAACTCCTCAGCTGTGTGACTCTTATTACCAAGACATGTCAAGCTAAAGACCGCCTGATGCCGTTGCGCTCGGCTGCCAGCATAGTAATGAGGCGTGCGTGATTCCTTCTGCGCAGTGAGAACGCTGGTGGCCTGACCAGGCAGGCTTGGGGCGGAGGTGGAGGACCCAGATGAGGTGGAGGATGCAGAAGCTGTGGCGGAACTTGGACAGACAGAGGATTGACACACAAGTCGTGGGGACGGCAAGACTTGTGCAGCAGACCCTTCACCATCTATCACCATAGTTACCCAGTGCCCAGTCAGCGACATGTAACGTCCCTGTCCATGCTTACTGGTCCAAGTATCGGTGGTGAAATGCACCCGTTCACACACAGAGTTTCTCAAGGAAGCGGTGATGTTGTGTGCGACATGCTGGTGTAGCGCGGGCACACCTTTCTTAGAGAAGTAGTGGCGACTAGGCATCTGGTACTGGGGCACAGCGACAAACATAAGGTCTCTAAAATCCTGTGTGTCCACTAGGCGGAAAGGCAGCATTTCGGTAGCCAACAGCTTACAGAGGGATAGAGTCAACCTCTTAGCTTTGTCATGGGTCGGAGGAAGTGGCCTTTTATTTGACCACATCTGAGGGACAGAGATCTGGCTGCTGTGTGTAGACGGTGTTGAGTAGGGTGTCCCTGGAAAAATGCAGGTTTGTGAGGAAAGTGCAGGCGGAGACATGATGTTGCCTTCATCCAACGTTGGTGCTATCGATGTCTGAGAGAGCTGTACACACTCACTTGTTTCCCCTTCCAAACCAACTGACGACCTTACAAGCAAACTGCCTGTTGCGGTTACAGTGGTGGAAGTTTTGCGTGGAAAAACAGGTGTGACAGCTGTCCCCACAGTCCTAGAAGATGAAGAGCGCGCGGATGCACTGGAAGGGGCGGGCGGTGGATGGTTCGCTCCGCTAGCCGGCATTGCAGCACGGTGAGCTTCCCACCGGGACTTATGATATTTATTCATGTGACGATTCATGGAAGAAGTTGTCAAACTGCTGAGGTTTTGACCTCTACTAACAGAATCATGACAAATGTTACATATCACATGAGTTGGGCGATCTTTTTCGATGTGAAAAAAGGCCCAGGCTAGGCAAGGCTTAGAGGCCATGCGACCTGTTGATCCACCCCGAATAATGCTCATAGGCAGAGTGGTGGCTGAGGATGCAGTTGTAGACGTGCTACCAGTGCTCCGACTCTGTCCAGGAAGGCGCAAGGTAACTTCGTCGTCGGTTGCATCCTCCTCCACCGCCTCTGTTGACCTCCTCGAGTGCCTGACTGGGGGTTGACAGTAGGTGGGATCTAGAACGTCATCATCAATTGTTGTGTTCGCAATCCCCTCCCCCTCAGACCGAGCCTCTTCTTGCCCTGACCGAATATTTAAGTTGTCATCCCAATCGGGTATCTGCGTCTCATCTTCATCAGTATGTTCCTCATTGTCTATAACCACAGGTGTTACAGTTTGTGACAAAGGGTCAACATTATGCTCAGAAACTTGGTCCTCACGGCCTGAATCTGAGTCACAAAGGTTCTGGGCATCACTGCAGACCATTTCCTGTTCTGTACTCACTGTAGCTTGGGAGCAGACCTCTGATTCCCAGGCTATAGTGTGACTGAACAGCTCTGCAGACTCAGCCATCTCAGTTCCACCATACTGTGCAGGGCTGATGGAGACTTCAGAGCTGGGAGAAATCAAGTGTGATTGGGATGACAACTCAGAGGAATGTTGTTTTTTGGATGCGGTACTTGAAGTGGCTGAGAGGGCACTTGTTGGACCACTTGAGATCCATTCAAGCATTTTCCTTTTTTGCCCATCATCTACCTTTGTTCCTCTTGTTCGTGTCCGTAAAAAAGGGAGCACATCGGATTGTCCACAATAAGTAGTAGACATCTTACTTTTGCTAGTAGATGGTCTATCTTCAGCAGATGATAATGGAGCTTTGGCACCTTCCCCACTGACAAAACCTTTTTTGCCTTTTCCACCACGCCTCTTCCCCTTTCCACCAGCATCTGTCATTTTGCCACTCATGTTGATTGCGACAAGATTGTGGACTGAAAATGTGGTAGTAAAAATTGAGAGGTGGTGAAGATTGCAGTGGTGGTCTAGCTTTATTAACAGCAGAATAATAAAGAATAAATATCCCTGACAATGTAACTTAGTTATAATTCGTTGGAGTGTGCAACGCAGGCAGACGTGCTGCAAATGTCTTGGCACTAGTGGGACTATAGCAAAGTCCAATAGCCACGTATAGGATGCCACTAGGTTCACTGAGTGTGTGCTAGTATAATGGCTTAGTTATAATTAGTTGGAGTGTGCAACGCAGGCAGACGTGCTGCAAATGTCTTGGCACTAGTGGGACTATAGCAAAGTCCAATAGCCACGTATAGGATGCCACTAGGTACACTGAGTGTGTGCTAGTATAATGGCTTAGTTATAATTAGTTGGAGTGTGCAACGCAGGCAGACGTGCTGCAAATGTCTTGGCACTAGTGGGACTATAGCAAAGTCCAATAGCCACATATAGGATGCCACTAGGTACACTGAGTGTGTGCTAGTATAATGGCTTAGTTATAATTAGTTGGAGTGTGCAACGCAGGCAGACGTGCTGCAAATGTCTTGGCACTAGTGGGACTATAGCAAAGTCCAATAGCCACGTATAGGATGCCACTAGGTACACTGAGTGTGTGCTAGTATAATGGCTTAGTTATAATTAGTTGGAGTGTGCAACGCAGGCAGACGTGCTGCAAATGTCTTGGCACTAGTGGGACTATAGCAAAGTCCAATAGCCACGTATAGGATGCCACTAGGTACACTGAGTGTGTGCTAGTATAATGGCTTAGTTATAATTAGTTGGAGTGTGCAACGCAGGCAGACGTGCTGCAAATGTCTTGGCACTAGTGGGACTATAGCAAAGTCCAATAGCCACGTATAGGATGCCACTAGGTACACTGAGTGTGTGCTAGTATAATGGCTTAGTTATAATTAGTTGGAGTGTGCAACGCAGGCAGACGTGCTGCAAATGTCTTGGCACTAGTGGGACTATAGCAAAGTCCAATAGCCACGTATAGGATGCCACTAGGTACACTGAGTGTGTGCTAGTATAATGGCTTAGTTATAATTAGTTGGAGTGTGCAACGCAGGCAGACGTGCTGCAAATGTCTTGGCACTAGTGGGACTATAGCAAAGTCCAATAGCCACGTATAGGATGCCACTAGGTACACTGAGTGTGTGCTAGTATAATGGCTTAGTTATAATTAGTTGGAGTGTGCAACGCAGGCAGACGTGCTGCAAATGTCTTGGCACTAGTGGGACTATAGCAAAGTCCAATAGCCACGTATAGGATGCCACTAGGTACACTGAGTGTGTGCTAGTATAATGGCTTAGTTATAATTAGTTGGAGTGTGCAACGCAGGCAGACGTGCTGCAAATGTCTTGGCACTAGTGGGACTATAGCAAAGTCCAATAGCCACGTATAGGATGCCACTAGGTACACTGAGTGTGTGCTAGTATAATGGCTTAGTTATAATTAGTTGGAGTGTGCAACGCAGGCAGATGCGCTCTGCAAATGTCCTGGCACTAGTAGGACTATAGCAAAGTCCAATAGCCACGTATAGGATGCCACTAGGTACACTGAGTGTGTGCTAGTATAATGGCTTAGTTATAATTAGTTGGAGTGTGCAACGCAGGCAGACGTGCTGCAAATGTCTTGGCACTAGTGGGACTATAGCAAAGTCCAATAGCCACGTATAGGATGCCACTAGGTACACTGAGTGTGTGCTAGTATAATGGCTTAGTTATAATTAGTTGGAGTGTGCAACGCAGGCAGACGTGCTGCAAATGTCTTGGCACTAGTGGGACTATAGCAAAGTCCAATAGCCACGTATAGGATGCCACTAGGTACACTGAGTGTGTGCTAGTATAATGGCTTAGTTATAATTAGTTGGAGTGTGCAACGCAGGCAGACGTGCTGCAAATGTCTTGGCACTAGTGGGACTATAGCAAAGTCCAATAGCCACGTATAGGATGCCACTAGGTACACTGAGTGTGTGCTAGTATAATGGCTTAGTTATAATTAGTTGGAGTGTGCAACGCAGGCAGACGTGCTGCAAATGTCTTGGCACTAGTGGGACTATAGCAAAGTCCAATAGCCACGTATAGGATGCCACTAGGTACACTGAGTGTGTGCTAGTATAATGGCTTAGTTATAATTAGTTGGAGTGTGCAACGCAGGCAGACGTGCTGCAAATGTCTTGGCACTAGTGGGACTATAGCAAAGTCCAATAGCCACGTATAGGATGCCACTAGGTACACTGAGTGTGTGCTAGTATAATGGCTTAGTTATAATTAGTTGGAGTGTGCAACGCAGGCAGACGTGCTGCAAATGTCTTGGCACTAGTGGGACTATAGCAAAGTCCAATAGCCACGTATAGGATGCCACTAGGTACACTGAGTGTGTGCTAGTATAATGGCTTAGTTATAATTAGTTGGAGTGTGCAACGCAGGCAGACGTGCTGCAAATGTCTTGGCACTAGTGGGACTATAGCAAAGTCCAATAGCCACGTATAGGATGCCACTAGGTACACTGAGTGTGTGCTAGTATAATGGCTTAGTTATAATTAGTTGGAGTGTGCAACGCAGGCAGACGTGCTGCAAATGTCTTGGCACTAGTGGGACTATAGCAAAGTCCAATAGCCACGTATAGGATGCCACTAGGTACACTGAGTGTGTGCTAGTATAATGGCTTAGTTATAATTAGTTGGAGTGTGCAACGCAGGCAGACGTGCTGCAAATGTCTTGGCACTAGTGGGACTATAGCAAAGTCCAATAGCCACGTATAGGATGCCACTAGGTACACTGAGTGTGTGCTAGTATAATGGCTTAGTTATAATTAGTTGGAGTGTGCAACGCAGGCAGACGTGCTGCAAATGTCTTGGCACTAGTGGGACTATAGCAAAGTCCAATAGCCACGTATAGGATGCCACTAGGTACACTGAGTGTGTGCTAGTATAATGGCTTAGTTATAATTAGTTGGAGTGTGCAACGCAGGCAGACGTGCTGCAAATGTCTTGGCACTAGTGGGACTATAGCAAAGTCCAATAGCCACGTATAGGATGCCACTAGGTACACTGAGTGTGTGCTAGTATAATGGCTTAGTTATAATTAGTTGGAGTGTGCAACGCAGGCAGACGTGCTGCAAATGTCTTGGCACTAGTGGGACTATAGCAAAGTCCAATAGCCACGTATAGGATGCCACTAGGTACACTGAGTGTGTGCTAGTATAATGGCTTAGTTATAATTAGTTGGAGTGTGCAACGCAGGCAGACGTGCTGCAAATGTCTTGGCACTAGTGGGACTATAGCAAAGTCCAATAGCCACGTATAGGATGCCACTAGGTACACTGAGTGTGTGCTAGTATAATGGCTTAGTTATAATTAGTTGGAGTGTGCAACGCAGGCAGACGTGCTGCAAATGTCTTGGCACTAGTGGGACTATAGCAAAGTCCAATAGCCACGTATAGGATGCCACTAGGTACACTGAGTGTGTGCTAGTATAATGGCTTAGTTATAATTAGTTGGAGTGTGCAACGCAGGCAGACGTGCTGCAAATGTCTTGGCACTAGTGGGACTATAGCAAAGTCCAATAGCCACGTATAGGATGCCACTAGGTACACTGAGTGTGTGCTAGTATAATGGCTTAGTTATAATTAGTTGGAGTGTGCAACGCAGGCAGACGTGCTGCAAATGTCTTGGCACTAGTGGGACTATAGCAAAGTCCAATAGCCACGTATAGGATGCCACTAGGTACACTGAGTGTGTGCTAGTATAATGGCTTAGTTATAATTAGTTGGAGTGTGCAACGCAGGCAGACGTGCTGCAAATGTCTTGGCACTAGTGGGACTATAGCAAAGTCCAATAGCCACGTATAGGATGCCACTAGGTACACTGAGTGTGTGCTAGTATAATGGCTTAGTTATAATTAGTTGGAGTGTGCAACGCAGGCAGACGTGCTGCAAATGTCTTGGCACTAGTGGGACTATAGCAAAGTCCAATAGCCACGTATAGGATGCCACTAGGTACACTGAGTGTGTGCTAGTATAATGGCTTAGTTATAATTAGTTGGAGTGTGCAACGCAGGCAGACGTGCTGCAAATGTCTTGGCACTAGTGGGACTATAGCAAAGTCCAATAGCCACGTATAGGATGCCACTAGGTACACTGAGTGTGTGCTAGTATAATGGCTTAGTTATAATTAGTTGGAGTGTGCAACGCAGGCAGACGTGCTGCAAATGTCTTGGCACTAGTGGGACTATAGCAAAGTCCAATAGCCACGTATAGGATGCCACTAGGTACACTGAGTGTGTGCTAGTATAATGGCTTAGTTATAATTAGTTGGAGTGTGCAACGCAGGCAGACGTGCTGCAAATGTCTTGGCACTAGTGGGACTATAGCAAAGTCCAATAGCCACGTATAGGATGCCACTAGGTACACTGAGTGTGTGCTAGTATAATGGCTTAGTTATAATTAGTTGGAGTGTGCAACGCAGGCAGACGTGCTGCAAATGTCTTGGCACTAGTGGGACTATAGCAAAGTCCAATAGCCACGTATAGGATGCCACTAGGTACACTGAGTGTGTGCTAGTATAATGGCTTAGTTATAATTAGTTGGAGTGTGCAACGCAGGCAGACGTGCTGCAAATGTCTTGGCACTAGTGGGACTATAGCAAAGTCCAATAGCCACGTATAGGATGCCACTAGGTACACTGAGTGTGTGCTAGTATAATGGCTTAGTTATAATTAGTTGGAGTGTGCAACGCAGGCAGACGTGCTGCAAATGTCTTGGCACTAGTGGGACTATAGCAAAGTCCAATAGCCACGTATAGGATGCCACTAGGTACACTGAGTGTGTGCTAGTATAATGGCTTAGTTATAATTAGTTGGAGTGTGCAACGCAGGCAGACGTGCTGCAAATGTCTTGGCACTAGTGGGACTATAGCAAAGTCCAATAGCCACGTATAGGATGCCACTAGGTACACTGAGTGTGTGCTAGTATAATGGCTTAGTTATAATTAGTTGGAGTGTGCAACGCAGGCAGACGTGCTGCAAATGTCTTGGCACTAGTGGGACTATAGCAAAGTCCAATAGCCACGTATAGGATGCCACTAGGTACACTGAGTGTGTGCTAGTATAATGGCTTAGTTATAATTAGTTGGAGTGTGCAACGCAGGCAGACGTGCTGCAAATGTCTTGGCACTAGTGGGACTATAGCAAAGTCCAATAGCCACGTATAGGATGCCACTAGGTTCACTGAGTGTGTGCTAGTATAATGGCTTAGTTATAATTAGTTGGAGTGTGCAACGCAGGCAGATGCGCTCTGCAAATGTCTTGGCACTAGTAGGACTATAGCAAAGTCCAATAGCCACGTATAGGATGCCACTAAAAAACACTTAGTGTGTGCAAGTATAATGGCTTAGTTATAATTAGTTGGAGTGTGCAACGCAGGCAGATGCGCTCTGCAAATGTCTTGGCACTAGTGGGACTATAGCAAAGTCCAATAGCCACGTATAGGATGCCACTAGGTACACTGAGTGTTTGCTAGTAAAATTGCTTAGTTTAAAAAAGTTGTAGTGTGCAATGCAGGCAGACGTGCTCTGCAAATGTCTTGGCACTAGTGGGACTATAGCAAAGTCCAATAGCCACGTATAGGATGCCACTAGGTACACTGAGTGTTTGCTAGTAAAATTGCTTAGTTTAAAAAACTTGGAGTGTGCAATGCAGGCAGATGTGCTCTGCTAATGTCTTTGCACTAGTGGGACTATAGCAAAGTCCAATAGCCACGTATAGGATGCCACTAGGTACACTGAGTGTGTGCTAGTATAATGGCTTAGTTATAATTCGTTGGAGTGTGCAACGCAGGCAGATGCGCTCTGCAAATGTCTTGGCACTAGTGGGACTATAGCAAAGTCCAATAGCCACGTATAGGATGCCACTAGGTACACTGAGTGTTTGCTAGTAAAATTGCTTAGTTTAAAAAAGTTGTAGTGTGCAATGCAGGCAGACGTGCTCTGCAAATGTCTTTGCACTAGTGGGACTATAGCAAAGTCCAATAGCCACGTATAGGATGCCACTAGGTACACTGAATGTTTGCTAGTATAATGGCTTACTTAGAATGAGTTGGAG
Organism: Anomaloglossus baeobatrachus; assembly: GCF_048569485.1. Taxonomy (NCBI): domain Eukaryota; kingdom Metazoa; phylum Chordata; class Amphibia; order Anura; family Aromobatidae; genus Anomaloglossus; species Anomaloglossus baeobatrachus. The sequence goes on along the minus strand of NC_134353.1, from coordinate 289,731,148 downwards.
TGTGCAGAGGACAAGAGGGTACAGTGGCAGGATTGTGGTGCTCTGGGTAGAGGAATGGAAGCCTGCCTTTCTATTCCCTCCTAATGGTGAAATGCAGGGAGGAAATCCCTGACCTGGGCTACACAGACGCTGTTGCTGTTTGCAGGACCTGTCACTTATGGCTCTCTGACCCTGCCGCTTTGAGCCCTTAAAAGGACTGCTAGAATGTGCTCTCCCTAAGCTGTCTAACGCTGTGTATGCAGCGCATACAGCTGTATCGGCTATAGGACTCAGGAGGACGGAGCTGCGACACTGATGTCTGACACCAAAGACTCAGAAGGCAGATAATGGCGTTCGTGAAGAAAATGTCCGGTTTTATAATGCAGGGACATGTGACATGCAGATCCTATCACACATGCCGTTGCTTCTCTGGCTCAAAGTCCACTTAGGTGTGTGTGTGTCTGTGATTGGCTGACATGCTGGCCCGCCCCACAAGACGCGCGCGCTTAGGGAAGGAAGACAAGAAAAAAAAAAAAAAAAATGGCGATCGCCATTATAGAAACAGCAGTGATCTGAAGGCGCTGTTCACGCACACTATACACTGAAATGTGATAATAGTTTGATTCACAGAGTGACTTACACTATTACAGCAGAAACCAAGCTAGGATTTAGCTGTTTTTTGGCTGCTAGAACCGTTCTCGAACGTTTCTAGAACTATCGAGCTTTTGCAAAAAGCTCGAGTTCTAGTTCGATCTAGAACATGCCCCAAAATCACTCGAGCCGCGAACTGGAGAACCACGAACCACGAACCGCGCTCAACTCTACTTATTAGGCACATGACTTTAAATAGTGAAGGGAAGTGTTGCGGGCAGAGGGGCGCGCTCACCACGCTCGGGTCCGGGGCTTCTGCTGCTGCTGCTGCTCGGTGGCTCGAGCGGTGGGCTGGACCCGGGGACTCGAGCAGCACTCCTCACCCGTGAGTGAAAAGGGGTGATTTGTTTGGGGAGATAGTTCGTGACGCCACCCACGGGACGTGGTGATGATGGCACCACCGCTGCTGGGATCCCGGGAGAGATGGTAGGGAGCAGCTAGGATGTTATCCCCTCCGTGGATCTCTAGCCCTTGGCGGTGGCTCTCTATCCTGAAGGGTTGGGCGGTTGCCTTCTGACGGGACATGGTAGTTAGGGAACCTCGGGGGTTCCGGTCACACTCGGATTTGACCTTTGCCAGCGGCTTCTAGCCTGGTCGGGGTCCGATGGCCCTGCCCTTTCGTGCTGATGCAGGTTCTGCTTCCCGGCTCGGTACCGGCGGGTCACCGCCCGTCTCCAGGCCTTCGGTTTCACCGACCTGCACCTACTCCTGCAGACGGCCACCACCGTCTGCCGATCTTGCTCTCCGTGCCCGGGCTTCTTCCCAGACACCGGCAGCTTCACCTCTCCTTTACTTCACTCCACTTCACTCCTGCCCACCCTGGGCTCCTCACTCCACTCCTCTCTCGCTGTCACTCCCTGACTAACTACTCCTCTTTTTCCCGCCTCCAGGACTGTGAACTCCTCAGTGGGTGGGGCCAACCGCCTGGCTCCACCCCACCTGGTGTGGGCATCAGCCCCTGGAGGGGGGCAACAAGGATTTGAGTTTGACAGATGGACCTGTCTAGGGGAGGGGGTGTGGGCGGTGTCATGCCTGTGACTACCTGGCTAGTCCAGGGCGTCACAGAAGTAATGGCAGAGTGCTGCACCTGGGATTAAAAGCTAAAGCCAGTAGACAGGCAGGAAATGGTGCTTAACCCTTACAGCAGTATTAGCAAGAAAATGTAATTCAAGCATCAGCACAGTGGATCTGCAAGCCACAAGGCACTGTGACCTTCTGATTCCAGACTTGCCCGAGGTCTCCCCCGGGCGGGACACACTCATGACAATCTATTAGTATAATTTTCTTTTTTTGTTCTTTATTTTTTTAAAAATATTTTTACAAATTTGTTTACATTTTTTTTCAACTTTTTTGCTTTGTTTCTTTATGGTACGTTAACTTTTATTATTCTGATTACTGGTGTGATGCTACTGGCACGATCTAAGAGGTTTGCCATAGCTGGCCCAGAGGTCGTCATGACGTCATTTGTACTTGTGGTACCCGCGAAAAAAAACTGTGTCCCACATACTGAAAACACAGTCATGTGAAGGAGGCCTTATGGTGACATAGTTACATCATGTTGCAAGAAGGGGTCAATTTCATTTTTCTTGTCTTAAACATGGAAATGGAATTCCCTAAGGCCTCTTCCACACGTCCGTACATAACACCCATGTTTTGCATGGTCCGTGGTGTAGGTGCATATATGTGTGTGCATGTTTGTGTATATGTTCAGCATGTGCTATCCCTGTGCTATCCGTGTGACATCAGGATAGCACAAGGACAACATGAACTTCTATACTTACTCGTCCTCGCCACTGCTGTCTCTGGCGCTGCTGTTACTTCAGGGTCCGCGGTGCAGTGAATATTCATGAGTGGGTCCAGAAGCAAGTGACGGCAGCACTAGAAACAGGTGATTATAGAATTTTTTATTTCAAAGACGTGTTTTCTCTAATATGTGTCACACTGATGTCACATGGATTACATCAGTGTGTGCTCCATGTGACATCAGAGCTGGCAGACATGTCGCCGTATGGAGCACATGGACACGCATGTGTATCATCAAACACGGAGGTGTGCGTAAACCCATTGATATGAATTGTCCGTGTCTCCAGTACTTGGGAAAACGGACCTCACACATACTGAAAACACAGACATGTGAAATAGGCCTTAGACACATGTCAACGAGCCCTAATAGATTTAGTAAATGTGCCCTAAATATAGAAATGTTTTATACACACACCATCTTACAAACTGCAGAAATATGGACATGTAACATATGATACTGAGATATGTGCACATATACAAACTTATACAAAGACACATACACAGATATATTCACATACAGGCATACAGTTAGGTCCAGAAATATTTGGACAGTGACACAATTTTCGCGAGTTGGGCTCTGCATGCCACCACATTGGATTTGAAATGAAATCTCGACAACAGAATTCAAGTGCAGATTGTAACGTTTAATTTGAAGGTTTGAACAAAAATATCTGATAGAAATTGTAGGAATTGTACACATTTCTTTACAAACACTCCACATTTTAGGAGGTCAAAAGTAATTGGACAAATAAACCAAACCCAAACAAAATATTTTTATTTTCAATATTTTGTTGCGAATCCTTTGGAGGCAATCCCTGCCTTAAGTCTGGAACCCATGGACATCACCAAACGCTGGGTTTCCACCTTCTTAATGCTTTGCCAGGCCTTTACAGCCGCAGCCTTCAGGTCTTGCTTGTTTGTGGATCTTTCCGTCTTAAGTCTGGATTTGAGCAAGTGAAATGCATGCTCAATTAGGTTAAGATCTGGTGATTGACTTGGCCATTGCAGAATGTTCCACTTTTTTGCACTCATGAACTCCTGGGTAGCTTTGGCTGTATGCTTGGGGTCATTGTCCATCTGTACTATGAAGCGCCGTCCGATCAACTTTGCGGCATTTGGCTGAATCTGGGCTGAAAGTATATCCCGGTACACTTCAGAATTCATCCGGCTACTCTTGTCTGCTGTTATGTCATCAATAAACACAAGTGACCCAGTGCCATTGAAAGCCATGCATGCCCATGCCATCATGTTGCCTCCACCATGTTTTACAGAGTATGTGGTGTGCCTTGGATCATGTGCCGTTCCCTTTCTTCTCCAAACTTTTTTCTTCCCATCATTCTGGTACAGGTTGATCTTTGTCTCCTCTGTCCATAGAATACTTTTCCAGAACTGAGCTGGTTTCATGAGGTGTTTTTCAGCAAATTTAACTCTGGCCTGTCTATTTTTGGAATTGATGAATGGTTTGCATCTAGATGTGAACCCTTTGTATTTACTTTCATGGAGTCTTCTCTTTACTGTTGACTTAGAGACAGATACACCTACTTCACTGAGAGTGTTCTGGACTTCAGTTGATGTTGTGAACGGGTTCTTCTTCACCAAAGAAAGTATGCGGCGATCATCCACCACTGTTGTCATCCGTGGACGCCCAGGCCTTTTTGAGTTCCCAAGCTCACCAGTCAATTCCTTTTTTCTCAGAATGTACCCGACTGTTGATTTTGCTACTCCAAGCATGTCTGCTATCTCTCTGATGGATTTTTTCTTTTTTTTCAGCCTCAGGATGTTCTGCTTCACCTCAATTGAGAGTTCCTTAGACCGCATGTTGTCTGGTCACAGCAACAGCTTCCAAATGCAAAACCACACACCTGTAATCAACCCCAGACCTTTTAACTACTTCATTGATTACAGGTTAACAAGGGAGACGCCTTCAGAGTTAATTGCAGCCCTTAGAGTCCCTTGTCCAATTACTTTTGGTCCCTTGAAAAAGAGGAGGCTATGCATTACAGAGCTATGATTCCTAAACCCTTTCTCCGATTTGGATGTGAAAACTCTCATATTGCAGCTGGGAGTGTGCACTTTCAGCCCATATTATATATATAATTGTATTTCTGAAAATGTTTTTGTAAACAGCTAAAATAACAAAACTTGTGTCACTGTCCAAATATTTCTGGACCTAACTGTATATGTCGCGGGCAGAGAGGGTTTTTTGGGAACGCCGCTCACCTTGGGAAGTCGCTGGCGCTCGGGTCCGGTGCTTCTGCTCCTCGGTGGCTCGACCACCGGGCCGGACCCGGGGACTCGAGCAGCGCCTCCTCGCCCACGAGTGAAAAGGGAAGGTTTGGTGGTGGTATGTCGGTTGTGACGCCACCTGCTGGTGACGGGGGTTCCCGGGAGCAATGGCGAGGAGCAGCTGAGGTTTTGTCCCCTCCATGGGTAGGGGCTGTTGGTCCCGGGGCCCCGGTTGGGAGAGTGGATGTTGGTGGGTAGGGGATAGGTGCAGGTGCCGATGCGGGGAGGCAGCGCGGATGCGGGGTCAGCATTACGGTGCAGCGCTGTGCCGGATGGCACTGTTGTACTCACTCAGGTAGTCAATAACAGAGTCTCTGGTAAAGCAAACGGCTGGATGGACGGGGCCCGCAGTCGCCTGTGGCGTCTTCACTCTCCCCAGACAGGTTGATGGTGGCTGTCTTTCCCTGCACCTGTGTGTAAGTGTTTGACCCCTATGGATTCCCACGGGTGGTCCGCTCCCCGGCTTGTACGTGTCGGGAGAGCCCATTTTGCCCGCAGGCGCTGGCCCTTGGATCTCTGGCCATTGGCGGTGGCTCTTATCCGGACGGGTTGGGCTGTTGCCTTCTGACGGGACTTGGGTGGGAATTAACCCCTGAGGTCCAGACCGCAATCAGAGAATTTGACCGTTACGGCGCTTCCGAGCCTAGTCGGGGTCTGAGTACCCTGCCTTGGTGCTTAGCTTCAATCCGCTCCCCGGTTCAGTACCGGCGGGCCACCGCCCGACCCCGGTCCTACGGTTCCGCAGACCTCCACTAACTCCTGCAGACGGCCACCACCATCTGCTGTCCTTGCTGTTGGTGCCTGATCTCAGACCCAGACACACACAGTCCCCACTTCAACCTCCAAAACTCAACTCCTCCACTACCACTTAACTCCTGAACTTGACTGACTTCTTTTCCAGGCCTGTGAACTCCTTGGTGGGTGGGGCCAACCACCTGGCTCCGCCCCACCTGGTGTGGACATCAGACCCTGGAGGAGGCAACAAGGGTTTCTGTTAGACAGATGTTCCCTACCAGGGGAGGGGGTATGTGTGTATGTGGTATTATTCTGTGACCCCTGGGGTCCAGGGCGTCATATATACATATTTGAAGACATATACTGTATACAAACACATATACATACATACATAGATGTACACAATCATATACATAATCACATAAATACACACATTTTGAGGGTGTTTTTACTTATGGGGATCCGGGACAACACATTGCATCCTGGATTGCCTCCCATGCAGCCCACATAGTTTATTGAAGATCTTTTGCGGCAGGAAGGAGGCAGCGCGTGCTGCTTGACGTCAGTATAACAGACATGGCTGCGCATAGCAAACCTGAAATGTGTCAGTGTACAGCAGACACGGCCGCACTCAGTTCTGTGTACACGGCCATGCCTGTTATACTGACATCACGCAGCGGGCACCCATATACAGCTGCTAATGGAACAGCCCGGGGGGCACATGCCCCTCTGTCCCCAGTTTAGCCCACCCCTGGTTATACATCTTTTGATCAGGAGGCAGAGGTGGTTAAATGCTTTGGGCCTGGTGCCTTAATGGCAAAGGCAGATATTGAAGCAGCATTTACACTACTCCCTATTCACCCGGTTGGTTTTAATTCTCTTGGTTTTCAGTTTGGCAGTTTCTTTTATGAAGATACAGTAAATGTTTAGCTATGGGATGTTCGTTATCTTGTTTCTGTTTTGAGGCCTTGACGTATCTATAGGGATAAGCGGGTCTCCAATCTAAAACTTCCCCTTACCAACTGTACCTAAAATAACAACACAGACTACGACTTTATTGCATGAATGGCCACAGCTTTATTTAACAGTATATATGTACGCAAACTCGTGGCTCCACATGCCACCCATTGATAACACATAACCTGTACATATATACTTATTCTCCACAAACCACATCTAATAGATCCGTCCGAGAGGCCAACCATAATTCCTATCCCCCGGCCGTAACCTCCAACCGGCACAGAGGACCACCTCAGCCGTGACCAACCGACCCGAGGTGTGGGGTAATAACGTTCCATCATTAATTACCCCTCCCAGAACCTGCAGGACCTCCTCCCACAAGTTCCCATCCAAACCGAAGCCAGCCCCCCTGAGTGGCTTCGTACCAACAAACCGACTGTCGGTACTCCCAACCTCTCTGAACGGACCTATAACCCCGCCACAGACCGGCCAAGTGACACCTTACTTGGCCCGGGCCCTCCACACCCCCATTGCTTGCTCTAAGCCATCCCACAAGCCCAACATCCACAAATTCAAACCTATGTCCGTGAGATGGACCCCATCTCGCCGCAAACACTGCTCGGTGGCCTCCTCCAGCTCTCTATGTCGGACCACCAATCCCCCATTTCGCGCTACGAACCTGCCAATTGCCCGGTTCAATTTTTTACCCGGGCCCTGTTAATTCAATCCACCGACCTCGCGAAACGCCACTGTCTCCGGCTATGATATCGGACTCTACAATCAAATACCAGGGAACGCCTTCCACAAATGCAACAAGTCAAACTTGACATCCCTTTCCAACTCTCTCGCCGCCCTCACTCCAAGGTCATTCCTTCCCACATGCAGAATTAACACATCCGGTTCCCGATCAATACGGCTATAATACGCCACCTCAGGGTGAAGTCTCCCCCAGGTCATGCCCCGAATTCCGAGCCATTTCAGACGGGCTTCCGTCATCGCCACTCCGAGCTGACGACCGTCCTGACAAACATCCGTCCGCAAAGCTCCCCACCATCTCCCAATCCGCCAAATCCAATCCTCACTCAGTCCCCCACCTAGCGGCTTCATTCGCTGCCCCAATCCGGAAGGAGTGGGACCCGTAATCCCTTGGCTCCTCCCCCACCCGTATTAAAGCCGTCTTCAGCACTGTGATAAACTGGAATCGCTATAAAGCGGATCCATCCACATGCCTAAGGAAAACACCGGGGTAACCACCCCGCACCTTCAAAAAACTCTGTCACCTGTACCACCGGGCATAGCTGGTGCCCTGGAAATTCAAACAACACCACCAGGCGTCCACGGCCCACTTGATCCGTCTTTGAAAACCGTAGCCGGCATTCCACTCTATCCATCCTAAGCCTCACATCCTCCATCAACAGTCCGCCTACAGCTTGCCTAGCCGGGCTAACTAATTCTCCAATGCGAAAGGCCAATACAACAGAAACCGTGAACAAGGCTCGTTCATAAGGAGACGAGCATATATCTCCCCAAACACCCCACCAAACGAACCAACAATGGGAACGTTATAGGCCGCCTTGTGTCCCGCGACTGCTTTCGAAAACCCCTCATCACCTGCCGCTCCAGAAAATCCTTTGTCGCGTCCCGAACCCCTTGCATTTTTTAAACAAGAAAGCCCATGCCGCCAACTCGTAACCTATAACCGAAACAGACCGACCTGCTGAAAATCCCACTAAACAACAACCAAACCCCCAACACTCGTCCCATGTAACCAGGCTCCATAAAATCCACCTTCACCAACTCCACCCATTCCTGCCACACCGACCGGCATCGGCAACAAGTAGCCTTGGCCCCCGATCTCCTAATTCCCTCAAATGCTACACAGACGCCAGGTCCCACAGCCCTTCCGGGCATAGTTCTCCATCCTCGTCTGCTCCCGGCACCAGTCACCGGAACCTGTGAAACTGAAACCGAGATAGCGCATCAGCCACCTCATTTTGAACCCCGGGCACATACCGCGCCACCACACAAATGTTTAGCACCAAGCAACACAACACCAGATGCCTCAAGTACCCCACTACCGGAGGTGATTTAGCCGGCAGTGAAGTGATAGAATGCACCACCGCCATGTTATCACAATGCATGCAAAGCTATTGGCCTGCAAATTAGGGGCCCCACGACTCCACTGCCACTATGATGGGAAACAGATCCAGCAGCGCGAGATTCTTTACCAGACCCTTTTTTACCCAAAGCCGTGGCCTTATCCCAACACACCAATGTGTTTGAAAAATTGCCCCAAAATCCAACACCCCCGCCGCGTCCGTAAATAAGTCCAGCCGTCATTAACAGTATCAACAATGACATATCGTCGTGGTCCCAAAAGGGGCGGAACGATGCTCCGGCTCCTTTTTCCCACTCACACTGGCTAGGGTCGCAAGGGCCTGTAGCCAGTTAGTAAAGATTATCGGGATCAACCTATACTTCCTTTTCTCCTCATCCTCCTTTTCCTTCTTGGAGTCACTTGGCTTCACATTGTCCAGGTTAAACTTTTCCAAGGGGAGCAGGGAAAAATTTCCACATACTCCCCTATCCGTATCTTCCCCCTCACCTCCTGTTTTTTTGTTTGTTTTTTTTTAAAAACGCCCCCCCAACGGACTTACAAAGCACACGCATACTTCACTCTGTGCCCTATCGTCCCAACGAACAAGCTCGTCCTCCTTTTCTTTTTCCTTTTCCACGTCCTTGCTAACCACCGCCTCAGCCGCCGTGCTGTCCGCCTGCCTGCAACAACCACCAGCACAGCTTCCTGAGCCCCTACCTCGCGCCCCGGCGCCACCGGCAGCACACCCACCGGGGGGCCCACCCAAGCCCCCCGCCGGAGACCCAGGCCCGCTCTGTCCTAACCGTTCAGCCAACAACCCCTGCAACACCCCCCAACAGCCGGCCCCAAAATTCCACCCCGGGTAACCCTAACTGACTGACCGCACCCGCACTCAGCATACTACCCCCCGCGGAGGAACCCCCCCGCTACCCACAACATCAAACATATTGGTCGTCCTCTCACCGGGCTGCCTCTGAACCGAATCCGGAGCAGCCGTAACACGAACGTCCTGCTGTCGCTCCCTCCGTCCAGCCGCCTTCTCCGGTCCTTCTTCCTCGCCGGCTTCAGAAATGCCGCTGAGGTCCTCAGGGGGGACCAGCGAGGGGACAGCCTGCCTCCAGCGGCTGTCAACCCCCACGGTCACCACACCCTGCTCCTCCAGGCGTCTCCCGCTGGGCCTCTTTCTTTTTCCGCGACGCGGCGTCCTGCCGCCGTTCTTCTTTTCTGCCTCCACTCCTGCCTGCTGCGCCGTCCCTATGTCAGTCACTTTAAGGGTCTCCCTCCCTGCCGACTGCAGGGAGGCCGTGCCGCTCCCGACATATGCAGGGAACTCCCCCCAGCCCGATCCCCGCTGGGGGGGACCGTTACCACTGACCGGAGCATCCGGCCCTGCGGACTGCAGGGCCCTGCTCCCGATCCTCTCTGGCTGCCGCTCAGATCTGCGCCGCCCCTCACTCTCCGATCGCCGCCCTGCCACCTGCAGGGGGCCTCCGCTCCCGCTCCATAACGCCGGGCACCACCCCCAGCCAGCACTTCACTGGGGGCTGCCGTCGCTCTGGTCCGGGGCCGTGCAGGCCGCAAACCGGAAGTGGGCCTCGCCGAAGCTCCGCCCACTTCTGGCCAACGGAATCTCCGGCGAGGATTCCTCCCGGTGGCCGGTGCCCTCCAGACAGATATGGAGGGCTCCGCTGCCCCGAAGGGTCCCCGAGGAGGCTCCTAGCTCTGTTCCTCCTCCCCCTGCAGGGGGAGTAGCGCTCCGGTGGTCGCGCCCGCCGAGCGCGCAGCGCAGGCCCGGGTGCAGGAGCAGCAGGCCTAACCGCTCCAGTCCCGCAGACCGCTGCCACCTGCTCCCGCAGCGCGGCCACTCCAACGACTTCAGCGGTCCCAACAGCAGTGCAGCCAGGGCCGCCATCTTGCATGTCAGCGATGCAGCAGCACAGGTGGGACACACTGGTTGTATGACAAAAGAGGCAGTGACCTATGCACAGCCCCCTTTATACCCCCTGTAACACCCCACCCCTTCCAGTCTATCCCCCAATCCCCTTTGCCGTTTCTCCCACCAATCCAAAAGCCCCATATACAACCTTCTAGCCATATACCTTAACCCTTTCCTACCCTGAACCCTCCCGATCGTCATGGGGCCTGTTCACCCCTATGGGGCTCACTTCCCATCTCTTCCTCCTTTATTGAATGGGCAGTTGCAATGCAGTGTATGAAGAGTGGGATAGCGCATTATTTAGATGTTTTTCTATTTGTTGGGCCAAAGGACTCTGATGTGTGACATCAACTGTTATATTCGTTTGAGATAACTTGTAGTCATTTTGGTCTCCCACTAGCAAAAAGTAAAATAATTCTTCATTGTAGTTGTATTCAATACTTAGGAATCATCATAGATACAGTTTTGGCAACGTTATCTTCAAAAAGGAAAGTAGGATTTTTTGCAGATAGTTGGATATTTGATATTTAGTTAGAATATTTGAGGTATTTTAATGATAGAGCCTTATGGGGAGGCACCTCCTTAGTAGTAACTGAAAAAATTAATTTGTTAACTGATGCTGCAGGGTCAGGGTAGCTTTTTGGAACGGGAAATGCAGCACGGCCAAGTGGCGTCCAGCCTGGGTAGCAAATGGAGTTACAAAAAATTTAGGTTTTTTGGAGCTATTCCAGTAATAGCAGCTGAAGTTCTTTGGGGATGAAGTTTTGCTAATGAATGCATTTTTGCTAAGATCAGATAATAACCGTGTATTGTTGCAATAAATTGTCTGACGGCAAGATATAGTTTAATGGTGAGATTTCTAAAGCATTTGGTTTTGCTTTGTTTAAAATGGAATATTTGACTAAAGGTGGTGCATAATAAAGGTAAATGTAACTCGATAGCTGTTTCATTCTTGATTCTAGATCGCCAAGCTCTTCAGTCTCATGTCGGTGGCTGAACCAATGGACAAGGATTGTCCAAAGTATGTATGGGGATTAATTTGATCCAAATGCTGGAGCTATCACAACGCTTGGTGGCAGCTGTATCATTGAAAGGTTATATGGTGGCATGGGAACATTAGTCCAGTTTTTGTATTCACAAGATTTAGGATATGTTTAAAAGTTCAGAACAAGCTGCTTTACTGTTTGGTATGATGTTTTTTGAAAGTGAGCTTGCATATTCTACAGTAATAAAAAAAAAATTTCATCGAATACTTTATCCTCAAAATTTTTGAACAACGGCCATTGAACAATTATTTTGAGTCAAGCAAGTTTTAAAGGGTTACAATAAGGATCACTGTATCCATGGCAGATGTTATTACTTCTTCCATTCTAAAGGAGTCATGTATGTATTCTTTTTATTGCTATTAGTTGCAATCAAGGACTAAACAGAAAAATGGATGATCTAGACTTTAGACAGGTATCGCTCTGGGCTGATGATATTGTAGTCCATATAGGTATACCAAAAACTGATCAATCAGGAAAGGGCAATAAACTCAACTTAATGTGTGTATGTCCAGTCTGTTTAGTCAAAAAATATGTAAGTTTGTGGCTGGCAGGTGGTAATCAGTCATTTCTACATCATTCTAGTAAGCCGAAATTTGTAAAGGAATCCAGCTCACCCACGTCTGACCTCACCGCGCCTCAGACAGGTATCCGGCCCTGCCCTGGCCGCACAGCAATGAATATGAAGAGAACGATCCAGCTGAGTGACCAGGTGATTTATTCAGTGCAGTTCAGACAAGGCATATGGTTGTGGTTAACGCGTTTCTGGCTTAACGCCCTTAATCATAACCAATAATAACCATAATGGTTATGATTAAGGGCGTTAAGCCAGAAACGAGTTAACCACGACCATATGCCTTGTCTGAACTGCACTGAATACATCACCTGGTCACTCTTCATTTTCATTCTAGTAAGCCACTGAGCAGTTTCAGTTCAGAAGTATTCTAAGTAAATGTTTATTTAACTTTAGCTTAGGTGATAAGTAGTGATGGGCAGACCAGGACTGTAAAAGTCCGTATCCACACAAGTTACCTAGGACTCATGCACCGATCCCGGGCCTGGAATTTTCTGAGAACTCTGGGTAATTATCCTGATACAGCCACCCGAGTAATTAAAAATAAAGACAGAGAAAAGAAAGAAAATAAGAATAAAGCAGGAGCGTTAAAAGGGTGCTTTACACGCTGCGACATCGCTAGCAATCTCGTTAGCGATGTGACACGCCAGATCGCAGATAAGATTTGCCGAGATCACACATAGGTAATTTTTTAGTGCCAGTCACATGTGCGATCTCGGCAAATCGTATGTGCGATCTGGCGTGTTACATCGCTAACGAGATCGCTAGCGATGTTGCAGCGTGTAAAGCACCCTTTATACTTACCTGTCTCCCACACGGCTGTAACACTATTTCTGGGGCCGCTCATTAATCTCATGCATATGTACTGCTTCCACCACTTACTGGCAGTCCTAGAATCTGTGATTGGTTACAGTCAGCCGTGCCCCCACCCTGTGAGACAGTATGTCTGACTGTTTGCAATTGCATATGCTTTATTTAAAATATTGGCGTGCAGTCCCGCCTAATTTTGATACCCAACCATGATAAAGCCAACAGCTGGGGGCAGGTATTCTCAGGTTGGGAAGGCCCATGGTTTTTGAACCTCCCAGCCTAAAAATTGCCTGCAGCCGCCCGCAATTGTTGCATCTATTAGACGTGATGACCATTAGCTGTGATTGCAGATAAACTGAATGATGTCACTACGCATCGCTGCAGCTCAATCAGTCCCTTGCCTAAAGCCCACAGAGTGCAGATATACTTGATATGGCTGTGAAGTGACCACACTGGAAAAGCTTGGGGATTGGCCACTTGGTCAGCAGGCAATTCTTTACACTAGCAGTCATCCGAAACATGTAGCTCGAGCTGTACCAGCGGGTGAATTAACCCATGTATTAAGAAACTGCACTGATTCTTCAAAAACAATGACAAAATTTAGGCTTCTTCTGATTTAAACAGCTGGTTAGCTACAATGGATTTAAAATAGAGGGAAGTAATTACTCAAAGTAATTCAAAAAATACTAGGAGTCAATTTATTAAATTCAAATCTGTATTATCTCTACAGCATAGTGCACAATTTAGTCAAATAAAACAGATTTTTAATAAATACTCATTTTATTTGAAGATGATACTCTAGCTTCTCTGTTGCAGGATGGTTGCCATATTGTAGCAAAGAAAGCCCTTTACTTGGAAACATTTTATCTCCCTCGTCTGTCACTGATTAGGTAAAAAAAACTGGATACTTGCCTTCAACATAGAGGTTTTTATAGATATGGCACTGAAAGATGTTGTGCTTGCAATTTTTCGTAGTCTTGTATGCAATTCCATAATGCCAATAGGTCCTGTTTTATAACATCAAGTGTGTCGCCCCAGGGACATCGCTCCAGCTTCAGGGATGCCACAGGGTCTTCTTCTGTATATATGGCAACAGGTATGTCAGTTTTGTATATATGTGTCGTGACGCCACTCACGGTTTGCGGTTAGGGATTTGGATGACTGCCACTGCAGGTTTAATGAGCGTCTGGGGCTGATGGAGTCTGGAGTCAGATGATATGGCCTCCCGTGAGTGAGGCAGGCCCCAGGGGCTCGGGTGTGTAGAACAACAGGTCCAAGAATAATCCAGTCAGAGTCCAAAATGTCTTTCAACTGATCTTTACTCACTTCTAGATGTTTTGTGAGATACCCGGGCGATGCTGAGATTAACCAGGTTGAACCAGGGCTCCTTCAGGCCGGTCTAAGGGTAACCATTAACTCGCCTTCCTTGCACTTCTTTTTTCGAATAATCCCTGACTTGAAGTACCATGGGGTCTATCCAGGGAAGTCGCTACTGCCTTTTCTTCCCTTTTTGGACCGTTTGCCGGCAGTGTGGACCAATTGAGATGACTCCAGGCTCGATCCCCTTATCGGCCCCCTCGCTGCTGCTAAGGCTCGGACTCTAGATGGTTGGTGAGGGACTTGTAGTTCACCTCACCGGCAGGTTTAGCAGATCAATAAATGGACGTCTACTCTAGGGACCTGTTCCCCATGCGTGCCTAGTCACCAGGAGTCCCCGTACTCGACCGACTCTCTCTCTGTCTTTCTGACTGACTGGTAACCGTTTTCCCCCGCTAATGGTTACTTCACGTGCAGGGTCTGACTAGTGTGAGTGCGCGTCTGCGTCTCCTAGCAACCACCGCTTACCACTACCAGACTGGCTCGCTCCACTCCTTTCCTTTCTGCCTCTGCATTTTAGCTCCCAGGCCCTCCACTACTCCCCTTGACAAGAATTGAAGGCCAGACCCCTCCAGTGACTGCCCAAGGGTCCCATCTAAAGGTGTGGGAGACCTGGTTGCTATGTGTCTGTGCATACACACCTCATTCCGGCCTTTAGGATTACCTGGAAGTACTGTCCCAGCATGGGTGCAGTACTCAGTGGTGCCTGACCAGGTCAGGGGGGCCACACAAGCAGTACATTAATTTCAAATCTGAAAATGTATTTTATATCATCAACTGCACTGCATGGGCTAAATTTTATGTTGGCTACATCACAAGGAAACTAAAGGTGAACATCTAAATGATGCAACAACTGTAGAAAAAGACATGAATCGCACATCCCAAAATCACACTTTGATCTTTTAAGGCACAGATTAGGGACCCACTCAGAGGTTTGCCATGACGTGGCAGTGGGCTTCAAACAGTCTGATCAGAATGTTAAACTAAGAACCTCATGTTCTAGTATTTAATTTTTGCCTAGCGGCTTTAGATCAAAAGTATGATTTTGGGATGTGTGATTCATGTATTTTTCTTCCAGGTGTGCTATTTGCATTTTATCCCCCTCTGTTTTTTACTTGAATCAGCACTCCTCCCATTTGGCATAGGCATTTTTAAGACGAAGCAGCAAAAAAAGGTACCAAAGTAAAATGTAACTTTTCATAAATAATCCTAAAAAGGAAGCAAGGACCACCTCACTTCTGTTAAAATCTATTACTCACTGTTGTGGATGCCTTTAAGTCGCTGTTCACCCTGGCTGTATCTATAGGGGACTAGCACACCTTACAACAGCAGTTTATACCAAATCAGAAACCCAAAACAGAATCACTATAAGTTATTACATTTGATTCATAAGATTTACATATAAGGCCATAGAGATCCTATGCACAACAGCATAAATTCTAAGATCAGAATAACAGCCTTAAAGATTAAAGATAATTTATAAATCAAATGTAATAACTTATAGTGAACCTTTTTGGGTTTCTGATTTGGTATATACTGCTGTTGTAAGGTGTGCTACTCCCCATTAGATGCGACAGTCCCGGGACTCTACCCAGCTCATCCTGAATTGCCCTGGTGCGGTGGCAATCGGGGTAATAATGAGTTAATCATGCCAGGCATCTCCCCGATACCTTCCATGATTAAACTGTAAGTGAAAGTAAAGAAACACACAGCGAAAAATCCTTTATTTGGAATAAAAGACAAAAAAACATCCTCTTTCACCATTTTATTAAAATCCCCAAATACCCCATCCAGGTCCAAAGTAATCCACACAACACTGTCAGCTCTGCTACAGAACACGATAGCTCTGTGTCCTCTCCATGTAGCACATGAAGAGAATCGCGCAGTCACCTCAGACTTCAGTTTGCTTTGCAGACCTCAAGATAACGAAATCTGCCTCTGATCCTCATTGGAGCCAGTAGCTGAATGGATAGAGCGCATGCCTAAGAAGCATAACTTCATGAGTTCAAGTCCGGCTGTGTTGGTAAAGATTTTTTTTTATTTTAAATTAATTAATTATTATTCTTTATTTATAATTATTTATAAAATATTATTATTTTAATTATGCACAGACGGGAGTAGCCGTCTCTCTCTCTTTTTTTTTTTTGCACTGATGCATCAGCTGGTTGTATAAAAGCCGTTTGTACAATCAGCTGCTGTGTCATGTGATTCAGGCCCCTGAACCTGACACATCATCTGATCTCTTTGCCTTCCAACAAACCGATCAGATGCTATTGGATCCGGATTGGACCGTGCTGGACACTTGACCCAGGATTACTGCGGAGGGGGGTTCTTTATTTCAATAAAGATGGAGTCACTAATTGTGTTGTGTTTTATTTCTAATAAAAATATTTTTCTGTGTGTTGTGTTTTTTTTAATCTGTACTAGAAATTCATGGTGGCCATGTCTAATATTGGCTTGACACCATGCATTTTGGGCTTAGGGCCAGCTGATAATATACAGCTAGCCCTAACACCATTATTACCCAGCGAGCCACCCGTCACCAGGGCAGCTGGAAGAGTTGGATACAGCGCCAGAAGATGGTGCTTCTATGAAAGCGCCATTTTCTGGGGCGGCTGCAGACTGCAATTCGCAGCAGGGGTGCCCAGGAAGCTTGGGCACCCTGAGCTGCGGATTCCAATCCCCAGCTGCCTAGTGGTACCTGGCTGGCCACAAAAATTTGGTGAAGCCCACGTCATTTTTTTTAAAAAATTTTCATGAAATTCATGAAATAATAAAAAAAAAAAAGGGCTTCCCTATATTTTTGGTTTCCAGCCTGGTACAAATAGGCAGCTGGGGGTTGGTGGCAGCCTGTGGCTGCCTGCTGTACCTGGCTAGCATACAAAAACATGGCAAAGCCTAAGTAATTTTTTTTGGGAGGGGGGGGGGAAAACTCCTGCATACAGTCCTGGATGGAGTATGCTGAGCCTTGTAGTTCTGCAGCTGCTGTCTGTCTGTATGGAGGAGAGCAGACAGCAGATGCAGAATGACAAGGCTCAGCATGCTCCATTCACTAGTGTATGCAGGAGAGCAGACAGCAGCCGCAGAACTACAAGGCTCAGCATACTCCATCCAGGACTGTATGCAGGAGTTATTGCCCACCAAAAAAATGACATGGGCTTCGCCATATTTTTTTATGCTAGCCAGGTACAGCAGGCAAGTACGGCTGCCTCCAACCCCCAGCTGCCTATTTGTACCCGTCTGGGAACAAAAAAAATAGGGAAGCCCTTTTTTTAATTATTTCATAAATTTCATGAAATAATTAAAAAAAAATCGACATGAGCTTCGCCCCATTTTTTTGTCCAGCCAGGTACAACTAGGTAGCTGGGGATTGGAATAGAAGCGCCATCATCTGGCGCTGTATCCAACTCTTCCAGCAGCCCTGAAGCCGGGTGGCTTGCTGGGTAATAATGCGTTAATACTAGCTTTGTTTTACTAGCTAGTATTAAGCCAGAGATTCTTAATGTCAGGCAAGTTTGACCCGGCCATTAAGAATCTCCAATAAAGGGTTAAAAAAAAAAGACACCACACAGAAAAAAAATATTTTAATAGAAATAAATACACAGACACACTTAGAGACTCCATGTTTATTACTCCCTGTCAGCCCTCCACGATCCATCTTCTTCTGTCTTCTTTTTCCTTCAACCCATGCAGCTCTGCTACATCAAACAGCGCTGCATGGGAGGAAGACGCTGCTGCTCCCCGTGCAGTCTATTCATTCAGTGAGTGAGCAGAGGCTGCAAGCTGTAAGCAGTGACGTGACCGCTGACAGGCGGGTTGCTATAGCAACGGTGATCTCCATTATTGACTGGCTGTGGCAGCCGGTGAATAACGGAACGGGGAAGCAGAACGGGGAAGCCGTCCATGTGCCAGAGCATTTCGCCAGTACACGGAGATGCTGGAATGATCACCGCGTACCGGAGAGATGCAATGACAGGACCTAGCATGACGTCTAGCCATGTGACCAGTCTGTAGCCAATGAGATAATAGACACGTGACTGGTCACATGCTTTTTTGACATCACGGAAGGTCCTATCATCAGTGCTGGGTACCGGGAGGACGCAGCGATTATCGGAAGGAAAAGTAGCGGGAGACAGAGTGCAGGACGCGTCGCGGGGACCTGTAAGTGTAATGGCAATGTTTATTAACTGTATGTGTACATTTATAATGTGTCTTTATGTGTTTGTGTTTGCCTGCCATGGGTTTCAATGGGGTTCGAGAGGTTCATCGAATGGTTCGTCAAACGTTCGTCGAACGGAGGCTCCGTTCGACGAACCAAACTGAACTCAAGCCTTCAGAGGTTCGCTCATCTCTAATCATATCCCTACACGGTATGACTTTGATTAGGCTTAGATTCCTTCACTACTTATGAGTTTTTACTTAGGAGTTATAGCACTACACTGTTAGTGTTTTCACTTTTGTATATCGCCATTTTAGGACATGTTATGACATTACATATGTTTGAACTCAGTCTATTCAACACCATTGTTATATATATATATACAGTATATATTCTTTTATGTGGGCTTAATTTGGTCCTTATACCCTGCTACATTTTGTGCACTGTCCATAACTATGATATTTTTTGAGGGTTGTTTAATTATTTAAATCAGTCTGTGTACCTTAATTTGATCTTTTGAGGCACTTTTTCTGCTGTTGTTAATTTAATTCTATCTAATAAAAATAATATATTTTTTAAAAGAATTATCTTACCTTGTCACTGGTTCTTTTAGTTTATTTGTGCTGAAAATAGAGTTATACAGTTTGTATCCAGTGCTGTCTGGTACTTTAGAGCTATTGGGTGATATATTTAATTTGGAAGTCAAGGTCCCAGAGTCTGGAAGAAGAGTGGAGAGGCCACAATCCAAGCTGCCTGAGGTCTAGTGTGAAATTTCCACAATCAGTGATGGTTTGGGAAGCCATGTCTTCTACTGGTGTAGGTCCACTGTGTTTTATGAAGACCAAAGTCAATGCAGCCTTCTGCCAGGAAATTGTAGAGCACTTCATAATTCCCTCTGCTGACAAGCTTTTTGGAGATGGAAATTTTGGCACCTGTCCACACTGCCAAAAGTACCAATACCTTTAATATCCACAGTATCACTATACATGATTGGCCAACAGACTCGCTTGACCTACACCCCATAGAGAATCTATGGAGTATTGTCAAGAGGAAGATGAGAGACACTAGACACAACAATGCAGACGAGCTGAAGGCTGCTATCAAAGCAACCTGGGCTTCCATAACACCTCAGCAGTGCCACAGGCTGATCGCCTCCATGCCACGCTGCACTGATGCAGTAATTTATATAAAAGGAGCCCCAACCAAGTATTGAGTGCATTTACTGTACAGACTTTTCAGTAGGGGCCAACATTTCTGAGTTTAAAATCATTTTTTCAGTTGATCTTATATAATATTCTAATTTCATGAGATAATGACTTTTGGGTTTTCATTGGCTGTAAGCCATAATCATCAACGTTAACCAAAATAAACATTTTAAATAGATCAGTCTGTTTGTAATGACTCTATATAACATTTTTTCTTCTTTTTTCGTTATATAATATGTTTCCCTTTTTGTATTGAATTACTGAAATAAATTAACTCTTTGATGATATTCTAATTTATTGAGATGCACTTCTATGTATCATTACACTATGTAACAAACAAAAATTCTGTTCCTGGGTTAAAAGTGTTATTTCCTATTTAATTGTGCATTACTTATTTTGGAAAAAGTTGATGTGACTCTGAAACGCCGCTTTTGTGGCTGCTATGATTTTAGGATACCTATGTAGTCCAATAGAAAACTCACTATATTCGAATGTCATTGTTCATGTGAACTACACATTGCTATTATTTCATTAGTCTGATAAGATTTGTTTTCTCCTTTAATGGTAACCAAAGTATGAAAGAGTCAAAGCTATTGATACACATTAAGTATTACTCCATAATGGTAACCGGTATCCGTCTCTTCTCCTTGCCCATTTGGCAAAGCTTAAATAAGACTATGAAAATGTGAAGAGATTGTTAATGTGATGAAATATGATGAATATGGTTGGGAAGTAATTTGAGATTTCAAAATGGTTGCATTCTTGATGGGTTTTCAAGGAGGCTATACTAAGCTTCCATGCTTTGTTTGCCTTTGGGATAGCAGGGACGCTACCATGGAAAATATTGGCCTGAATGTACTGAGTTTCCTTGGGGGAACAACAACATTAAATTGGAGCCACTTGAGACCCTCAGAAGGTACTAATGCCACCTTTCCACATCAAACTAGGCCTCATGAATCAATTTGTCACAGCTTTGCACAAGGAATCAGTGCCATTCAAGTATCTACAAGATCTCTTCCAAAAGCTTTCAGAAGCAAAAGTTAAAGCTGGCGTTTTATGTTGGCCCTCAAATCAAGAAAGTTATGGAGTGTCAAGAGTTTCCCAAACTCCTCAAAAGAAAAGAGAAAGAAGCATGGATCAGTTTTGTTAATGTAGTTACAGGATTCCTTTGGCAATCATAAAGCTGAAAACTATGTTTCATTGGTTGAGACTGGTGAAGCAAAATGGGTTGCACAAGGTTTCAAAGTCCATATCCTTGATGCCCATCTTGATAGACTCAAACAGAAGATGGATTCCAAGGAGCAAGGAGAGCGCTTTCATCAAGATAGAAAATTTCAAGATATAGGATGCCAGGGAAACTACAAGGAAAACCTGATGGGGGACTGCATTTGGGGTAAAGCGTAAAAGTGATCATACCCTCACAAAAGTAAAGATTTCTAGGTTCCTTTTCATCAATTTGTAGCCGTTCGATTAAAATATACTAATGATTTGAAATATTTTGTATTTCATTTTCCTTATGAACTAAAATTCAAACATTTGTAATTTCCCTTAGGACGGTATACCAATTTCAACTTTTCAGTGTCCTGACTGCAAAATCAGTTTTTGCACGCTAATACATTTTTGACAAGTTTTTATGATATAACCAATTAAGAAATGACATTTATTCCCTGGGAACAAAAATCATGTTACATAGTGTTATTGACTTATTGTTCTATTCACAGATGTCTGTTAATTAATTACATAAGTAATTCATGTGTTTAAAATGTGATTACCATGCTGTGCTTTTATTGGTTGTCTACTAGTTTATGAGATACATAGGAAATGCATTTATTATTCTTTGATAAAGAATGCAGGATATTGTTTGAAATGCGTATCCTTCCTTGTCACGTCACCATGTCTTGACACTTGTAAGTTTTAACTTTTTGTGATAACAAATAATAAAAAAATCAATTTTGTTCAGAAGCTTGAACCTTTTTTTCCTTTTTCCACTATGGGATCAATCATGCTTTGGGGTTGTGTTGTAGCCAATGCCATGGGGAACAGTTCACAGGTAGTGGGAAGAATGGATTCAATGAAATTTCATAAAATTATTGATGCACACATAACATTATCTATAAAAAAAAACTGAAGTTCAATAAAGGATGGTTTCTACAAATAGATAATGATCCTAAACAGATGTGAAAATCCGCAATAGACTAGTACAAAAGGCACAAGCTGAAGG
This sequence comes from Anomaloglossus baeobatrachus, assembly GCF_048569485.1. Classification (NCBI taxonomy): domain Eukaryota; kingdom Metazoa; phylum Chordata; class Amphibia; order Anura; family Aromobatidae; genus Anomaloglossus; species Anomaloglossus baeobatrachus. The sequence continues at coordinate 289,709,311 of NC_134353.1, read as the reverse complement.
TTTTACAATGGCCTTCACAGTCCCCTGGTCTGAACATCATTTAAAATCTGTGCCTAAACCTCAAAAGAGCAGTGCATGCAAGATGGCCCAAGAACCTCACAGAACTGGAAGACTGGATGAGTAGAAGTACTCATACACAGTGTACACATGTACCCAACAAATATACGCAGGGGAAAAAAAGGCTCCACTTAGTGAAGCTAAAGCCTGCAGACCCCCTCGAACTCTACAGCAAGGAAAATAGCAGTGATTGTGAGAAGGGAAAAGATAGAGTTTTTAAGGTGGCACAGGGAGTTTTATTAAAGTAGTCCTGTACAAATCAATGTGGATGTCAGCCCTGCCTGAAATAATGCTCTAAACATCAGCAGAATCCAACACTGCCCTGGAAACATTCCTAGGAGCTTGAGCATGCATTCTAATGCCGACCTTACAACGACACACGCCATGTTCTCCGCAAACTTGGTGCATTAACCAATTAGAGAACCCAGCATATACCTGCTCTTAATGTCCTTAACACTGCTACAAAGTGGAATCCTGCCAAGACATTATTAGCCTTTGCTCATTATTTTCCCATAATATGTATTGATGTTGAAATCACAAATCATTTTCGTTACTTATATGGTACATCAGTAGATCAGTTGCATATCTGCCCTTGCATTCACATATAACACAAGCAATAAATGTACATTACAGTGCATACCTGACTGAATAGGCATAGTACTACTTAGCAGAGTCAGGAGTAATGATCGCTGTTGCAGAAGTTGTAATCTGGGCAAGGGGTGGAAGGGGCCTGTCAACCCAAGCCCATCAGGTTTATGCACTGAAATGCTCTCTGCCAGCCAAAAAAAAGGCTGCCTGCTGACATCTGCATGTCAGGCATTGGCAATGCATGGCAATGGCATCATGTATCGCCATTGCATGTCAGCTACTTGTCACTCCATAAGTAGAATGATTTTTGGAGTGATTTTTTTATGTATTAGAAGCAAAACATATATACCAGATAGGGACCCAGGATGGGGAGATATATACTGGGGGGTCGTATTTACCAGGAAAGGGCCCAGTGTCATGCCTCAGTTTTGGGAATCAACTCGGTGACCTCTTGCTGTGTGGTTGGTTTCCTTCCTTGCTGAGCCACAGCCTGATAGGTCATCATCCAAATGCTGATGGTTCCTTTATCTTTGCCTTTTTTCTTTTGGTTTTCAGTTGTCAGGTCTTTTCACTTGCTTATTTTGTCTCTGTCCTATTACATACCGGGTGAGGCTATTTATACTCCCCTTTAATCAGCCTTCATTGCTGGCTCTATTCCTAAATGGATGGATATGTTGAGTCCCAACTCTTTAATTAAGCATATTCTTGCTAAGTTATCTTTATTGCTTTTCATGGCGATTTTTTTGTGAGTTTTCCTTACCATTTCATTACGTCTTGGATTTCGGGGGATTCCACATATTCCGTAGTCTTCTTGAATTCTTATGTTTTCCTCCGTCTTCCCTGTATGACTGCGTGAACACATTTTTAACCCTGTCTCTCACCCTCTGTGTGTGTGTACTTCCTTTATGGTTGTTGTTTTTTTGTGTTACACTTTGTAGTTGAGGGTGCAGTTAAGGACACTCAGGGTCAGCTGACATTGAGTGGAGGTGCTATTGCATAATCTTTGAGAGCCAACTTCCACAGTCAGGCAGGGACAAATCAGGGTCAGAATTAGGGCTACACCTAGTCTGAATAGGGACTTGTGGATTGCAAGGATCTAACCTGCCCTGGTTTGCCCATTCCAGTGTGAGTGATTGGGATCAGTCATAACACTCAGACTGGGAGACATATACAGTATATACGAGGATGGGGGACATATTTACCAGGATGAGGGTACATATATACTTGACAGGGGTCCAGAATGGAGTATATTACTACAAAATGAAGGGATAGGGGGGAGGAGCAACACATGTCTTTATAGTATTTAGAACACTACAAGGGACAAAAGTTTGACCAACATGTCGGGGATTAGGTCCAAAGTTTGCACTGGAGCCCATTGGACTCTAATTACACTATTGAGTAGAAATGAGTGAATTTATTTCATTTGAACTTATTCTACTCAGATATACATAAAAGGCATTTTTGAGAATATAGATTTTTAAAATTTTACTTTGCTAAAATTCAACAAACTGTAAATGATGTAAAAATTATAGATAACAAAAAAAATATACTCATCTCACCATTCACATGTTTAGCCAATCCACCACTCGCTGGCCGGTCCTCAGAGCCACCTCTTCTTTCCATTATGAGCTGTTCCACTGTTTGACTTTCAGCAATAATCAGGCCTTGGTGGTCACTGCGCATTTCATGGACATGTGATACGTTACTGTTGTATGATATTCAGTGACCACTGAGGCCTGTTCATGGCCAGAAGTCCTAGCCTATATTAAACAGGCAGCTGTGATAACTGGATGGCAGCCATTAAGCAGTGGATGAGCCGGACAGGTGAGCAGTGAAGTGAGAATAAGTTTTGGGAGTTTTTGGTTTTTTTTTTTTTTTCATATTTATTATGGAGACCCCAGAGCTTAATAAGGGAAATCAAGTTGTAGAGGATAACTTTGTTGGAAATCATAAATGCCAAGAAAATCTGCACAATTTACCAACTTCAAATTCTGTGAGATATGGTCATCTCTACTACTTGGTCATTGCTTATTGCTGATAGTATGCAGCAGTTATAACATGACATCATATATCAGAAATAAAAGCCTAATTCTGACATTTCCATAGGCAACTTCGGTAACCATGTGGTATCGCCAGCACAACAGTATCCATAGTATCCCATAAGAAAACTAAAAGCAGCATGTAACTGTCGCGGGTGGGGAGGGAGCCGTCGCTGCTGCGCTCTCGCTGGCGCTCGGGTCCGGCGCTGCTGCTGCTGCTCGGTGGCTCGAGCGGTGGGCCGGATCCGGGGACTCGAGCGGCGCTCGTCGCCCGTGAGTGAAAGGGGGTGGTTTGGTTTGGGGATTTGGTCCGTGACGCCACCCACGGTTTGTGGTGAAGGTGGGCACCACCGCTGCTGGTGACGGGGATCCCGGGAGCGTTGTTAGGGAGCAGCTGAGATGTTTCCCCCCTCCGTGGGTAGGGGGTTGGTGGTCCCGGGGCCCGGTGAGGTGAGACGGGGAGGCAGGGTCGGGCAAGTTGCAGGGGGCGCTTTAACTGCGCAGCGCGGTGCTGGACGGCACGGTAGTACTCACTCAGCCACAAATGGATGCACAGTCTCTGGTAAAACAAACGGCTGGATGGACGGGTCCCGCAGCCAGCTGCTGTGGCTTCTCCCGGACGGTTGGTGGTGGCTGCCTTTCCCTGCACCTTTTGTGTATCTTCAAATTCTGTGAGATATGGTCATCTCTACTACTTGGTCATTGCTTATTGCTGATAGTATCCAGCAGTTATAACATGACATCATATATCAGAAATAAAAGCCTAATTCTGACATTTCCATAATCAACTTTTGTAACCATGTGATTTCCCACCGGTAACCCGCTCCCCAGTGTGGATATGTGCCGGAGGAGCCCTTTTGCCTGCAGGCTCTGGCCCTGGGAATTCTAGCTGTGGCGGTAGCTGTATTTCCCTTTTGTTGTCTGGACGGTTGCCTTCAATCGGGTCTTGGCTGTTTGGAAACCCCTGGGGTTCCGGTCACTAACGGATTTGACCTGTTTAACGGCGACTCCAAGCCTGGTCGGGGTCCGCAGGCCCTGCCGGTTTGTGCTGGCTTCACTTCGCTCCCCGGTTCGGTACCGGCGGGCCACCGCCCATCCCGGTCCTGCGGTTCTGCGTTGATCTGCCTCTCCTGCAGACGGCCACCACCGTCTGCCAACCTTGCTCTCGGTGCCCGGGCCACATACCCGGACACGGTCAGTTACGCTCCTCTCCTACCACTTCCCTAACTACGACTGCTCTCAACTCACTTCCTTTCCCGCCTCCATCACTGTGAACTCCTCAGTGGGTGGGGCCAACCACCTGGCTCCACCCCACCTGGTGTGGACATCAGCCCCTGGAGGGCGGCAACAAGGATTTTGTGTCTGGCTCTGATGTGCCTATCCAGGGGTGGGGGTGTATGTTTTAGTCCCTGTGACGACCTGGCTAGTCCAGGGCACCACATTCCCCCTTGGTTAAATGCAGACCGTTCGCGGGCTGCCCGTCGATCACGGTTTTATTTTCACAACTGAAAAAGGTAAAAACATATGAAAAACATTCAACAAGCATTTTTATGAATCTTCCCTTAACGGGAGGCACGGTACTTTAACGTTACAACACACTTTTATTAATAACGGTCGGCTTCCGCTCTCCCACCCAAACAACCTGGCCCTGATGCTGCCCCTAAGAAGTGGGCAGCACCCCTTGACCCCAGTCCAGATCCAGGCTGCCCGAGCGGGAACGGGTACGGTATCTCGCACCCTACGGTCACTTCAGGGGACCCCACGTCCAGGGAGACCCCTGACCCGCGGAGGATGGCCACCGGTCCAGGTGGTGGCCGGGCCCCAGCCTACTCTGCTGCGGGCCCTTCCTCCAATCTGTCTCTCCGCAGGCGGCAACGGAAACATGCCAACATATTTACATTTCCACTAGTTTGTGGTTGCCCTGCGAGTTCTCAGGCATGTCCATAAGCAGTTTCTTATGCACGGTAACAAAGGGTCCCTACGGGGACTACTTGCCGGCAACGGCCGGGTCAATCACAATCGACTATCAGGTAACATCCTCTGTTGATTCACAGTCATTTAACAGGTTAACGGTACTGGTGGTCCCAACGGGGACAACGGTGCAACGGAGGGACCGCTGCCTTACTTCAGATCTACACCGCAGACTGGAGAAGGGGACTGGGCCGGCTCTTGGGCCTCCTGGCCTCCTCTCAGCTTGGCATCCAGGGCAAACCAGCCCCTCTCTCCGCAGTGCCGCGTGTATTGTACCAAGTCGCCTGGGAGCAGGTTGCGGCCCGGGTGGTCCTCTGGCAGGTGGGCATTAACGTCCTGGCGGGCCACAAACACCTCGGCCTCCAGGCCCGGCTCAAAAATGAATCCATATCCCTGACGGGTATCAAACCTTCTTACTTGCCCCTCGTGGATCAGGCCCCGTACCCGTAAGGTGGCTCTGTGGAGGCTCTCTTTTTCCTGTATGGTGCGGACTATCAGCTCAGCCCTTTGCTTTTCCCTCTCAGTAATTTCTCGGCCCAGCGGGGTCGGTTCCCTGTCCCAGTAAGGGGCTGCTACTTGCCCCTGCGCGCGGGTCGGGCCCCGCGGGCCTTCCACTACACTGCCCACAACTGGCGCCCTCTGTGGAAGGTCCCGCGGTGACATGGCCTGGGGCGCTGCCTTGCAGCAACGACCCGGCGCAGCCTCAGCCAAGGCGTGGGGGGTGGGTACAGGGGTCCTCTCCCGCTTGACCTCTGCCTCCTCCTGCACGGGACGGATCACCGGAGCCGGAATGGGCCTAGGCACGGTCGCTTCTGGTGCCACTGGTATGCCTTCGGGTACTTCCAGGGAAGCGGCTCGGGGCGTCTGCGGACTTCAACTGCAGGTTGGTCCGCTTGGGCGGACGGGCAGGGTTCCGCTACCGGTTGCGGGGGTAGCGGGCCTAGTGGCGGAGCAGCGGCAGCCATCATGGGTAGCGGGGGAGGCAGCAGGGCGAGCGGGCGCAGACCGGGCCCCTCAGCCGCAATGACCGATCCCATAGGAACACAGGGGCGTGGGTCGCTTACCCTCTCTTCCAATTTTTTCTCCACCTCACGTCTCCGTATGGTCGCCACCACGTCCGCCATGTCGGCCTCCCACTCCTCCAGGAGGAGCTGCATTCGGACCTGCAGGCGGCTGCTCAGCTGAACGGTCCGGATCTCCACCCACGCCGCCAGGGCTGTATTTTGCCTTCGTGCTGCCCTAGGCACTTTAAGTGGTCGCGCCCCTTATTGACAACGTAAAACTGAGTTTTCGCACACGACATCTGTTTAAGGCAGATCTACTCTGTAAAACACTTTAAGGCTATGTGCGCACGTTGCGTACAGTTCACTGCAGAAATTTCTGCAGCGATCTGAAGAGCACATGTGCGCTTCTAATCGCTGCAGAAAATGTCCGTAGTGAGCGCCGATTCCATGCGCTCTGCCTGCAGCTCCTGCCATAGACAGAGCAGGAGCTGCCGGAAAAGCGCAGGAAAGAAGTGACATGTCACTTCTTTTTACGCAGCGCTTCGGCAGTAGCCGAAGCGCTGCGCTCTAAAACGCCACGTGCGCACGGCCCCTGCACAATCTCCATAGACTGTGCAGGGGACGCAGGACGCATGCAGTTACGCTGCGCTACAAAGCGCAGCGTAACTGCATGTATTTGCGCAACGTGCGCACATAGCCTAAAAAGTATCAATGAGAAACGAAGGGCACTAACCCCCCCCCCCCCCAATGGGGATCACCACGGGCACATCAAAACATAGCATGGGTATAAAATATTTCCACCACACCGTCCCCACTTATATACTGTGACTGTCACACTGCCCCTAATAAACTACACACTGCCCTCCCTTATAAATTATACCCACCACACCTTCCTCAATTATGAAATATGATCTGCACATTGTCCTCACATCATGCTGCCCCCTCCTCACAATGTCCCATGCATGCTGCCCCCTCCTCACAATGTCCCATGCATGCTGCCCCCTCCTCACAATGTCCCATGCATGCTGCCCCCTCCTCACAGTGTCCCATGCATGCCGCCCCTCCTCACAGTGTCCCATGCATGCTGCCCCCTCCTCACAATGTCCCATGCATGCTGCCCCCTCCTCACAATGTCCCATGCATGCTGCCCCCTCCTCACAATGTCCCATGCATGCTGCCCCCTCCTCACAATATCTCATGCATGCTGCTCCCTCCTAACAATGTCCCATGCATGCTGCCCCCTCCTCACAGTGTCCCATGCATGCTGCCCCCTCCTCACAGTGTCCCATGCATGCTGCCCCCTCCTCACAGTGTCCCATGCATGCTGCCCCCTCCTCACAGTGTCCCATGCATGCTGCCCCCTCCTCACAGTGTCCCATGCATGCTGCCCCCTCCTCACAGTGTCCCATGCATGCTGCCCCCTCCTCACAGTGTCCCATGCATGCTGCCCCCTCCTCACAGTGTCCCATGCATTCTGCCCCCTCCTCACAGTGTCCCATGCATGCTGCCCTCTCCTCACAGTGTCCCATGCATGCTGCCCCCTCCTCACAGTGTCTCATGCATGCTGCCCCCTCCTCACAGTGTCCCATGCATGCTGCCCCCTCCTCACAGTGTCTCATGCATGCTGCCCCCTCCTCACAGTGTCTCATGCATGCTGCCCCCTCCTCACAGTGTCCCATGCATGCTGCCCCCTCCTCAGTGTCCCATGCATGCTGCCCCCTCCTCACAATGTCCCATGCATGCTGCCCCCTCCTCACAATGTCCCATGCATGCTGCCCCCTCCTCACAATGTCCCATGCATGCTGCCCCCTCCTCACAATATCTCATGCATGCTGCTCCCTCCTAACAATGTCCCATGCATGCTGCCCCCTCCTCACAGTGTCCCATGCATGCTGCCCCCTCCTCACAGTGTCCCATGCATGCTGCCCCCTCCTCACAGTGTCCCATGCATGCTGCCCCCTCCTCACAGTGTCCCATGCATGCTGCCCCCTCCTCACAGTGTCCCATGCATGCTGCCCCCTCCTCACAGTGTCCCATGCATGCTGCCCCCTCCTCACAGTGTCCCATGCATGCTGCCCCCTCCTCACAGTGTCCCATGCATGCTGCCCCCTCCTCACAGTGTCCCATGCATGCTTCCCCCTCCTCACAGTGTCCCATGCATGCTGCCCCCTCCTCACAGTGTCCCATGCATGCTGCCCCCTCCTCACAGTGTCCCATGCATGCTGCCCCCTCCTCACAGTGTCCCATGCATGCTGCCCCCTCCTCACAGTGTCCCATGCATGCTGCCCCCTCCTCAGTGTCCCATGCATGCTGCCCCCTCCTCACAGTGTCCCATGTATTCTGCCCCCTCCTCACAGTGTCCCATGCATTCTGCCCCCTCCTCACAGTGTCCCATGCATGCTGCCCTCTCCTCACAGTGTCCCATGCATGCTGCCCCCTCCTCACAGTGTCTCATGCATGCTGCCCCCTCCTCACAGTGTCCCATGCATGCTGCCCCCTCCTCACAGTGTCTCATGCATGCTGCCCCCTCCTCACAGTGTCTCATGCATGCTGCCCCCTCCTCACAGTGTCCCATGCATGCTGCCCCCTCCTCAGTGTCCCATGCATGCTGCCCCCTCCTCACAGTGTCCCATGCATGCTGCCCCCTCCTCACAGTGTTCCATGCATGCTGCCCCCTCCTCACAGTGTCCCATGCATGCTGCCCCCTCCTCACAGTGTCCCATGCATGCTGCCCCCTCCTCAGTGTCCCATGCATGCTGCCCCCTCCTCACAGTGTCCCATGCATGCTGCCCCCTCCTCAGTGTCCCATGCATGCTGCCCCCTCCTCACAGTGTCCCATGCATGCTGCCCCCTCCTCACAGTGTCCCATGCATGCTGCCCCCTCCTCACAGTGTCCCATGCATGCTGCCCCCTCCTCACAGTGTCCCATGCATGCTGCCCCCTCCTCACAGTGTCCCGTGCATGCTGCCCCCTCCTCACAATGTCCCGTGCATGCTGCCCCCTCCTCACAGTGTCCCGTGCATGCTGCCCCCTCCTCACAGTGTCCTGTGCATGCTGCCCCCTCCTCACAATGTCCCGTGCATGCTGCCCCTCTCCATGAGCTCCTAATGCTGCCTTCCTCTTTTCCATAATGACACCTCCATGCTGCCCCATTCATCATACTAAGACCACCACACTAACGCTTATGCTGAGACCCACACACACACACACACACACTACCCCACTCTTGATATTGACTCCCCCTACATTGTTCCACTCCATACTGAGCCCACACATGCTGCCCCTTCTCCATAATGAGCTCCCAATGCTGCCCCCCTCTTATTCTGAGTCCTTACACTCCCCCCCATCGATATTGTCATTGCTCTATCCCTCAACCCTTGTCCTCTGTCTCTAGCATTGACGCCTCTCTCCCATTCCCCCAGCAGCAGCCTCTCTCCCCCCGCCTCCAGCAGCAGCCTCTCCCCCAGCATCAGCCTCTCTCCCCCAGCCTCCCCCAGCATCAGCCTCTCTCCCCCCAGCCTCCCTCAGCATCAGCCTCCTCCAGCATCAGCCTCTCTCCTCCCAGCCTCCCCCAGCATGAGCCTCCTCCAGCATCAGCCTCTCTCCTCCCAGCCTCCCCCAGCATGAGCCTCCTCCAGCATCAGCCTCTCTCCTCCCAGCCTCCCCCAGCATGAGCCTCCTCCAACATCAGCCTCTCTCCTCCCAGCCTCCCCCAGCATGAGCCTCCTCCAGCATCAGCCTCTCTCCTCCCAGCCTCCCCCAGCATCAGCCTCCCTGCTCCCAGCATCAGCCTCCCTCCTCCCAGCCCCCCCTCCTCCAAGCCTCCCCCAGCATCAGCCTCCCAGCCTCCCCCAGCATCAGCCTCCCTCCTCCCAGCCTCCGCCTCCCTCCTCCCAGCCTCCCCCAGCATCAGCCTCCCTCCTCCCAGCCTCCCCCAGCATCAGCCTCCCTCCTCCCAGCCTCCCCCAGCATCAGCCTCCCTTCTCCCAGCCTCCCCCAGCATCAGCCTCCCTCAGCATCAGCCTCCCTCAGCATCAGCCTCCCTCAGCATCAGCCTCCCTCCTCCAAGCCTCCCCCTCCCCCTCCCAGCCTCCCCAAGCATCAGCCTCCCTCCTCATAGCCTCCCTCAGCATCAGCCTCCCTCCTCCAAGCCTCACCTTCCCCCTCCCAGCCTCCCCCAGCATCATCCTCTCTCCTCCCAGCCTCCCCCAGCCTCAGCCTCCCTCCTCCCAGCCTCCCCCAGCCTCAGCCTCCCTCCTCCCAGCCTCCCCCAGCATCAGCCTCCCTCCTCCCAGCCTCCCCCAGCATCAGCCTTCCTGCTCCCAGCCTCCCCCAGCATCAGCCTCCCTCCTCCCTCAGCATCAGCCTCCCTCCTCCAAGCCTCCCTCAGCATCAGCTTTCCTCCTCCAAGCCTCACCCTCCCAGCCTCCCCCAGCATCAGCCTCTCTCCTCCCAGCCTCCCCCAGCATCAGCCTCCCTCCTCCCTCAGCATCAGCCTCCCTCCTCCAAGCCTCCCTCAGCATCAGCTTTCCTCCTCCAAGCCTCACCCTCCCAGCCTCCCCCAGCATCAGCCTCTCTCCTCCCAGCCTCCCCCAGCATCAGCCTCCCTCCTCCCTCAGCATCAGCCTCCCTCCTCCAAGCCTCCCTCAGCATCAGCTTTCCTCCTCCAAGCCTCACCCTCCCAGCCTCCCCCAGCATCAGCCTCTCTCCTCCCAGCCTCCCCCAGCATCAGCCTCCCCAAGCCTCAGCCTCCCTCCTCCCCCAGCCTCAGCCTCCCTCCTCCCCCAGCCTCCCTCCTCCAAGTCTCCCTCAGCATCAGCTTCCCTCCTCCAAGCCTCACCCTCCCCCTCCCAGCCTCCCCCAGCATCAGCCTCTCTCAGCATCAGCCTCCCCCTCCCAGCCTCCCCCAGAATCAGCCTCTCTTCTCCCAGCCTCCCCCCCAGCTTCAGCCTCTCTCTCCCCCCAGCCTTAGCCACTCTCTCCCCCCAGCCTCCCCCCCAGCCTCAGCCTCTCTCCCCCCAGCCTCAGCCTCCCTCTCTTCCCAGACTCCCCCCAGCCTCAGCCTCTTTCTCTTCCCAGCCTCTCTCTCTTCCCAGCCTCCCTCCAGCCTCAGCCTCTCTCTCTTCCCAGCCTCCCCCCAGCCTCAGCCTCTCTCTTCCCAGCCTCCCCCCAGTCTCAGTCTCTCTCTCTTCCCAGCCTCCCCTCAGCCTCTCTCTTCCCAGCCTCTCTCTTCCCAGCCTCAGCCTCTCTCTCTCTTCCCAGCCTCCCTCTCTTCCCAGCCTCCCCCCAGCCTCTCTCTCTTCCCAGCCTCCCCCAGCCTCAGCCTCTCTCCCCCCAGCCTCCCCTTGCATGATTACAGTGGACAAAAAGAGGCATCGCAATTTGCAACGATCAGCAACTAACCTGTAAGGAGCCCATACATTCTAGGCTCTGCCTCTGCCTTACCTGCTCCGGTGCTCGCCGCCCTGCTCTGGCTGGCTCCTCTTCTGGCTTGCTCCAGCTGCAGACGCGTCCTCCTCCGCGGCGTGTGTCATCTGCAGGATTGGACGCTGCAGCATGGGGCAGTGAGCTGACTGTCGCGCCCGCGCGCCTCTGACCCCGGAAGTGCAGGCCATGGAACTTCCGGGGTTAGTCAGCTCACTATGCCTGGCGCCCGCCATGTATTTAAATAGACAGCAGAAGTGCGCCTGTCCTCCCTCCCAACCCCCCCTCCCCCACCCCGGAACACAGCCGAGTGTAACGGAGGGAGGGACGGGGGGCGGGGATGTAAAAAAAAAAAAAAAATTTATATATTTTTTTTTTTTTTTTTGCTGCCAGAAAGTGCCGCCCCCCGCAACGTGCCGCCCTAGGCACGGGACCACGGGTGCCTAGTGGCAAATACGGCCCTGCACGCCGCGGTACCAGGCGAGGGCGTGGGGACTGCCGTGTTACCGGACGGACGGTGCATACTGGCAGCGGTATCTTCCAGGAACCAAATATGGCCGCAGAGTCCTGGCGTCCCTGCCTTTATAGCCGCGGTTCACATGCGGCCGGATGCCATCCGTCCCCCTTCGTCTTTTTTCAGCACCTCCTCTTCAGGGGCGGGGTTCGGCTTTCGTGCCTCCACTGCTCGAGAAGATGCTCAAGCGGGAAAATCTTCGCGCCCAAGATGGCGGCTTCTGAAATTTTTCGGCCGGACACCGCCGGCGGGACACAAGGCGCACCTCTACCAGCCGGTAGAATGGTAAGATCCTGTTCATGATGCCAAGTTGTCGCGGGCGGGGAGGAAGCCGTCGCTGCTGCGCTCTCGCTGGCGCTCGGGTCTGACGCTGCTGCTGCTGCTGCTCGGTGGCTCGAGCGGTGGGCCGGATCCGGGGACTCGAGCGGCGCTCCTCGCCCGTGAGTGAAAGGGGGTGGTTTGGTTTGGGGATTTGGTCCATGACGCCACCCACGGTTTGTGGTGAAGGTGGGCACCACCGCTGCTGGTGACGGGGATCCCGGGAGCGTTGTTAGGGAGCAGCTGAGATGTTTCCCCCCTCCGTGGGTAGGGGGTTGGTGGTCCCGGGGCCTGGTGAGGTGAGACGGGGAGGCAGGGTCGGGCAAGGTGCAGGGGACACTTGAACTGCGCAGCGCGGTGCCGGACGGCACGGTAGTACTCACTCAGCCACAAATGGATGCACAGTCTCTGGTAAAACAAACGGCTGGATGGACGGGTCCTGCAGCCGGCTGCTGTGGCTTCTCCCAGACGGTTGGTGGTGGCTGCCTTTCCCTGCACCTTTTGTGTAGCTTCGGTCCCGGTGGTTTCCCACTGGTAACCCGCTCCCCAGCGTGGATATGTGCCGGAGGAGCCCTTTTGCCCGCAGGCTCTGGCCCTGGGAATTCTAGCTGTGGCGGTAGCTCTATTTCCCTTTTGTTATCTGGACGGTTGCCTTCAATCGGGTCTTGGCTGTTTGGAAACCCCTGGGGTTCTGGTCACTAACGGATTTGACCTGTTTAACGGTGACTCCAAGCCTGGTCTGGGTCCGCAGGCCCTGCTGGTTTGTGCTGGCTTCACTTCGCTCCCCGGTTCGGTACCGGCGGGCCACCGCCCGTCCCCGGTCCTATGGTTCTGTGTTGATCTGCCTCTCCTGCAGACTGCCACCACCGTCTGCCAACCTTGCTCTCGGTGCCCGGGCCATGTACCCAGACACGGTCAGTTTCGCTCCTCTCCTGCCACTTCCCTAACTACATTAAGGAATAACGTTTGGAACTCCATTCTATGTCTGAACTGGGTGCAAAAAACCTAAAAAACATCACTATGGGGAGATAAGGTATGCACACCAGTGACTATGGAAGGGGAATACATGTAATAGCAGAAACTGCTGTGTGAATACTGACATGAAAAATTCAATAGCTATATGTATAGAATGAAATGTGAAAAATGGAACCTGCATTACTGCCATGAATATATGAATAAAGAGAAATTTAGCTACTGAATTTATCAATGCAATAGAGCCCCAACACTACGCCAAAGTATTTCTCTACGTTGGGGTCCCTAGCTTATGTGTGTCCTCTCATGCAGTTAAAAAACTTACCGTGTATGGGAAGCTGAGACCCAGGCTATATATACGATGTGGATTGGCAATAGGTGTGTATGGGGAGGGTTCACAAACGAAAAACTACTAACATTAAGGAATAACGTTTGGAACTCCATTCTATGTCTGAACTGGGTGCAAAAAACCTAAAAAACATCACTATGGGGAGATAAGGTATGCACACCAGTGACTATGGAAGGGGAATACATGTAATAGCAGAAACTGCTGTGTGAATACTGACATGAAAAATTCAATAGCTATATGTATAGAATGAAATGTGAAAAATGGAACCTGCATTACTGCCATGAATATATGAATAAAGAGAAATTTAGCTACTGAATTGATCAATGCAATAGAGCCCCAACACTACGCCAAAGTATTTCTCTACGTTGGGGTCCCTAGCTTATGTGTGTCCTCTCATGCAGTTAAAAAACTTACCGTGTATGGGAAGCTGAGACCCAGGCTATATATACGATGTGAATTGGCAATAGGTGTGTATGGGGAGGGTTCACAAACGAAAAACTACTAACATTAAGTCACACCAGTGACTATGGAAGGGGAATACACGGTAAGTTTTTTAACTGCATGAGAGGACACACATCTCTTTATTCATATATTCATGGCAGTAATGCAGGTTCCATTTTTCACATTTCATTCTATACATATAGCTATTGAATTTTTCATGTCAGTATTCACACAGCAGTTTCTGCTATTACATGTATTCCCTTTCAATAGTCACTGGTGTGCATACCTTATCTCCCCATAGTGATGTTTTTTAGGTTTTTTGCACCCAGTTCAGACATAGAATGGAGTTCCAAACGTTATTCCTTAATGTTAGTAGTTTTTCGTTTGTGAACCCTCCCCATACACACCTATTGCCAATCCACATCGTATATATAGCCTGGGTCTCAGCTTCCCATACACGGTAAGTTTTTTAACTGCATGAGAGGACACACATAAGCTAGGGACCCCAACGTAGAGAAATACTTTGGCGTAGTGTTGGGGCTCTATTGCATTGATCAATTCAGTAGCTAAATTTCTCTTTATTCATATATTCATGGCAGTAATGCAGGTTCCATTTTTCACATTTCATTCTATACATATAGCTATTAAATTTTTCATGTCAGTATTCACACAGCAGTTTCTGCTATTACATGTATTCCCCTTCCATAGTCACTGGTGTGCATACCTTATCTCCCCATAGCCATATACTTCCCTAACTACGACTGCTCTCAACTACACTCATCTCACTTCCTTTCCCGCCTCCAGGACTGTGAACTCCTCAGTGGGTGGGACCAACTGCCTGGCTCCTCCCCACCTGGTGTGGACATCAGCCCCTGGAGGGAGGCAACAAGGATTTTGTGTCTGGCTCTGATGTGCCTATCCAGGGGTCGGGGTGTATTTTGTAGTCCCCGTGACGACCTGGCTAGTCCAGGGTGCCACATAACCATCCTACAAATCAGATGATTCTAACACACTCAATATACTATTATATACTGTCCTACAGTCATCAATGGCAAAATCCCTGTTGCTTGTGTCTACATGAGGCACACAACACTAAAGTTGACACCATGAGGATACCATTGACTATGTTTGACTACATTGTAAATGTTGCAATAAAATCATATTCTCTTAAAATGTGCAAATTGTTATCTAGTATTGAAGCCACGAGGTGACAGTGCAAAGACCTCCTAAATATCACCGTAAAGTTTATGAACAAGGCAATGAATACTTGTAAAAAAGAGATCAAAGAAGGACAAATGCTTCATCCAATCCAGAGGAGCAAATGCAAGATAATAGTTTTATAGGTCACAAAAATGGCTGAAAGTTTACATCTCCTAAAGTTTGTTAATAAAAAAAACTCCAACCACAGTCAGAAAGATTAGAATCAGCAGTGCATTACTACAGATACCTTTACGGGCAATGTTCTGTTCAGCCTTGAAGGATCTGGCTCTGTCTAGTTCCAGCAAGAAAATGATCATGAATCCAATAATGTCATCATTTTTGCCATGAAGATAATCACTCAATACAATTGTTTCTGTGTTTAATACTAAAACAGTAACAATGAAAGGAATCTACTATCAGCACGGACCACTAAACCCCAGTTTAATACCATTTCATAATATATTGCATGTTATGTCCCGTATAGAGAATGTATACACACAGCAGATTTATTCGGCTGGAAGTTCCTCTGATGAAAAAAGTGTGAAAACAAACATAGAGCCCGATTCATTAAGACTTTAATTTCCAACATCAGTCTTATTGATGGGCATGCAGAATTAAGATGTGCCTAATTATTTAAAAGGCACATGCCGCTAAATTAATTAGGCACAACTGGTGTGTATCTCCAAGCGCCCGACCAAAAATGTCACGCCAGTCAGTGACTGGAGTCCATTTCTGGCATAAAATTTGCTGCTAAAATCGTGTTACTTATGAAAGATTTGCCAGGCAGGCTTCATCATGATCAGATCAGATGAGGACCAGTATAAAATATTTGTGCACCTTTGAGTTGCACAAAGATGCGAGATTGTTAAGTGTTTTATGCCAGAAATCTAGTGAAAACACTGATAAATCAAGGTCAAATTTTTGACATAGGGTTTTGGATTTTTTTCACATATTGGGAACTTTTCTGCTTCAATTGATTCACAGGCCAAATTTGGTGCACTCTATCAAGCAAAAAAGCCTCTAGAATTAACATGTTGCTTCTTTTTTCATGTTTCATGTGGAACAAAACTGCACCATGTCCACTAAGTACTAGTTATCTATTTAAATTAATTGCAAGCTGATTAAAAAAAACCTGAAAGCAGGTTTTTCATTGAAAAATAGGGCATAATCTGCTTTTAAATCCATTTAAAAAAAAACCAAAACTCAGTGGGAATTATACCAGTTCCTATTGTGGCGCCTGAGGCTTCAGTCGCCACAGAGTACTGGTGAGGTGCAGTATTCATTCCGGCTAAGGAGGAGGTCAGTGCCGGTCAACCACAATTCCCAAACACATATAGCTAGTTGCTCTCTCATCGGGACTGGGTTAGGGTAGGGTCATTTAGGATGGTCACCATATAGTCTGCGGCCTCCCATCCAATAGCTCAAGAACCTGGGAGGGGGAGCGACTGTTCTGGGGAGCAAGGCGACACACACTCATACAATCAGTTGAGAAACCACCGGGAACCAAGTGAGATGAAGGAGAAGACGGTCGCTGAGGGGAGAGCTCATAGCTCCCTCAGGACAAGCGCACACCTCAGGCTGTGGAGCCCTAGGCTAGTGGGCACTGCAAGTTCCGCCAGCAGAATCTGCCGGGCAGAGTATTTTAAGTCTTCTGGCCCACACAGTGCCCGGGCCAAAGCAGCACATAATGCCAGGAGTCGTGGTCATAGGGCGGCTCCATCTATGGACTCGCGCCGCCTGCTATACAGGACGGGGAGACTGAACAAACCCCAATGACTCAGGTCAAGTCGCAGGGACTCACACAACATAGCGCAGGGAGGAAGGACTCACTGAACAAAACACCGGTCCTGGCCTCCAAACTATCCGGGATCGGCTGGAGCCTATCACAGCAGAGTCTGGCAGTCCAACGGCAGGATCAACTCAGTGAGTAGACAACCTAAACTATCCCTAGAAATACCTAGAAAGTTGCTGTGTCGTCTAATCCTTCCCTTGCCCCGCGCTCCTTCATTTGCACGTTGCAACATCGCACGTGCGATGTCGGTGGGGTCAAATCGAAAGTGACGCACATCCGGCGTCACTTTCGACATCGTTGTGTGTAAATTCTAGATGATACGATTAACGAGCGCAAAAGCGCCGTTATCATATCATCGGTGCAGGCTCCGACTTTTCCATAATTATGCTGCCGCGACAGATACGATGCTGTTCCTCGTTCCTGCGGCAGCGGCACATCGCTGTGTATGAAGCCGCAGGAGCGAGGAACTTCACCTTACCTGCCGCCAGCGGCTCTACAGAAGGAAGGAGGTGGGCGGGATGTTTACATCCTGCTCATCTCCGCCCCTCCACCGCTAATGGCCGCTTGCCGTGTGACATCGCTATGATGCCGCACGACCCGCCCCCTTAGGAAGGAGGCGGGTCGTCGGCCAGAGCGACGGTCGCAGGGCAGGTGAGTGCATGTGAAGCTGGCGTAGCAATAATTTTCGCTACGCCAGCTATCACAAGATATCGTATCTGCGACGGGGGCGGGGACTATCGCGTGCGACATCGCAGCATCGGCTTGCGATGTCGCAACGTGCAAAGCCCGCCTTAGAGTGGACTACCCAAAAATAAACCCAGGGGGACCCTACGGGCGCGTCACCGTCACCTGCTGTAAATTTGATAGGGAACTAGCTAAATAGGTCTTGGCACTTTTGAATGCCTGCTACAAATTACGCATTGCCCCATATTTCTAAGTATTATTAGTTAGTAGTGCCTGCTGTAAATTTGCTAGGGAAATAACTAAATAGGTCTTGGCACTTTTCTGTGCCTGCTCAAAATTAGGCAGTGAACCAAATTTCTAGGTATTGCTATTTATTACTGCCTGCTCCAAACTACACAGTGAACCAAATTTCTAGATATTTTTAGTTAGTAGTTCCTGCTGTAAATTTGCTAGTGAGTTAGCTAAATAGGTCTTGGCACTTTTGAGTGCCTGCTACAAATTATGCAGCAAACCACATGCCTAGTTATTAATATTTTTAGTACCTTCACAACATTGCTATCTCGAGCAAGAGATAAATAATTTATTTTCTGTGTCTTGGGTCAAACAGATGTGGGCATAGGGTTAAGAAACATCTGTTTGAAAGGAGAAGGGCATTTCTACCATGAGTGGTAAATCATGACGAGATTGCCGTGGAAGGGTGAATGGGTGGGTTGTTGTAGGCATTCATGTGAGACGTTCAAATGTTAGTCAAAAATCTAGTGAGCAAACACTGGCTCATCCTATCCCAAGAGAAATTAGTACAAATTCTGTTACTGGACAGCCTAGTTCACTAGATTTCTTTGGCAGCCGCACTTCGCTTCAAATGAGGGTTATAAACAGCATGTGTTAAACTGGATGGCAAGTGCTGCATCAAGTGGCCTTTCCTCTTCTTCCTGCACCTAAACATCACACACAATTCATTCCTTTGACGTGCCATCCCAATTACACTTGTTTCCCCCACGTCACAAATCTCCAACTAGCACACTGACTGTGGGGAACCACACATGGGGGAGTCTGCAGAGCTGTTCACACATTCTATCCCACTGGCATCAGAGGTCTGCTCCAATGATTCCCCAACTCAAAAGG
Organism: Anomaloglossus baeobatrachus; assembly: GCF_048569485.1. Lineage (NCBI taxonomy): Eukaryota > Metazoa > Chordata > Amphibia > Anura > Aromobatidae > Anomaloglossus > Anomaloglossus baeobatrachus. Next base: position 289,690,833 of record NC_134353.1, on the reverse strand, counting down.
AGGAAAGCATATGCACTGATGTTCAAAATTTTTGTCAGTTGGATCCTGGCCTGGATGAAGTAGAGTCTGAGCAGGATCCCGACCATTGTCAACTGACGTTAACCCCCAGAGGTGGAGGTGATGATGATGAGACTCAGATATCTGAGGCGCACATGTACTGTCCTGTGATGTCAGGTCAGAGAGAGGAGGATTGGGACAACATAGAGCATGACGATGAAGTTGTAGATCCCACTTAGTGTGAACCTAGAGGCACACAGCTGAGTAGCTCAGCAGATGAGGAGGAGGAACATGAGGATTTTACATTGGCAATTCCCGCACAAACACATAGTGATGCAACTATGAGAAGCACTGCATCCTCAGCCACAACTCTGGCTGTGGCCAGCAGCAGGCGCAGGTCTGTAGTTCACAGGAAGGGTTACCTAGCCTGGGCCTTCCTGGAGACCTGTCAACATTGTAAACAATGACTGAATAGAGGGAAAAATTCAAATAATTTGATTACTACATGCATGAACTGGCACTTGCGCAACCAACATGCATTACTGTGGGAATCTTATAGCCCTAAAATTCAGACTACCTGGCCTACCCAAGCACCGGCCGACCAATCAACCGTGTCTGCTGCTTCTTCCTCCTCCTGTGTCACCGTCGAAACTATTCTCACACAGGTCTTCGACCGCAGAACCTCCACTTGTTTACCTGCCACAGTCGGGGTGAGAGCTTGTCAGCTCTTACAGAATTGACCATGCCTGATGATTTTGACCATTGTAAAACACCAAGCACACTACATATTTCTCAATCCAGCATTACATCTCCACCTACACCTCCCACACAGTCCACAGGTCGGTCGTGTACACCTTACTCCACCCTTTCTCAGCACAGCAGACAGTCCTCGGTCCCACAGATTTGGTCACGTAAAAGATCATTTCCTCCCACAAATGGCAAAGCAAATGGCTTGAACTTCACCATATCTAAACTGTTGGTCATGGAAATGCTGCCTTTCTGCCTGGGGGATACAGATGTCGTGGGTGGGGGCGCAGGCCACGACCAGTGGGGAGCTACTCGAGATGCTCGGATCCGGGATCGTGGCTGTGGCTCGAGTGGCAGCCGGATCTGGGGCTCGTGCAGCAGCCCATCGCCCACAACGTAATAAAGGGGTTATTTACAGGAGAAGAGTTTGTCAGTGGCGCAACCCGTGGGTTGCGGTGATTTGGTCACACCGCCGCTGCCTTGGTATGGGGGCACCCGGGGCTGATGGAGTAGGGTAGCAAGATGGTATCCCCTCCACGGGTAGGGGAGGTGTTGTCCCAGGGCCCAGGTGTAGGTGGTGTGCAGTGCTGGGGCGCCGTCTGCAGGCTGGACCCGATGACACCGGTGTACTCACTGTTGAATAAACCACACAAAGTTCAAGTAGTAAACCAAGTGCCGGATACCGGTAGCCTCCGGAGGGATGTGCTCAGGTCCCACACACCGGTCGACAGGACAGGGGCCCTTCCTCCTGCACTTCAGTGTTATTGTCTTGTGTTTTGACTAGTCCGCATGAAAAAGGAAAAGTCCGCTCCCAGTGTCTTTGCTGTTTGAGCTGTTGCCCACGAGATCTGACCCTTGAAATTTTTGCAGGCACTTGCAGACGCCCTATGCCCCGCGTTGGGCTTCCGTCTCTCTCTATCTGGGCTCACTGGTGGGACAAGACGTGGAATCTCGTCCCCTGCTGGCTAATTGACAAGGAGCTTGAAACTGTGCTTGCCCTAGGGTCCAGGCACCCCGACTGTGCATGGCCTCCGGACCGGATTCCCGTTGCCGGCACCGGCGGGCTCAACCCTGCCCCGGTCCACTTAAGGTCTCCCGCGACCAGATCTCCGTCGCCTGTGGCCCTGCTCTGCCGTCTGCCACCTAGTCAGCTCAGGTAGTCCGGTAGTCCAGGAGCTACGACCCTCAACTACCACTTCACTCCTCTCACTTCCTCTGTCTGGACATAACTATTGTGTTCCCTCCCCTCACACCTCAGAACCCCTAGGTAGGCGACACGATCTGCCTGGCCCCGCCCGCTGGTGTGTCTCTATTGTCCTGGGGGGTGAGTAGGCTTTGTGGCTGGTGTTGTACCTGTGTGTGGGTTGTATTGGTAGGTAAGGAGGAGAGAGTCCTGCATCTTTAGGATGGATGCAGTCTCCCGTGACAACCTGGTTTTGCCAGGGCGTCACACAGACGGTTTCCAAAACCTGATGGCCATCGCAGTCCTCCAGTACCAGCTGCCATTACTTTTCTAATAAAGCTGTGGCTGCGCTATACCATCATGTCGAAGTCAACATCACTTTTTACTTGAAAAACTCTGTGTCTCCCAAGGTACATTTCACTACTGACATCTGGATAAGCAAACATGGCTAGGGGCGCAACATCTCACTGACTGGGCACTGGGTTACTCTGGTGGCTGCTGGAGCAGGAGGGGAAGGGGCTGCTTCTGAAGTTTTGAAATCCCCAAGGCTCTCTGGATCTACCACTTCCTGCACTGCTTCCTCCACCTCCTGTAGGGCATCCACCTGCATCCTTAACCTCTCCCTTAATGGAAAACGTATTCCAAGACTGCAGAGAGAATCCCTCCCACCTCCATACAGCTCAGCCAGGGCTCAACGCAATCAGGCAGTGCTGAAATTAATATGCATTGGAGAACGCAGTCACACAGCTGCAGAGTTGTGGACCACTATCTGGGCCAAGTTTGATAATTAGCTATCTCCGTCGAACCTGAAGCCAGGAAAGGCCATGTATGATATTCCTTGGCCACATCACAAATGTGCCTTGCATGGCTCCCGTCCTCATCCTGGTTGTACAGAAATTTCTATCCCACTATCCTAGCCTGGATGTGCTGCTGCAGAAGGCACAGTCGCTGTGTGATCAATTTTAAAAATGGAAATGCCAGGCCACATCCTGTATTTTCCATGGACCATAACTTCCTGATATGCAATGACACTATGGGGAAATGGGGGGAGTGTGGGCAATTGATGCTACTGTCCTGCTGTCTGCCTGAAAGATTTTTAAATCCCAAGACTTCCATGTTGGGTCTACAAGTGTTGTAGGTAAACACACCACTTCTGTGTGGTAGGTGCTCAAGTAAAGGGCACTTTACACGCAGCGATATCGCTAGCGATGTCGCTGGTGAAAGCACCCGCCCCCGTGGGTTGTGCGTCACGGGCAAATCGCTGCAAGTAATTAAAAAAAAAACAATGTGAGGTCCCCCACAATTTTGATACCAGTCAGGGTAAAGCCACAAGGCTGAATGGTGGTATTCTCAGGATGGGGAGCTCCACGTTATGGGGAGCCCCCCAGCCTAGTAATATCAGCCAGCAGCCACCCGGAATTGCCGCATCCATTAGATGCGACAGTCCCGGGACTCTACCCGGCTCATCCCGAATTGCCCTGTTGCGGTAGCAAACGGGGTAATAAGGAGTTAATGGCAGCAGCCCATAGCTCCCACTAAGTCCTAGGTTAATCATGGCAGGCGTCTCCCCGAGATACCTTCCATGATCAACCTGTAAGTTAAAGAAAATAAACACACACATCCAAAAAATCCTTTAATTGTAATGAAAGACAAAAAACACCCTCTTTCACCACTTTATTAACCCCTCAAAAACACCTCCAGGTCCGACGTAATCCCTGCAAGGTCCCACGATGCTTTCAGCTCTGCTACATCGGAAGCTGACAAGAGCGGCAGTAGAACACCGCTGCTCCTGTGAGCAACATGCAGTAACTGAAATGAGTCAGCTGTGCTGTCACTGAGGTTACTCGCGGACACCGCTCTCAGGTGGAGGACTGCAGCTGTGGCCGCGAGTAACCTGAGTGAAAGCACAGCTGATCACGTGGCTCACTGCAGTCACTCAGGGGATTCGCAATCACAGGTGAGTCCTTCAATTGTGACCGCAAATCAGGCTGCGACAGAGAGAGAGAGACGCGTGATGTCAGTGAAATCGGGTGAAGCTCTGACATAACTGCTGCGGACTCCTGTGTCCTGGCACTGACCTCAGAGGTTCATCTGAGTTCATGACAGCACACAGAGACAGAGCCGCGGGATGACAATGAAGTCGGGTGCAGTTCATCCGAGTTCATTCTCATTGCCAGGTTCTGTCTGTGTCTGCTGTTAGCGGGCATGTAGCAGAGCTGGGGGACTGCACTGACAAAAATGAATCCAAAAAGCATGTAAAATGCATGCAAAATGCATCCGAAATACATGCGTTTTGAATGCATTCTTTTTGTCAACACGCAGCGTCACGTCTCCCAGAGGGTGCATTTATTTCTGCACTGGCCAGGACGCAACGGGCGCATGAGCCCTAATAGTTGGCACTCAAATAGTTGAACAAACTTGTATTTTATTGAGTAAGCTTGACCACCAGACCAGAGACAGCACAGTCTAACGTAGACCTTCATCAATGTGCAGTGTAGATGGGCTGCCCTGCTTGTGAGTGAAAGTAGCGCTGGTTTAGTTCACGGTGTCCACCACTGTGTGGCAGAAGCACCTGTCATTGCACATTCGCAAGCACCATCAGCAATGCTGTCAGATTTTTTCCCCAGCCAAGCATTCAGGTATGCCTAATCCAGGCCTTGACATACAACTAGCCAAACAAGCACCCACCCATAGGCCCAGACACTAACACTGGCATATTTACAGACTGCTTTTTTTTTAAATGTAGCCGTTTATACTTGAGGATACTGAGGCTTGCTGTAGCCTCATGGCAGCGGCTGGTGTTTACTACACATTCCTCAGCCACCACTATTTTTTGCCCTACAACAGCACGTATATTATACCATCATCCCATGCTGTCATCAACATAGTTAATTACAATGTCCTCCGATTGACTGATATGTGGACAAGTGCTTGTGGCCAGGGATGTTAAGTTTCTTTTACCACTGCATCCTTAAACACACAATGATGGACAAAGCAATGGACATCTAGTCAAAGGACCCTAAACAGGCTAAGAACAGGTCCGTTTTACCATATAGTGAGCATGGTAAATAAAAAAAAAAAAAAAAGCAATCGTGCAATTGCACTTTTTTGGCAATTTCACCACACTTGGATTTTTTTCCCATTTTGTAGTACACTATCTGGTAAAACTAGTGGTGTCAGTCAAAAGTCCTACTTGTCCCACAAAAAAAAAGCTGTCATATGGCTATATTGACAGAAATATATAAAGAATTATGGCTCTCGGAAGAAGGGAAGCTAAAACGAGATTATATAGCAGTGGTTTTAGAATAGCATATTTTTGTTGAATCAGTAGGTCAGTTAAAACAATCAACCCTGTCTAAATTCCTGTTTAAACAAACTGTACCCTACTCACTCCAACATCTTGCCCTACACTCTACTGAGCTTGCAGCATTCTTGTGATTTAGCTCTGAGAATGGCTGTCTGTTGAATTTTCAAGCAGGTCCTGCTACGCACTAAGGCGGGCTTTACACGCTGCAACATCGCTAGCATCGATGTCGTGTGCGATAGCACCCGCCCCCGTCGGTGGCACGATATGTGGTGATCGCTGCCGTAGCGAACATTATCGCTACGGCAGTGTCACATGCACATACCTGTGCAGCGACGTCGCTGTGACCGGCGAACCGCCTCCTTTCTAGGGGGGCGGTTCGTTCAGCATCACTGCGACGTCACAGCTGCGTCACTGAAGCGCCGCGCAATAGAAAAGGAGGGGAGGAGATGAGCAGCCGGAACATCCCGCCCACCTCCTTCCTTCCTCCTTTTCCGGTGGACGCATGTAAGATGAGGTTCCTCGTTCCTGCGGTGTCACACATAGCGATGTGTGCTGCCGCAGGAACGACGAACAACATCATTACTGCAGCAGCAATGATAATTGGGAATATGGGGGCATGTCACTGATGAGCGATTTTGAACGTTTTTGCGACGATTCAAAATTGCTCATAGGTGTCATACACAACGACATCGCTAAAGCATCCGGATGTACATCACAAATTCCGTGACCCCAACGACATCGCTTTAGCGATATTGTAGCTTGTAAAGCCACCCTAACACTGTTCCTTCTCCAACAGCAGCTCTCCGTACTTTCGGTCCAGATGAAATGCTCTTAAGATGATGTCATCGGCTCGTATATAGACCCAATAACGCAATTCGGCTCTCCAATAACAGTAATGCCAGTAGCAAAGATGACTATGGCATTACTGTAATTCCAAGTGTGGCGCCCCAGGACCTGGTCGCCACAACAGCATTGCCCTCCCAAAAGGGTTAATGCTGAGCCTGGAGGTAATTGGGAGATCTATTGGCCAGTAAGTTAACACCCAACACAGTTCTCCCTCCGGCCAGCAGGGGGAGCTCTGAACCTGGAACTTCAGGGAGCATTCCTTAAGTCTGGCTGAAGGGAGGAAGTGGAGGTCAGTCTAGAGACAGGAGTGAAAGAGGACAGACACAGAGTAGTGCTGCCTTGTGGAACTGGGGCCTAGAGCTGGAATAGCTTGGCCCAGTGAAGTAAGAGGTGCAGAGAGGCAAAGAGAAGACTCGGACATCGGAGTCTGTGGTTGCCAGGGCATAAAATCCATCCCTGGTGGCTGAATCCGGAGGGCAGGGGAGCTGCAAGCCCCTGGCCCAGAAGCAAACTGAGGGTACAGCTGCATCCCAAGGGCCTGGTGTGGACTCCAGCAGTGAAGCACCAGAGAGGCCTGCGCAGTCTACCCCACAGAAGAAGGGACGAACCACCAGTCCCAGCAGAAAGAGGGCAATTGCTAACCCAAAGTGAAGTGCCCTAAACAGCAAAGAAAGATTAAGGAGTAGGCCTCATACTCAACTGACCAAAGATCACCCCAGGCACTTCCAGGCCGGCCGGACCAGCTTTACCATCTGTGACGGTCTCCCTGGACTACACTACTGCCGAGTAAAAAAGGAGAAGGTAAAGAGACTACTGTTTGTGCCTGTTTCTTTCATTGCTTGTCGGCCCTGCACCGTGCTAGTCACACAACACCGTAGACTTCCACAAGCACCAACTGTGTCCCGGGGCACCGCTCCACCTGTGGGGAGCAGTACCATCCTTGCTGCCACTTCATCACCCCGGAGGCCTTACACAGCAGCGGCGGCTTATTAGCCGCATACCACAGGTGGCGTCACGAACAAACACTTTAATTCATCAGCCACATATTCAACTGACACCCACCAGGGCCACGGAGCCGGGCCCAGCCACCACTGACTACCACCGGACTAGTCCGGCCCGGCACCGGGTGCCCCATAGCCCTGGGGTGGGCGAGTCAATTGTTGGCGTCACGAACAGGATTTCGTGCCCGGTCCCACCGGGTACTGTGCGCCTGCAGGAATTGTGCTTAAAAGACTGTGTACTGGTTGTAAATTGCCGCCGCCATTAGCCGCGCCGAGCGCAGGAAGAAGGGGGGCGTGCCTGACAAAGAGCGCGAAGGGAGCGCGCCATCAGAGCAGAGCGCTGTTAACCCCGCGCGACCCAGAAGAAAATTTGAAAAGTGAACGGAGCCTGGTAAGGTTCACTAATGGGGAGGAAGATGTCCGACTCAGAGGGAGAGCAGGTGGCTGCCATCGCCCAAGGCGCCGCAGCACCGGCCGAAGCAGTCCCAGTCGCCGTCGCCCCAGCCCCCACTGTAGCGCCAGTAATGCCGATCACCATGCCGTACATACCGGGAGCAGAATGGCTGCCGCAGTACTCCGGGGAGTCCCATACCTTGAGCGACTTTAGAGAAAGCCTGCACAGCTTATTCCGGGTGTATCCGCTGACTGAGAGCCAGAAGGTGGGCATAGTAATGGGACAGCTAGCCGGCGCAGCCCAGCGTGAAGCGAAGTCCTGGCCTGATACAGATAAAGGGACAGCAGCCCAGATACTGGCCAAGCTGAAGAGTACTTTTGACACCCGCACCGCAGCAGAGATAAAGATGAGATTCTTTGGGTGCAAGCAGCGGGCCACAGACAGCATAAGGGACTATGCCTTAAACCTGCAAGAGGCCCTGAAAGCAGTTAAACAGGTGGACCCAGAGAGTGTGCGTGAAGGAGACAAACTCCTAACCGAGCAGTTCATACAGGGGCTCCTGTCAGATGCCCACAGGACCCAGCTGCGTATCCTGGTCCTGCAGAACCCTGCTCTGGACTTTGCAAAGTTTAAGGACCAGGCCATCAGGGTACTGAGAGAATCTACACCGAATGACCCAGTGCCCCTCCGGCCTCTTGCTATCACGTACCCTGGGGTGGTGCCTGCAACACGGGCCACTGCAGGGGCTGAGGCGCAGTCCCTGGATAAGGATCCCACTGCAGAGCTCAGACAGCAGTTCCAGGAGCTGGCCAAGACTGTGGCTGCCCTTGCCAAGACCGTGCAGTCTCTACAAATGACCCCCTCGCCTGCAAAAATCGAGTTGGCCTCCAGCCCAGATGACGTCCCATGGATGCGACAGAGGAGGATTCCGCCGACCCGAGGCAGAGACACAGACCGGTATGATTCAACAGGACAACCGATCTGCCGCCGCTGCAGCCAGGCGGGCCACATTGCACGACGCTGTCCTTTAAATGGGCCGAGCCTGGGGCCAGGAGCCAACCCCCAGGTGTAAGGAAGCCCGGCTCAAACCCCAGCCGCAGCAAGTATGTGGGAGGACGACCGGTCCTTCCCATTGTGCTGGATGGGATCCCTTTGAATGCCCTCCTGGATACGGGGACCCAGGTAACAACCATCCCCTACAAACTGTACAAAAGATATTGGGCTGATTCAGACATTGACCATGGCCCAGATGATGATTTAACAATTGTGGCCAGTAATGGTCAGCCCTTACCTCAAATTGGGTACAAAGAAGTAACCATTAAAGTGGGGCGGGTGGAATTGCCATGTCAGGGGATGATAATTGTAGATATTGATCGCAAAGAATCTGACCCACTGCTAACCATTGGTACAAATGTGATAGAAAATTGTATTGCCGAAGTGATAATTTTGTTGCAACAGGCGTCTGAAACTGCCAGCTCCGGGCAGCAGCGTGCCCTACAGAGGGAGATCAGAGCCCTGATGAGGAGGCAGCAGGTAGAACTGGCCGGAGGAGAAATTGGCAGTGTGAGGGTAAGTGACCCCCTCCCCATTGCAATACCCCCAAGAAGTGAAATGTTGATATGGTGTCGGGCAGCAATAGGCCTCAAGGGTCAGGATTACCATGCCTTGGTAGAACCGGTGTATTCAGACAGTAGGCCTGGAGTCCTGGTAGCCAGAGGGGTAGCAGACGTCCGCAAGGGGAGAGTGCCCGTCCGTGTCTTGAATTGTGGGGAGGAGGAGGCCAAATTGCCCCGGTACGCCACTGTAGCAAAACTGTACACTGTCAGCAACAATACCATTAAAGCAGTGGAACCCTTGATCCCGTCCGACCAGGCGGAAGACAATGGCTCCAAGGGACAGCTGGAAGACTGGTGCCAAAAATTACATGTAGGCACCGACTCCACCCCCTCGCACCAAAAGCATGGGGTTTACCGGGTGGTACAGGAGTACGAGCGGGTCTTCAGCAAACACCCCCTAGATTTTGGGCAGGTGAAAGGGGTTAAACATCAAATCCCCACGGGTGATCATCATCCCATTAAAGAGAGATACCGCCCTGTACCCCCCGCACAGTATCAGTGTGCCAAGGAAATGTTACGAGAAATGAAGGAGGCTGGGGTTATCAGAGATAGTTGTAGCCCCTGGGCAGCTCCACTAGTGCTCGTAAAGAAAAAAGATGGTACAATGAGAATGTGTGTAGATTACAGGCAAATTAACCGCATTACACATAAAGATGCTTATCCACTGCCCAGAATAGAGGAGTCACTAACAGCCTTAAAGTCAGCTAACTATTTCTCCACCTTGGATCTCACCAGTGGGTATTGGCAGGTTCCCGTGGCAGAGGCGGACAAGGAGAAGACTGCATTCACGACACCAATGGGCCTCTGTGAGTTCAATTGTATGCCATTCGGGCTCTGCAACGCCCCAGGGACATTCCAAAGGTTGATGGAGTGCTGCTTGGGCCACCACAACTTTGAAACCGTGCTGTTGTACCTGGATGACGTCATAGTCTACTCCAAGACTTATGAGGACCACCTGAAGCACTTAGCAGAAGTGTTTGAGTCCTTGTCGAAATATGGCCTAAAGATCAAGCCGTCCAAATGTCACCTCTTGAAGCCAAAGGTACAGTACCTGGGTCATGTGGTCAGCGCAGAAGGTGTGGCACCTGATCCGGAGAAAGTCACTGTAATCAAGGACTGGCCAAGACCCACCACAGTGAAGGAGGTGCGGCAGTTCCTTGGACTGGTGGGCTACTACCGAAGGTTCATTGATGGTTTCACCAAGATAGCAGCGCCCCTTCAAGATCTCCTGGTGGGCCAGCCAAAGCAGGCTAAGAAGCAGAGCCCTCCATTTGAATGGAGCAGCCAACTAGAGACATCCTTTGTCCGGCTGAAAGGGGCTCTCACGGGAGAAGAAATTCTGGCCTACCCTGACTACAGCCAACCGTTTGTACTGTATACAGACGCCAGCAACGTGGGACTGGGAGCAGTTCTGTCCCAGGTACAGGGAGGCAGAGAGGGGGTGATAGCGTACGCCAGTAGGAAGCTTCGGCCCACAGAAAGGAATCCAGAAAACTACAGTTCCTTCAAGCTGGAGTTCCTCGCTATTGTTTGGGCAGTGACTGAACGCTTCAAGCACTATCTGGCATCGGCCAAGTTCACCATCTTCACGGACAACAATCCGTTGACACACCTGGCAACAGCCAAGTTAGGTGTGATGGAACAGCGATGGATGGCCCGGCTGTCTAACTTTGACTTTACCATCAAGTATCGGGCTGGCAAGAAGAATAACAATGCTGATGCGCTGTCCAGAATGCCTCACTTACCCGAGTCTGGAGAAGACCTGGATGAACTCGAAGAGATAGAGTTACCGGCTTTCCATCACCAAGGTGTTTCCCAGTGTGAGCATGCTGTGGGAGTGAAGCGCTCAAGCCAGCACGAGGTCTCGGTCAACCCATTACTCCACCATAATTGGGAAGAGACACAGAACGGTGACCCGGCCGTGCGATTGGTCAAAGAGAAGCTAGCGCAAGCTGAGACCCATCTTGGCCCAGACGCTCCCGAGGAAGCCCAGCAGCTGTGGAAGGAGGGGGACGACTGTTCACCTACCAAGGCAAGCTCTGCAAGAGATATGTTAACTGGCGAACGAATGAACTCGTCTGGCAGATAGTGGTCCCACAGAGGGATGCTCCAATGGTCCTAGCAGCTTATCATGATAACGCAGGACACTTCGGGTGGAAGAAGTTGGAGACCCTACTCCGTGATCGGTTCTACTGGGTGCACATGAGGAAGATGATCGAGAAGTGGTGCCGAGACTGTGGTCCATGTAACCTGAGGCGGAAACATGATGCCAGTCAAAGGTCTCCCCTACAGCCAATTGTCACGAAGCAGCCCCTGGAGTTGGTGGCCCTGGATCACGTGAAGTTAACACCAAGCCGGTCAGGCTATGTGTACGCCCTCACCATTGTGGACCATTACTCCCGTTTCCTGGTAGTAGTGCCCGTGAAGGACCAGACAGCCAGAACAGCAGCGAGAGCATTTCAGGCCTACTTTTGTCGACCTCACGGTTACCCCGAAAGGGTACTGACTGATCAGGGTCCTGCATTCGAGGCAGAAGTGTTCCAAGAGTTCTGTAACCTGTACGGTTGTAAGAAGATCAGAACCACAACGTACCACCCCCAAACCAATGGATTGTGCGAGAAGATGAACCATGTGGTTATTGACATGCTCAAGACTCTACCTTTGGAAGAAAGAAACCAATGGCCAGAAAAGTTACCAGATCTGGTAGACTTGTACAACCATATCCCGGTAAATTCGACCAACTGCAGCCCTGCTTACCTGATGCGAGCCAGACCTGGCAAGTTACCTGTAGACTTTGAGATGGGGACTGTGTCACCTGAGGCGGTTCAGGAAATGGAAGATTGGGATACAGAGCGGCAGCAGCGGTACCGCAAGGTCCAAGAATGCGTAGAGAGGGCCCTGTCTCAAGCAAGAACGAGACAAGAGCAGCATTACAATCAAACAGCCCCAGCAACTCCCTTAGCACCTGGAGAACAGGTCCTCAAGAAGAAGCGGAGGATGCACAAATTGGATGATCAGTGGGAAAACGAGCCCTACACCATTATCCCCTCCAACTTTGACAACAGTAAGGTATGCCTCATAAGCAAGGATGAAGGCAAGACCTATCAAGCAGTCTCTCGAGACCGCCTAAAAGCGTGCCCTGAACGGTGCAGAATCCAAGGAGAAATGGAAGAAGTACAAGGAAGTCCCCAAAGTCAAGAGAAAGAAGGGGAGATGATCCAAACAATCCTTGGAAAATTCCCTAAAACTTGGACCCGAATAAACAATGCCATAGTGGTACCAGTTTTGACGTTTCCGCAGTTGGTCGAGCCAGAAACAGAAGAAGTTCCAGATCCACCTAAAGAACCGTCCGCTCCAACACGAGATGACACGCCAGCAGTGGAACAGGAGGATCAACCCCCTGTCAGTGGTGAACCTGTCATACCCTTGGCGACTCTTAGACCACATAGGCAATCATCACGCTTACCTATCGGGGTTAGGCCTACCTGCAGTGCTGAGGTAGAAGACACACCAAGTAGTCAGGGGCAAACACCAGAGCTACGCAGGTCTCAACGCAGCACTCGGGGACAACCCCCTCCAAGGTATAGAGAGTCAACTGTATAAGGGAAAGAGAAGGAGTACTTATTAGAATGTAAATAGTTATGCGAAAGGTCTGTAATGTTGTGTACAAAATGTTTTTCTTTTTCTTTGATTGCGAAAATGGACAATTGGGCCACTGGACTATGGGTGGCCAACACCTAAATTGTTCATAGTTAGCACCAGTGTGCTCAACACCCCTGAAGAAAAACCCGTCCGGCGTGCATAAGAGTGGGGTCATCAATGCTCTGACGCACGCCCAGAGCCTACGTTGGGGGTTTGATCGCGGCGGGTCCCCCATGGAGCAGTGTAATGGACACCCGGCAGGGAGCCACACTGGACTCTTATAGTAATGTTTAAGTTTGTAACGTTCAAGTAATGCGCCTCCCATAATGGGATGAAATGTTCTAATATGTTATGTTTGTTTCTACAGTCCGGGAGTACTGAATTTAACTAAGGGGGAGTGTGGCGCCCCAGGACCTGGTCGCCACAACAGTATTGCCCTCCCAAAAGGGTTAATGCTGAGCCTGGAGGTAATTGGGAGATCTATTGGCCAGTAAGTTAACACCCAACACAGTTCTCCCTCCGGCCAGCAGGGGGAGCTCTGAACCTGGAACTTCAGGGAGCATTCCTTAAGTCTGGCTGAAGGGAGGAAGTGGAGGTCAGTCTAGAGACAGGAGTGAAAGAGGACAGACACAGAGTAGTGCTGCCTTGTGGAACTGGGGCCTAGAGCTGGAATAGCTTGGCCCAGTGAAGTAAGAGGTGCAGAGAGGCAAAGAGAAGACTCGGACATCAGAGTCTGTGGTTGCCAGGGCATAAAATCCATCCCTGGTGGCTGAATCCGGAGGGCAGGGGAGCTGCAAGCCCCTGGCCCAGAAGCAAACTGAGGGTACAGCTGCATCCCAAGGGCCTGGTGTGGACTCCAGCAGTGAAGCACCAGAGAGGCCTGCGCAGTCTACCCCACAGAAGAAGGGACGAACCACCAGTCCCAGCAGAAAGAGGGCAATTGCTAACCCAAAGTGCAGTGCCCTAAACAGCAAAGAAAGATTAAGGAGTAGGCCTCATACTCAACTGGCCAAAGATCACCCCAGGCACTTCCAGGCCGGCCGGACCATCTTTACCATCTGTGACGGTCTCCCTGGACTACACTACTGCCGAGTAAAAGAGGAGAAGGTAAAGAGACTACTGTTTGTGCCTGTTTCTTTCATTGCTTGTCGGCCCTGCACCGTGCTAGTCACACAACACCGTAGACTTCCACAAGCACCAACTGTGTCCCGGGGCACCGCTCCACTTGTGGGGAGCAGTACCATCCTTGCTGCCACTTCATCACCCCGGAGGCCTTACACAGCAGCGGCGGCTTATTAGCCGCATACCACAGGTGGCGTCACGAACAAACACTTTAATTCATCAGCCACATATTCAACTGACACCCACCAGGGCCACGGAGCCGGGCCCAGCCACCACTGACTACCACCGGACTAGTCCGGCCCGGCACCGGGTGCCCCAAAGCCCTGGGGTGGGCGAGTCACAAGCAATCCCAGCATGTTTAGTGGCTGAAAATCAGGCACCAAACATGCGTTTAGGAAACTCAAATCTCACAAGGCGAGGCGCAAAATGCTCTTCAAGTAACGGATATCACAATTGCCATACTATTTGTGTGAGTAACGAATAGTGCTGAAAATATTCACTCATCACTATTAACCCCTTAACGACCGCGGGCAGTAATATTATGTCCTAGCGATCATAGTGTTACTACCCGCGGTCTGCTGCTGGCAGCTTGTAGCGATCGGAACACATCTCAGCTTATTTTTACAACTGAGATGTGTGCCTGCCAGGCACGAGCAGAATCATCTGCCCGTGCCATTTAACCCCTTAAATGGCGCTGTCAATATGTGACATCGCCATTATAATGGCATCGGCGTTAAACATCTACTCACCGGCCTATACCGGAAGTCACGTGATGTGATCACGTGACTTCCGGTGGTTGTCATGGTAGCACAGGGTCATGTGATGACTCCTGTAGCTCACATGACTCACTTTCAGTTACACCCGGCCCAGAGATGGGGAAGACAGGAAATGAGTATATCTGCTGTTTACAGCTGTATAGCTGTGATCATCAGAAATGGCTGAGCGATCAGATTGCTGATTCATATAGCCCCCTAGGGGGACTAATAAAATAAAAAAAAAGTTAAAAAAAAGTTTTAAAAAATAAAAAAAATAAAAAAACCTAAAAGTTCAAATTACCCCCTTTTCGCCCCATTGAAAATTAAAGGGTTAAAAAATGCCCGATCTATCAAAATATAAAATCAATTAATCTGATCGGTAAACGGCGTAGCGGCAAAAAAAATCCAAACACCAAAATTACGTTTTTAGTCGACACAAATTTTGCGCTAAATGCAATAACAGACAATCAAAACATAGCATTTGCGCAAAAATAGTACAGTTAAAAACAGCAGCCTGAGATGCAAAAAATAAGCCATCACTGAGCCATAGATCCCGAAAAATGAGAACGCTACGGGTCACGGAATATGGCGGAAAATGTGTACCACTTTTTTCGAACAAACTTCTGATTTTTTTTTAACCCCTTAGATAAAAGTAAACCTATACATGTTTGGTGTCACTGTCTACGAACTCGCACTGACCTCAGGCATCGCACCACACATCAGTTTTACCATATAGTGAACACAGTGAATAAAATATCTCAAAAAGAATAGTGCTATCGCACTTTTTTGCAATTTTTCCGCATTTGGAATTTTTGTGCCGTTTTCCAGTACACTATACGGTAAAACTTATGGTTTAATTTAAAATTACTGCTCCTTCCGCAAAAAATGAGCCCTCACATGACCATATTGACTGAAATATTAAAAAGTTACGCCTCTTGGAAGAAGAATGGCGAAAAAAAAAAACGGAAAGGGAAAAATTGGCCGGTCGTGAAGGGGTTAATAACTCATAATAATGTTTAATAACTCATAACTAGTGATGAGCAAACCTGCAGATATCTGCTTAAATGTCTGCACCAGATTTCTGCACCAAATTTGCATCTCCTGGCAGAAAACCGCACCAAAAATGTGTCAAAAATGTGCATTTTTTTTTACAAAGAGATGCAGATATGGTGCTGAAATTTATACACCATATTCTTACACCAAATCTCTATCTCCTGGCAAAAAAAAATTTGTATCAATTCCGCATCAAAACCGCATCGTGTTTTGATGCATTTTTTGCCAAAAGATGCAAATTTGGTGCCGAAATATGGTGTATAAATTTTAGCACCAAATTTGCATCGCTTGGCAAAAAAACAGCAGTTTTCTGCTAGAACATGCAGGTCTGTGAATTGCAATTAGGAGTGGCCTCTGGAGTCACCCCAAGTCAGACTCACATGAGATCAGTAACTCAGTGACGGCACTGCACGTGAGAATTCCGGAGTCTGGCACTGACCAGGAGGGATCTAGGGAGAGAATGAGGCTCAATAGGTTGTTGTATGGATTCAGAGGAAGTCATGGGACCACAACATGAATTGCGTCAGATCTTTTCAATAAATTGGGGAATGATGGATAGTATAGGTGAGTCTATAAGCTATTTTTTTCAGTGTGTGTTTTTTTTAACTTTACACTTACTGCGTTAGTAATGGGAGTGTCTGATTTATGAACTGATGTAGCTCGGTTGCCTTATTCTTGTACTGATGGTGGTTCTAGTGATTTATTCCTGTACTGATTGTGGTTCTTGTGCTGTAGTCATGTACTGATGGTGGCTCGGGCACTGTATTTCTTCATACATGACAGTCAATTGTTGCAAAATTGTTGTATTGCAATATATAATGTAACCGGTTAGACGATCACAGGTTCAAGTTCCTTAAGGGGACAGTACTAAATAAGACAGCACTGTGTTTGTTTACTGCAGATTTAAATTGCACAGTGGGGATTGATGCCATTTTAATTTTCACCTCAGGTAGCAGTAAAGATAGAAAATGCCTTGCATCTCTTCTAAAATATTTTCAAATGAATTAAGGTGGTTTATTGTATTGTTATAAGTTTATTGATTAAACAAAGAGATTAAATTTACACAAGGTTGGTATGCACACAGTCATTCACTTCATTCCTGTAGTTGAAACGTCTTACTAATGAAGCAGAATGGTCAGGGCTGGTTGATAATGACAAGAAAGTGGTGACAACATCACTTATGGTAACAGCAGGTTATGGTCGTGGGATTCAGGGCAATCTTTCTGAACAGAAATAATGCCAAACTGCAGGGAAGAGCTACAGTTCAAAAAACAAGCTGAGGACAGGAAGGACAGGCTCTAGTCAGTGCACGTAACCATAAAAATGCTGCCTTTCCTGATTAGTCCTGATGTCTATCTTCAGTCTTCCAAAGGTTATCTTCAGCATAATCAATAATCATCAATAATGAACAAATGTTAGAAGGAGAACATCATTTCAATGACAATCCATTCAATGCATGTCAAAAGTTTACACAATCACCAGATCTCATCTCATCCAAAAACCTTTGGTATGTGGTCAGGGCTGTATTTTGTCTTCATGCTGCCCTAGGCACTTTAAGTGGTCGCGCCCCTTAGTGACAACGTAAAACTGAGTTTTCGCACACGACATCTGTTTAAGGCAGATCTACTCTGTAAAACACTTTAAAAAGTATCAATGAGAAATGAAGGGCACTAACCCCCCCTATGGGGATCACCACAGGCACATCAAAACATAGCATGAGTATAAAATATTCCCACCACACCGTCGCCACTTATATACTGTGACTGTCACACTGCCCCTAATAAACTAAAACACCACACTGCCCTCCCTTATAAATTATACCCACCACATCTTCCTCGATTATGAAATATGAGCTGTACATTGTGAGGAGGGAGCAGCATGATGTGAGGACAATGTCCCATGCATGCTGCTCCCTCCTCACAATGTCCCATGCATGCTGCTCCCTCCTCACAATGTCCCATGCATGCTGCTCTCTCCTCACAATGTCCCATGCATGCTGCTCCCTCCTCACAATGTCCCATGCATGCTGCTCCCTCCTCACAATGTCCCATGCATGCTGCCCCCTCCTCACAATGTCCAATGCATGCTGCCCCCTCCTCACAATGTCCCATGCTTGCTGCCCCCTCCTCACAATGTCCCATGCATGCTGCTCCCTCCTCACAATGTCCAATGCATGCTGCTCCCTCCTCACAATGTCTCATGCATGCTGCCGCCTCCTCACAATGTCCCATGCATGCTGCTCCCTCCTCACAATGTCCCATGCATGCTGCTCCCTCCTCACAGTGTCTCATATATGCTTCTCTCTCCTCACAATGTCCCATGCATGCTGCTCTCTCCTCACAATGTCCCATACATGCTGCTCCCTCCTCACAGTGTCCCATGCAAGCTGCTCCCTCCTCACAGTGTTCCATGCATGCTGCTCCCTCCTCACAGTGTCCCATGCATGCTGTCCCCTCCTCACAGTGTCCCATGCATGCTGCCCCCTCCTCACAGTGTTCCATGCATGCTGCCCCCTCCTCACAGTGTCCCATGCATGCTGCCCCCTCCTCACAGTGTTCCATGCATGCTGTTCTCTCCTCACAATGTCCCATGCATGCTGCCCCCTCCTCACAATGTCCCATGCATGCTGCCCCCTCCTTAGTGTCCCATGCATGCTGCCCCCTCCTCACAGTGTCCCATGCATGCTGCCCCCTCCTCACAGTGTCCCATGCATGCTGTTCTCTCCTCACAATGTCCCATGCATGCTGCCCCCTCCTCACAGAGTCCCATGCATGCTGCCCCCTCCTCACAGTGTCCCATGCATGCTGCCCCACTCCATGAGCTCTTAATGCTGCCTTCCTCTTTTCCATAATGACACCTTCATGTTGCCCCACTCATGCTAAGACCACCACACTAACGCTTATGCTGAGACACCCCCACACACACACACACACACACTACTCCACTCTTGATATTGAGTCCCCTACATTGCTCCACTCCATACTGAGCCCACACATGCTGCGCCTTCTCCATAATGAGCTCCCAATGCTGCCCCCCTCTTATTCTGAGTCCTTACACTTCCCCCCACCCAATCGATTTTGTCATTGCACTCAACCCTTGTCCCCTGTCTCTAGCATTAGCCCCTCTCTCCCACTCCCCCAGCAGCAGCCTCTCTCCCCCGCCTCCAGCAGCAGCCTCTCCCCCAGCATCAGCCTCTCTCCCACCAGCCTCCCCCAGCATCAGCCTCTCTCCCATCAGCCTCCCCCAGCATCAGCCTCTCTCCAGCCAGCCTCCCCCAACATCAGCCTCTCTCCAGCCAGCCTCCGCCAGCATCAGCCTCTCTTCAGCCAGCCTCCGCCAGCATCAGCCTCTCTCCAGCCAGCCTCCGCCAGCACCAGCCTCTCTCCACCCAGCATCAGCCTCTCTTCCCCCAGCATCAGCCTCTCTTCCCCCAGCCTCAGCCAGCATCAGCCTCTCTTCCCCCAGCCTCAGCCAGCATCAGCCTCTCTTCCCCCAGCCTCAGCCAGCATCAGCCTCTCTTCCACCAGCCTCAGCCAGCATCAGCCTTTCTTCCCCAGCCTCTGCCAGCATCAGCCTCTCTCCCCCCAGCCTCCGCCAGCAACAGCCTCTCTCCCCCAGCCTCCACCAGCAACAGCCTCTCTCCCCTGAGCCTCCGCCAGCATCCGTCTCTCTCTCCCAGCCTCCGCCAGCATCAGCCTCTCTCTCCCCAGCCTCCACCAGCATCAGCCTCTCTCCCTCAGCATCAGCCTCTATCTTCCCTCAGCATCAGCCTCTCTCCCCCAGCCTCAGCCTCTCTCCCCCAGCCTCCCTAAGCATCAGCCTGTATCTTCCCTCAGCATCAGCCTCTCTCCCCATCTCAGCCTCAGCCTCCCCCCAGTCTCAGCCTCTGCCTCCCTCCAGCCTCCCCCTAGTCTCGGCCTCTGCCTCCCTCCAGCCTCCCCCCAGTCTCAGCCTCTGCCTCCCTCCAGCTTCCCCCAGTCTCAGCCTCTGCCTCCCTCCAGCCTCCCCTCAGTCTCAGCCACTACCTCCCTCCAGCCTCCCCCCAGTCTCAGCCTCTGCCTCCCTCCAGCCTCCCCCCAGTATCAGCCTCTGCCTCCCCCCAGTCTCAGCCTCTGCCTCCCCCCAGCCTCTCCCCAGTCTCAGCCTCTGCCTCCCCCAGTCTCCCCCCAGTATCAGCCTCTGCCTCCCTCCAGTATCAGCTTCTGCCTCCCCCAGCCTCCCCCCAGTATCAGCCTCTGCCTCCCCCCAGCATCAGCCTCTGCCTCCCCCCAGGCTCCCCCCTAGTATCAGCCTCTGCCTCCCCCCAGCCTCCCCCCAGTATCAGCCTCTGCCTTTACCCAGCCTCCCCCCAGTATCAGCCTCTGCCTCCCCCCAGCATCAACCTCTGCCTCCCCCCAGCATCAGCCTCTGCCTCCCCCCAGCCTCCCCCCAGTATCAGCCTCTGCCTCCCCCAGCATCAGCCTCTGCCTCCCCCCAGCCTCCCCCCAGTATCAGCCTCTGCCTTTCCCCAGCCTCCCCCCAGTATCAGCCTCTGCTTCCCCCCAGTATTAGCCTCTGCCTCCCTCCAGTATCAGCCTCTGCCTCCCCCCAGTATCAGCCTTTGCCTCCCCCCAGCCTCCCCCCAGTATCAGCCTCTGCCTCCCCCCAGCCTCCCCCCAGTATCAGCCTCTGCCTCCCCCCAGCCTCCCCCCAGTATCACCCTCTGCCTCCCCCAGTATCAGCCTCTGCCTACCCCCAGCATCAGCCTCTGCCTCCCCCCAGCCTCCCCCCAGTATCAGCCTCTGCCTCCCCCCAGCATCAGCCTCTGCCTCCCCCCAGCCTCCCCTAAGTATCAGCCTCTGCCTCCCCCCAGCCTCCCCCAGTATCAGCCTCTGCCTCCCCCCAGTATAAGACTCTGCCTCACTCCAGTATCAGCCTCTTCCTCCCCCCAGCCTCAGCATCTGCCTCCCCCCAGCCTCCCCCCAGTATAAGCCTCTGCCTTCCCCCAGTATCAGCCTCTGCCTCCCCCAGTATCAGCCTCTGCCTCCCCCCACTATCAGCCTCTGCCTCCCTCCAGTATCAGCCTCTGCCTCCCTCCAGTATCAGCCTCTGCCTCCCTCCAGCCTCCTACCAGTATCAGCCTCTGCCTCCCTCCAGCCTCCCCCCAGTATCAGCCTCTCCCTTCCCCCAGTATCAGCCTCTGCCTCCCCCAGTATCAGCCTCTGCCTCCCCCCACTATCAGCCTCTGCCTCCCTCCAGTATCAGCCTCTGCCTCCCTCCAGTATCAGCCTCTGCCTCCCTCCAGCCTCCCCACAGTATCAGCCTATGCCTCCCTCCTCCCCCCAGTATCAGCCTCTCCCCCCCAGCATGCCAGATTTCCGGTCTGCATTAAAGACACCCCCACACTCCTTATGAATCTTCAGCTCTGTGAGCACTTACCTGCTCCAGTGCCCGCCGCCATCTTCCTGGCTCACGTGAGTATCCTCTTCTGACACCGGCTTCCATCGCGGCGTCCTCCGCGGCGTCCTGCTGTGAGCTCTGCATGTGACGTCCACACAGCAGTGGACGCAGCTCAGAGGAAGGATCTGATTGGTGCGCGCCTGTGACCCCAGAAGTGCAGGCGCCGGCAGTTCCGTGGTCAATCAGCTCCCTGTGCCCGGCGGCCGCAGTTTGTTTGCATTCGTGTCTTAATTGACGCGGACACAAATAAATGGAGGTGCGCCTCTCCCCCCTCCCGCCTCCAAAAACACAGCGCATTTAATCAACTGTTTAACAGAGAGGGAGCGGATCTGTAAAAAAAAAAAATAATAATTTTTTTTTTGTTGCTGCCAGAAGGTGCCGCCCCCCGCAACCTGCCGCTCCAGGCACCGGTCCACGGGTGCCTGATGGTAAATACGGCCCTGTATTTGGTGAGCTTGGAGATACTCAGCTAACAACATACAGTATCTACTAGTTACAAACAGAGAAAATACACAGGGCTAAGAGTTGCATGTCGACATTAATTAATTTATACCAACACCACTTAGTTTATAATTGACAGCAACTCAGACTACATATTTAACTGGACAAGTCGCAAAGGGTTAATGTAGAACGAAGAGAGAAGAAAACGACCAAACGTCCAATTGATGTGAAAACATATAATAATTTTTTATTGATCAGTGCAAAGGTGGACATACAGATAAATGAATTAAAAAAAGCACAACCAGGAAAAACCAGCAATATGGCAATTACCCATATAAATCCCCAGACTGATACAGGCACCATAAATACAATGGCAATCAGCAAAAACTGGACATATATGAGTCCAAAGGAGTTGGAAGACACATGTTTAAATTTAATTAAGGAATTATTTTCATAAAATTATTGCCTACTGTTCATTATTCAGCGCTATATAATAATTGACCATACCATGTGACTGTCTTAATACACCATATGAAAAACAACCTCTATGTAACCTATTATCCAATTCTCCAAGTGGACATTATACCGGTGCCTGCACAATCATATAGGGGCCACGTGGAGAGGTGAGCACAATCCATCACATAACTGCATGGTCGGATACATCAAAAGACGTGAGTGGTCTCAAATACAAGCCAATACCATCTAACGCAGCTCTCACACTTACCACGTGTTTGTCAAAGATTGTGACCAGCCGGAATTTCCGCCTACCCGACGGCCGTTTCGGCAACCGCCTTCGTCAGGGGGGGTGGAGTTATGCTATGCAACGAGCTCTGATAAAGGAGGTGCGTGCCAATCACAATACGGTATCACCGCACGTGACGCATGCGTCGCCACAGCAACACGCGACGCCCGCCGGACGCCGCGTCAAGGGCGGGTGACGTCAGATCACAGCACATGATCCGGCAACACACGCCCATAGAGACGCAGCTATCCGGAGGGCGCCGCATGCAAGGGGGCACGCATGCGTGCCGGTGATCCGCATGGGGATAATGGCAAAGTGGGTGAATTCAGCATAAAACAGTTATATATAGAGATGTACTCCAAGAAATATATATAAGTAACAGTGCATCTCTATATTTGGGGTCAGAAACATCCATGACCATAGCACAGTACATTCACATGCACAATAGATTATCAAATGAAGAAATACAAGATAATATCATAAATTGATAATAGTAGTCACTAGATACAGTATGCGGTGATCAAATGCATAACAATCATAATAGAAAAAGAAGGAAAAAGAAACTTGCACATATAAATATAAATATCCGTGGTAAAGCTGAATTCATAACCACCAATCTATGACAAAATATATTCATATTCCTCATTCTAAACTTCATCATATTGTGGTATGACTATAGCCAGTGGCGTAACTAGAGTTTGATGGGCCCTGATGCGAAATTTGGACCGGGGCCCCCCTCTACGTACCCCGACACTTAGGGTACGGGATAATGACACTGACACTTGGTGTACAGGATAATGACGCTGACACTTGGCTTTTACCCACAGCACCCAGGTTTCCCATGATCTGAAATCCCTCTATCAGCACCCAGCTTTGCTATGTTCTGATATCAATCTTACCCTCAGCACCCAGCTTTCCCATATCAGAGCATGGGAAAGCTGGGTGCTGAGAGAAGATGTATAGCAGAGCATGGGAAAGCTGGGTGCTGAGAGAAGATGTACAGCAGAGCATGGGAAAGGTGGGTGCTGAGGGAAAGAGCCTTTTCCCCTTCACCACAAAACATTACCATCCCATGCTTGTATCTTTGTCCCCCTTGTATATAGTTCTCCAAATACTATAATCCCCCCCACATAGCCTTCCATATAGTATAAAGGGTCCCACATAACCCGTCATATATTAGAATGCACTCCCATAGTCCCCCATGTATTACAATGCATTTCCCATAGTTCTCGATGTATTATAATTCACCCCATAGTTCTCCATATTTTATACTGCACCACAGTCCTCCATGTTTTATAACCCCCATAGTCCATGTATAAGGTAGGCTCCATAGTCCTCCATGTATTATAATGCAGCCACATAAATCATCATATTGTATTATGCAGCCCCATACTCCTCCATGTATAATGCACCCCTATATTCCATGTATAAGGTGTCCTTCATTTTGTATAATGCAGCTCCATACTCCTCCATGTATAATGCACCCCTAGTCCATGTATAAGGTGTCCTTTATGTTTATTATGCAGTCCCATAGACCTCCATGTGTCATGCAGCCAGCCCCCCCAGGACCTCAATGTGTCATGCAGCCAGCACCCCCAGGTGTCATGCAGCCAGCCCCCCAGGGCCTCAATGTGTCATGCAGCCAGAACCCCCCTGGGCCTCAATGTGTCATGCAGCCAGCACCCCCAGGTTTCATGCAGCCAGCCCCCCAGGGCATCTGTGTCATGCAGCCAGCCCCACCAGGGCTTCCATGTGTCATGCAGCCAGCCCCCCCAGGGGTCATGCAGCCAGCCCCACCAGGGCCTCCATGTGTCATGCAGCCAGCCCCCCCCCCCCTGGGCCTCCATGTGTCATGCAGCCAGTACCCCCAGGTGCCATGCAGCCAGCCCCACCAGTGCCTCCATGTGTCATGCAGCCAGCCCCTCCAGGACCTCCATGTGTCATGCAGCCAGCCCCCTCAGGTGTAATGGAGCCAGCCCCACCAGGGCCTCTGTGTCACACAGCCAGCCCCACCAGGGCCTCCATGTGTCATGCAGCCAGGGCCTCCATGTGTCATGAAGCCAGCCCCACCAGGGTTTCCATGTGTCATGCAGCCAGCCCCACCAGGGCCTCCATGTGTCATGCAGCCAGAGCCTCCATGTGTCATGCAGCCAGGGCCTCCATGTGTCATGCAGCCAGCCCCACCAGGGTTTCCATGTGTCATGCAGCCAGCCCCACCAGGGCCTCCATGTGTCATGCATCCAGTACCCCCAGGTGTCATGCAGCCAGGGCCTCCATGTGTCATGCAGCCAGCCCCACCAGGGTTTCCATGTGTCATGCAGCCAGCCCCCCCCCCGGTCCTCCATGTGTCATGCATCCAGTACCCCCAGGTGTCATGCAGCCAGCCCCCCCAGGGCCTCTGTGTCACGCAGCCAGCCCCACCAGGGCCTCCATGTGTCATGAAGCCAGCAAAATAAAAAAACAAGTACCTCTCTTCTCCTTCCGACCCCTACGACCGCGGTAGTTACGCCCCTGTCCCCATATGTCACACGCCCTGTACTCCCCATACAGCCTGCACCCCCCCATATCACACACACTACACTCTCATATGTCTCACACCCTGCTGCCTGTACCTCAACTTACCCCTCTCAAACACTCTGCACCCCTTCACAACCTTCTGTCAAAGTCTGCAGCCCTCATCTGCCACTCACCCTGCACACCCCTCATGTCCTCTTTTTTTCATTACGAGTCATCTGTCCAAAATCGTTCAGGAATCAGTCTCTTCTCCTGCTTTCTCCCCGGCAATCCTGTGTCTCCTCCCACACAGTCACATGGGCGTGACATCATCACAGGTCCTGGAAGGATGGATTCCGTGTGCTGTGCAGGAGTACTTCTGCTCTGCCGAAGGTCAGAGAGCCCCTCTCACAGGCCGGCCCCCTGACGGTCGCGTAGTCGGCCACTGCACAGCGGCACTACACATAGGGGCCCGGCAGCCGGCTCTGCAGAGCGGCTGCCGGGCCCCTATAACCCTGCGGGCCCGGTCGCGGTGGCGACCTCTGCGACCGCGGTCGTTACGCCCCTGACTATAGCTACCTCGGATAATTGGGCATGTAGAGTTAGCCCTACAGAAGGACAACACAAATCAACATATAAACCAGCCACAATCCAGGTATCAAACTCGATATGTGGCAAGAGTATATCCTAATAACATAACAATGAATTTGTGGGAGAAGGGGGGGAGGAGGGGAGGGGGGGGAGGGAAGAAAGGGGAGGGGAGGGGAAATGCCCAATTATCCGAGGTAGCTATAGTCATACCACAATATGATGAAGTTTAGAATGAGGAATATGAATATATTTTGTCATAGATTGGTGGTTATGAATTCAGCTTTACCACGGATATTTATATTTATATGTGCAAGTTTCTTTTTCCTTCTTTTTCTATTATGATTGTTATGCATTTGATCACCGCATGCTGTATCTAGTGACTACTATTATCAATTTATGATATTATCTTGTATTTCTTCATTTGATAATCTATTGTGCATGTGAATGTACTGTACTATGGTCATGGATGTTTCTGACCCCAAATATAGAGATGCACTGTTACTTATATATATTTCTTGGAGTACATCTCTATATATAACTGTTTTATGCTGAATTCACCCACTTTGCCATTATCCCCATGCGGATCACCGGCACGCATGCGTGCCCCCTTGCATGCGGCGCCCTCCGGATAGCTGCGTCTCTATGGGCGTGTGTTGCCGGATCATGTGCTGTGATCTGACGTCACCCGCCCTTGACGCGGCGTCCGGCGGGCGTCGCGTGTTGCTGTGGCGACGCATGCGTCACGTGCGGTGATACCGTATTGTGATTGGCACGCACCTCCTTTATCAGAGCTCGTTGCATAGCATAACTCCACCCCCCCTGACGAAGGCGGTTGCCGAAACGGCCGTCGGGTAGGCGGAAATTCCGGCTGGTCACAATCTTTGTCAAACACGTGGTAAGTGTGAGCGCTGCGTTAGATGGTATTGGCTTGTATTTGAGACCACTCACGTCTTTTGATGTATCCGACCATGCAGTTATGTGATGGATTGTGCTCACCTCTCCACGTGGCCCCTATATGATTGTGCAGGCACCGGTATAATGTCCACTTGGAGAATTGGATAATTGGTTACATAGAGGTTGTTTTTCATATGGTGTATTAAGACAGTCACATGGTATGGTCAATTATTATATAGCGCTGAATAATGAACAGTAGGCAATAATTTTATGAAAATAATTCCTTAATTAAATTTAACCATGTGTCTTCCAACTCCTTTGGACTCATATATGTCCAGTTTTTGCTGATTGCCATTGTATTTATGGTGCCTGTATCAGTCTGGGGATTTATATGGGTAATTGCCATATTGCTGGTTTTTCCTGGTTGTGCTTTTTTTAATTCATTTATCTGTATGTCCACCTTTGCACTGATCAATAAAAAATTATTATATGTTTTCACATCAATTGGACGTTTGGTCGTTTTCTTCTCTCTTCGTTATACAGTATCTACTGCACTATATTTCACTTACATTTCAGCATTAGTCATTGTCTCTGAGCAGCCTGTTGAAATCACTTAGGGCTCTTCTGGGAACAGTATTAGAATGGTGAACCTAATAAAAAAAAACAGTGTCGGGGTGTACTCATATACATTAACTGAATGATGACCTGTCAGCAGGTCAAAAGTGGACATTTTTGCTCTTGTTTTATTCTCGCTGCTCCCATGAGAATGGTTCGAGAGGTATAAGCTTTTTAATTAATGGTCTTCACGAAGGGGGCCTGTCTCACAGAATTCTCTGTTCTGCATTATTACTCTGAAAATGAAACATTTGTGATTAAAGCAACATTTTTGTGATTAAAAATGTATTTTATCATTTTCATAGATTAATGTTATAAAATTCTTGAAGCACTTGGGAGTTCAAGGTGCTCACCAAACATGCAGAGAGATTCCTTCAGGAGTCTAGTTTCAAAAATGGGGTCACTTGTGGTGGGTTTCCACTGTTTAGACAAATCAAGGGCTCTCAAAACACGACAGGGAGTTTACTAACGATTCCAGCCAATTTTGCTCAACAAACTGTCTGTATGGTGCCTTTTCTCCAGTTAGGCTATGTGCCCATGGGACAATGTACCCGCGGATTTTGCTGCAGGTTTGTGCACAGGTTTCCCGCAGCTGCTCCCTGGAATCCGCAGCTATCCATTGCTGCGGGATTCAAGCATTTTTGATGCGGTAAGCCTGCGGAACAAGTGCGGAAATACCTGCGGACATCCTGCCATTTATCTCCATAGTGGAAAGGCGGGACATCCGCAGGTATTTCCGCATGAATAATTGACATGCAGTTACGTGCGGCTGTGGGACATCCGCAGCATATTACGCAGCTGCATATACCGCACCATTGATACAGCACTCCCCAATCCCATAGGATAACATGGGGAGTGTCTGTACTTGCGTAAATTTGCAGATTTATCTGGAAAATGCAGATAAATTTGCGGGTTTTCCGGGCAAAATCGGCGGGTCCGTTGTCCCGTGGGCACATAGCCTTATTGTGAAAATGCAAAATTTGTGGCTAAATTAACATTTTTGTTGGAAAAAGTAACATTTTCATTTTTTCCTTCCACATTGCTTTAGTTCCTGTGAAACACATAAAGGATTAATAAACTTTTTGGATGTGGTTTTGAGCAGTTTTTAAAATGGTGTCACTTTTGAGAATTTTCTGTCACCTAGGGATCTCAAAATCACTTCAAATGTGATGTGGTCCCTAAAAAAATAATTTTGTAAATTTTGTTGGGAAAAAATGAGGAATTAGTGATAAGTTTTAAACTATTTGAACTTTGGACATGTGTGAAATGTTATTTATTAACTATTTTGTGTGACATACAGTTAGGTCCAGAAATATTTGGACAGTGACACAAGTTTTGTTATTTTAGCTGTTTACAAAAACATGTTCAGAAATACAATTATATATATAATATGGGCTGAAAGTGCACACTCCCAGCTGCAATATGAGAGTTTTCACATTCAAATCGGAGAAAGGGTTTAGGAATCATAGCTCTGTAATGCATAGCCTCCTCTTTTTCAAGGTACCAAAAGTAATTGGACAAGGGACTCTAAGGGCTGCAATTAACTCTGAAGGTGTCTCCCTCGTTAACCTGTAATCAATGAAGTAGTTAAAAGGTCTGGGGTTGATTACAGGTGTGTGGTTTTGCATTTGGAAGCTGTTGCTGTGACCAGACAACATGCGGTCTAAGGAACTCTCAATTGAGGTGAAGCAGAACATCCTGAGGCTGAAAAAAAAGAAAAAATCCATCAGAGAGATAGCAGACATGCTTGGAGTAGCAAAATCAACAGTCGGGTACATTCTGAGAAAAAAGGAATTGACTGGTGAGCTTGGGAACTCAAAAAGGCCTGGGCGTCCACGGATGACAACAGTGGTGGATGATCGCCACATACTTTCTTTGGTGAAGAAGAACCCATTCACAACATCAACTGAAGTCCAGAACACTCTCAGTGAAGTAGGTGTATCTGTCTCTAAGTCAACAGTAAAGAGAAGACTCCATGAAAGTAAATACAAAGGGTTCACATCTAGATGCAAACCATTCATCAATTCCAAAAATAGACAGGTCAGAGTTAAATTTGCTGAAAAACACCTCATAAAGCCAGTTCAGTTCTGGAAAAGTATTCTATGGACAGATGAGACCAAAATCAACCTGTACCAGAATGGTGGGAAGAAAAAAGTTTGGAGAAGAAAGGGAACGGCACATGATCCAAGGCACACCACATCCTCTGTAAAACATGGTGGAGGCAACGTGATGGCATGGGCATGCATGGCTTTCAATGGCACTGGGTCACTTGTGTTTATTGATGACATAACAGCAGACAAGAGTAGCCGGATGAATTCTGAAGTGTAACGGGATATACTTTCAGCCCAGATTCAGCCAAATGCCGCAAAGTTGATCGGACGGCGCTTCATAGTACAGATGGACAATGACCCCAAGCATACAGCCAAAGCTACCCAGGAGTTCATGAGTGCAAAAAAGTGGAACATTCTGCAATGGCCAAGTCAATCACCAGATCTTCACCCAATTGAGCATGCATTTCACTTGCTCAAATCCAGACTTAAGACGGAAAGACCCACAAACAAGCAAGACCTGAAGGCTGCGGCTGTAAAGGCCTGGCAAAGCATTAAGAAGGAGGAAACCCAGCGTTTGGTGATGTCCATGGGTTCCAGACTTAAGGCAGTGATTGCCTCCAAAGGATTCGCAACAAAATATTGAAAATAAAAAATTTTTTTTTGGGTTTGGTTTATTTGTCCAATTACTTTTGACCTCCTAAAATGTGGAGTGTTTGTAAAGAAATGTGTACAATTCCTACAATTTCTATCAGATATTTTTGTTCAAACCTTCAAATTAAACGTTACAATCTGCACTTGAATTCTGTTGTAGAGGTTTCATTTCAAATCCAATGTGGTGGCATGCAGAGCCCAACTCGCGAAAATTGTGTCACTGTCCAAATATTTCTGGACCTAACTGTAACTCTGTGGTTTAAGGGCATAAAAATTTAAAATTTTAAAATTGCTACATTTTCAAAATTTTTGATATTTTTTACAAATAATCGCAAAACTTATCATCCTAAAATTATCACTGACATGAAGTACGATATGTCCCAAAAAAACAGTCTCAAAATCACTGGGCTCTGTTGAAGTGTTCCAGAGTTATTACATCATAAAGCGACACTGGTCAGAATTGAAAAAATTGATCTGGTCATGAAGGTGAAAATAGTCTGAGAGTGAAGGGTTTAAATTAACTATTTAAAAAGATCCATACCTCTTGAATTACTTTACTTTCTTTTTTTTTAATAGAATCAATTCATTTTCACTTGTCTTACTCTGTGCAGAACAGTATGACGTCTTGCAGTTAGGACTAATGTCTGCAGAAAGTAAGACACATACAGTACATTAATGACTGATAACTTCTATAGCACACGCCACACTTTTTCCACAACTTCTACACTGTGTAAGTTAAAGAGGAAAGTGTGTCTTGCCTACAGTCAATTATGGTGGTGGGAGTGTCATGGCTTGCTGCTTCATGAGTGCTGCTGGCTGAGGGGAGCTACAGTTCATTAAGGGAATCATGAACACCAACATGTACTGTGACATACTGAAGAAGTATGATCCCCTCCCTTCGGAAACTGGGCTGCATGGCGGGATTCCAATATGATAATGACCACAAACACACCTCCAAGACAACCACTGCGTTGCTAAAGAAACTAAGGGGAAAGGTGCTGGACTGGCCAGGGATGTCTCCAGACCTAAACCCTACTGAGCATTAGTGGGGCATCCTCAAATGGATGTTGGAGCAGCGCAAGGTCTTTACCATCCACTAGCTCCATAATGTTGTCCTGGAGGAGTGGAAGAGGATCCAGTGCCTCCTGTACAGCTCTAGTGAACTCCATGCCCAAGAGTTAAGTCAGTGTTGAATATAATGGTGGCCACACAAAATATTGAAACTTTGTACGCGATATGGCCATTATCACATAAGAATGTATTCACGTTTGTTGTGTGCAGTTTTGACATTAACGGCTGTGTTTTCAGTTATTTAGAGGACACACCAAATCCAAATGTACACTGTTATACAAGCTGTATGCCATATCCCTCAAAAAAGAATGTAAGGGTGTCTACATTTGTCAACATCATTATGAGGCTGAATTGGTGTTTTTTTTTAGGCTATTAGAATGATACCTAAAAATGAACAAGACGTCAGACTGGAAGCCCAAAGGACCCTATAAGATAGACCACCTACCAATATTATACATATCAAAATTAAATTCCATTGCATTCAATATTTGAGGAACTATTACCACTGGTGTTTATAGGGCTTGTTGTGGATGAAAATTCTTTCTATTGTCCAATTTGAAACCAAATATAAAAATAAACATATATTTGAGTTCACTTATTATCAGCATAAAATAGAAAAATTGGGATCAATCAAAAGTTTTAGTTATTTGTAAAATATACAGCTTTAAAATAGTTTCAAGTGGTTTTCTACATTTTTGTTAATTTAAATGTATGTATTAATAATATATAAACAATATTGTTTAATAGAATTGACCCAAGAGTCAGTATCCATTGTCCTTGAAAAAACATAGGATATTATCTAGACATGTCAAGCACTTACAAAGTTACCAAAACGGCTAAATTCGTGTTGAGAAAGCTTAGTTCTACCCTTGATTGTAAAGGGGTTAAAAACTAACCCTAAATATTTTTTATGTTTAATATATCTTCATTATTGTTACTATATATTTGTATCAAATCAAGGTTACAAAAAGTATAATTTTCAAAATTTTCAATTGGCAGTTAAATTTCTTTTAGTGTATGTTTATATTGAAGAGGCAGTCCAACAATAAGTTTCGACGCTAACGACATCCTCTGCATATAGGGAATAAGGTTTCCAGGGTCTCATCGGGATCCGATTGATATTATACTGATCCCTGAAACCCTATGGGAGCATCTCTTTTCCAAGAGAAAAAACAATCAAAACACAACAATACGAAAGCCCCTCGTAGTAATTGTCTGACGTACACTGTAACATATGTGATTGTCTTATACTCAGTAACTCCCACTCTAGGATTCCATAAGATAGAATATAAGAAAAAGAAAGAAATGAAGAGAAGTAAGACATAAAGCAGGAAGGGAGAATAAGGAGAGGGAAAAAGAAAAGGAAGAAAAGAGAAACATATCACCATGATGTCACCTCACCAGTCACCTCGGTCACAAGACTCACTAATCGTAGACAACTTCTATTCTAGAGTACCTTGAGTTAGCCAGATCTGAAATTGTTGAGATTCTCTGAATTCAATCCAGGGATACCAGGTTGCGAACCAAGTCTGAATTGTGTTTGTGTCAGATGCCCTCAGCTCCTCCATACGGCGCAGAGTATCTACAGCTTCCGCCCAGTCTACTCTCTTCAACCCATAGGATATTTTCCAGTGTCTGGGAATAATCTGTCTCATTGAGATTACAAAATAAGATAGGAGATCTTTACGGATTTTGGGGACTGATCCATTAAACATGGAAAGTAATGCTATCTCTGGCTTGGGGGTCACTTTCGACTGTGTGAGATGGTTATATAGGGAGAAAATTTCATCCCACAGTTTTCTAATCGCTGTGCATGTCCACCAAATATGTAGCATTGTCCCTGGTGATCCCCGACACCTCCAACACTCGTCGGCAACCTCTGGGAAAATCTTATGGAGTTTGTCTGGCGTTCTATACCATCTGGATAAAATTTTATAATTTAGTTCTTGTATCCTACTGGATACTGTTACTTTGTGTGTTAAGGTAAAAGTTTTGATCCAAAGTTTTTCAGGAAAAACACGACCCATCTCTCTATGTCACTGGTCTACGTATCCAGGCAGGCCCCCTCCCCCACTCTGTAGCGACACTATTTTATAGATTGTAGAGATAACATGAGTTGGTGTCTCCTGAGCAATACATAGCTTTTCAAAATGGGTCATTCCCTCATCCGATCTGGACCCCGGTGTCAAAGAATCCACGTAACTTCGAAGTTGAAGATAAAGAAACTAGTGTCCCGGTTCCATCCTTCTATCTCTCAATAGGGAGTTCAATGTTCTACAAGCTGCGGAGGATACCACATCCCTAACACGGGGAATTCCCATTGTGTAGACAGAGATAAGACTGGGGTGGAACTCGTGTAGCCAACAGGGGAACTGAGGGTTACCCACCAGAGGTGTCAGAGGTCCCGGATTTTTGGTCAAGCCGTATCTTCTATTGATGGTGTGCCATGTGCCAGTTAGGGAGAGGAGGAATAGAGTCAGTTCTATGTTCGATAAGCGATCACCCGAGGACAGTTAAAAAATTCCCAATGCACTAGCTGGAGCCATGGTATATTCCATTTCTACCTACAATTTATTCTCTTTATTGTGTAATAGATCTAGAATACAGTTTCCAACTGCCGCTGCATGGTAGGCTTTAAAGTCAGGTAGTCCTGTCCCTCCCTCCCACTGGGAGTGTATTACTAGAGAATGTTTAAGGCGAGATTTGGTACCGTGCTAGGTAAAATGCGGTATCATCCTTCTTAGTTAATGGAAGAAGTGCTCTCCCAAATTGTACGGCATGGTCTGCAATAAATATAAAACTCTGGGTAAAATATCCATTTTTATAGTGTTAATTCTACCGAACCAAGAGATTGGGAGGTCCCTCTGAATGGGGTGCAAGAGGTCTGTGAGGTTTAGGTCATATATGGTTTGGGGGTCTGCTGGTATTTTAATCCCTAGATATTTAATAAAGCTACTACTCCATATAAATGGGAAGGAAGTATAAGTGATCTTTCTTCTACAAAAGGGAGTGACACATTTAATATCTCCGTTTTCTGGAGGTTGACCTTAAAATTAAACAATCTACCAAATTTCTCAAACTCCACCAGGACAGACGGTAAGCTTATCCTTGATTGAGTAACATAGAGCAATAAATCGTCTGCAAAAACAGCCATCTTATGGGAACAGGGGCCCACTTGTATTCCACTGATTGAAGGATTCCTCCTAATAGCGTTTGCTAAAAACTCCATCACTATGATGTCTAAGTATGGGGACAATGGGCACCCCTGTCTGGTGCCGTTTCTAATCTCAAGTGGGCTGGACAAGCCACCATTAATGATCACCTGAGCTGTGGGAGCTTGGTATATTGCCATTATCCAATTTCTCAGCCAAGGTCGAGTCCCTATCCCCTGGAGTGAGGTTTCAAGGAAACCCCAATGAACCCTATTGAATGCTTTTTCAGCATCTACCATTAAAAAGCAGGCAGGGATTTTTTGCTTTCTAGCCCATGAAATCAAGGCCAGGTTTCTAATGGTGTTGTCCCATGCCTTCCTCCCGGGAACAAAACCAACCTGATCCTTATGAATTAGTCTTGGGATATATGGATGTAGGCGAAGTGCAATCGTTTTGGAGTATAGTTTAACATGAATGTTGATAAGCGATATTGGTCTGTAGTTTGCACATAGTAAGGGGTCCCTCCCCGGCTTGGGAATAACCGCTATCCGGGCTTGGAGAGATTGTTTAGGAAAGCCACATGTTTTAGATATAGAATTATAAGCTTTCAGCATCAGAGATCCACATGCCTCGCCACATAGTTTATAAAACCGAGGAGTGAGGCCATCCGGACCCGGACTCTTCCCTACTTTGAGAGCACTGATAACTTCTTTAAGTTCTGATTCCGTAAAGTCAGCTTCCAATTCCTCTGCCTCTTCCACCCCCAACCTCTTTGGGTTATTTTCTCGTATGTATTCTCGCGTGTCCCATTCAAAATTTACAGCATCTGGCGTGTGTTGTGATGGTATGTTATATAATGATGCATAATATTTCTTAAATTCACCTAGGATGTCAGATTTAGAATGGATCTGGGTCCCCGGCTTTGTGTTAAGAGTAAGGATCGGAGGCTGAGCCTGCCTGGGATGTAGAGTCCGGGCAAGCAGTCTTCCACTTTTGTCTCCAAATTCAAAGAAACTCTTCCGAGCTTTGTCTCTAGAACACAAGGATTTTTGGTCTAAGATGGATAAGATTTGGTGCTGCAAAGTAGATATCTCTGCTTTGAGGACGTTGTTTGGTGTGTTTTTGTTTATTGTTTCTTTCTGACCCAGTTGTGATAATAATTTCTTTAACTCCGTCACTCTTTCCCTCTTAAGTCTGGAACCATGAGAGATACAGATACCCCTAATTACACACTTCAGGGCTTCCCATTTTATTGGGTCATTTGTCGGATCCATCGCATGGTCGGCCCCGAAATTTGTAATTGCTGTGTGAATCTCTTCCAGGCACGCTCCATTTTTCAATAAGTTGTCATTAAGTCTCCAAGTATATCCCAAACCACTTCTATCTAACATTCCCACCTCTCCATAAACTGGCGCATGGTCTGACCACAAAAATGTATCAAATGAACATTTTGGAGTGTTGTCTAAGAGATCATGGGAAATGAATAAATAGTCTATTCTCGTGTAACTATTATGTGCTAGTGAGTGAAAGCTATAGTCCCTGACTCCGGGGTGCAGGATGCTCCAAAGGTCTACCAGTCTAAGAGACACCAACTCTTTTTTAAGTCTACGTATCGCAGAGTGAGGGACAGCTGACCTACCCGAAGACGAGTCCACTGCTGGGTCCAGGATCATGTTCAAGTCCCCGCCAAGGATAATACAGGAACCGCCGGCGAATTCTGAAAGTTTCCCAAATACCTCTAGAGCGAACGCCACCTGTCCCTGGTTTGGAAAATAAACATTAGCGATGGTATAAATACTGCCTAAAAAAGATATCTTAAGTAAGAGATAGCGTCCATCCAAGCCGAAGCAAGAATCAACTACTTCAGGTTGAAAGGACCGATGGAATGCCATCGAGACCCCGCATGCCTTACGATCCGGGTGAGGGCAATGGAACCATGTTGGGTAATTTTTTATTTTACAGCTGGGAAAACCACCTGCTCTGAAGTGTGTCTCCTGTAACATAACAATTTTGATATTCTGTTTGTGAAAACAGTACATGATCTGGCTCCTTTTTTCTGGCTTGTTTAGGCCCTTAGCATTGTATGTGCAGAAGGTTACGTGTGACACCATGGTATAGAGAATGTTTAGTGAATAGTGTAAAGAGGAAGAAAAAGAGAAAAGAAGGTAGTGAAAGAAGAGAAAGTAGAGGTTAACAAAGGAAGAAAAGTGTTAACCCGTGGGTTAGTTCAAGAAAATTTCTCAAACAACTATACTGACTTTTGTCAAGTACAGCCAAACGCTGCAGCCCTAGGAGAGGTGAGAGAAGCCTCCAGCAACAGGTTGGAGCTCCCGCCTCCCCGACTAAGGCACATACTATGGGGTATCCAAAACTCCACCCGCCCAGGCACATTGTGGATGAGAAGGCCCGAGACACCCCAATTTGAAACTGTATGAAACACAGAGACTAATAGAACATCCTAATATAACAAAATATTGATCAGGAAACATAGCATCTTCAAAATAAGAGCTCAAATAATGATTGGTACTAAATTCTGATATAGTATGAGCTCTCAATAGACAGAAATAGGCAGATGTATTAAGTATTATCTCTCTATTGGAGAGACAAACAACATGTGTGAGGTCGACATCGGTGAGCATAGTGCGGAAAAAATAAGAGGATGGCCCTGATCCCCCTTTTCAACTCCATCATCCAAACTCGGCCGCACCAGTCACATCAGCGATAGCCAGACTGTGAGGATCTTCTGCCTTTCTTGGTTTGAACTTGATTCCACTGCTCTCTAGGTGAAAGAGGTGCCGGTGTTTTCGGTGTTTGCCAGTCTGGCAGATTAATCATGGGCAACTCAAAAGTCCCCAAAAAATTTGGGAGATCTCCCAGGCCCTTGAGAGTTGCCGTTTTCCCATTTTTCCTTGCTGACAACTGGAAAGGGTACCCCCATCTGTATGGGGTATCCTTATCTCGTAGAGCGGAAAGCAATGGTCTCAGGGCCCTGTGTAGCTGTAAGGTTCTGCGTGCCAGATCTGGGAGAACCAGCAGGAGAGTCCCTTGGTGTGAGCCTGCCCCATTGTCCCTGCAGCTTTTGAGAATAGCTTCTTTCTCTTTATAAAAATGGATTCTACAAATTACATCTCTTGGGCGTGCAGGGTCAGACGGTTTAGGGCCCAGTGCCCTGTGGATCCGACCTATATCGATGTGCTGCACCGGGTCTCTCTGGAGGAGATTGTTGAAGTATTTTTGAGCCCACTCCTCTAGCTGTGCTGCTTCCACTGACTCCTTTAGCCCCCTTATGCGTAGATTGTTATGACTGTGATGATTTTCTATGTCATCCAAGTGGGTTAGGATGTCCTGTATTTGAAAGGAATGGTCTGACAACACTTGGTGATGAGCATCTATTTGGGAGAGTATTTGCTCTTGTGTTTCTTCTACTTCAGTCATCCTCTGACCCACTTGCTTAATTTCTGACTGCAGGTTGTACATATCCTGTTTGTGTGAGGCTTTCAGCTCCCCCAGCAGGGAATCCATCTCCCTCCTTGTTGGTATAGCTCTTATGTGTTCTTTCCAGTCCCAGGGTTCATCCTCTCCTTGGGTTACATTCAGGACTGGGCTCCCATTCCCTCCCTTTGCATGTCGCTGAGGTCGGGGCCCCCCTCCAGGACTCTGCTGTTCCATGCTATTTTTTGATTGCTTATGAGTTCTGCAGCAGTGACATCCCCCCCCTGCATTTGCAGCTTGTGGAGCTTTTGTGCTGGGATTCTGGCCTTCCCTGTCTGGAGTGTTTTGTGAGGCTTGTCCTGCCAGTTTACTGGTCTCCCTGTGGGTCTCAGTTTGGTGGATTTGGGGCTCAGTGGTCGGGGGCACAGTATCCCTACCAGCATTGGTGTCCAGGTCCTGTGAGGCCTCCATATCCTCCTGCAGTCGTGTATGTCTCCCAGCCGCCCCCATCTTTATTAGGGGACTGCTGGTCTGCCGCTCAGTCTGGGAGCTGAAATAACGGGGAATTCCCGCTTCTTCTGCCTCCGTTGCTGCTGCCTCCGCTGTCCGCCCTCTCCTGCGCACCATCGCCTGTCTCCTGTTCCTTATGGTTGGTCTCTATGTCTCCTTGTATTGTCAGGTAAGCAGGAGCTCAGTCTCCCTGCTTCTTATCTTGCCATCGGCTAGCTCTGCCTCCCTAAATATTTTTTAAAAGCTATATTTATATCTTAGTAACATGATTTATGGTGCCCGGAGTTGGTAATATTCCCACTGGACCCTGCTTCCTAAAGGTTTGCCTTTCATTTTGTGTTCGACATAGGACGTTGATAGCCATATTTATTGTGTATGGAGGAGGGGATCTGACTCTGACTGCTTATTTCAGTAGCACTCCTTTCTCTTTATATGCATTGGCTCTAACAGACAAGGGGGCTGGTTTATTTTTTGTTATGCGCCAATAAGACAGCCCCCTTCACAAACAACACTGATCAAATTGCGTCAAAATACTGAATGCTAACAAAGTCTTAACACAGTCATTGTAGGATATTAACAACCAAGATTATTTGAAGTCTCTAAATCTTAAAAGGTTATTCCCAAAATATCAAGTTATTCCCTATCCATAATTTGGGGAATAAAATGCATTCGGACCAAGAACAATTCCAAGAACAAGGTTCTGCAGTCACATTGTAAATGGAATAGAAGTGCACATACTGGGCCTGCGGGTCTAACTGAAGCAGTCTAGTGCTGTTCTTGGTGACCTCATAGAGAGTTCATGGAGCAGAATCCGTGTATCCGCATATCACAGAGGGATAGGACTTCAGAGCTTCATTTTTGGAGTTCCACAGACCCATATTTAGAATTACGGGGGGGGGGGGGGGGTCCTGACAATCAGCAAATTATCTTCTATCCTATTAGAAGGAGATAAATTGTGTTTTTTAGGAATACCTTACCCAATGTCACTTCTGCTATTCGACAAGGCTAGACACAAATGAGTTCATCGTTATTACTTTAGATATCAATTTTTCAAAATATTTATTGAATAACTCTACTAAAGTATTAATCTTGTTCTGACAGTTATTTTCTATATCAGAGAGGAGTTCCTCATTGGGTGACCTTTTATAAAAGCCTCTTAGTGTTATATAACAAAATACAGTGTGTATCTTTAATTTGCTAATTTCCATTAAAAGTTAATTTCATATTTAGAAAAAGCACATCATTTCAGTTTGGTAACATTCATAAAGTTCCCTTTGTTATATATTCGTTATTATTACTGTATACCTGAATGTTGCTTGCAATCACAATACCATTTCTCCAGACCTATATACTGAGTCTAATTCTCAGTAACTGTATTATTCAATATATACAAAGTTAGACATTCCAAATGTATCAAGGCATAAGATTTGGATGCAATCATTGTAGAAGAGCAAATGGTGTACATTACTACGGCATGGTTGCCAGTGGGTTGAAGGCATTACTTTTATATTTGAGCATAAAGTCAGACATTACTACTGTATGCTGCATAAAAAGGAATTTTATTATTGCACGGCAGTCACAAAAGGAGACAAATGCATTAACCCCTTCACCCCCGGCCACTAAAACACCCTAATTGCCGGGCCATTTTTTGCAATTCTGACCAGTGTCACTTTGACAGGTTATAACTCTAGAACGCTTCAACGGATCCTAGCGATTCTGACATTGTTTTTTCGTGACATATTGTACTTCATATAACTGAATAGGATAACTGAAGTGAGCACTAATATATATATTATGAGTGCAAGCCAAAAATTACATACTATATACGGATAAGGCTGCACATCAAACTTAGATAATAGTATAATGCCTCAAGCATATGGACAAATATTGAAAAATACAATGAAAAATGCTACTTGCTGACTTGAACATGTGAATAATGAATTGCATACCTGCCATGAATATTAGGAAAAGGAGATATTTAGCAATCGCATTGATCAATGTAACTGAGCCCCAAAACCTCGTCAAGGTATATCTCTATATTGGGGTCCCTAGCTCTGTGACCCTAACTGTGTGTCATCTCATTGCAATTAAAAACTGCTGTGGGTGGAGAGGGGTAACTAAGGACTTTCTTATATAGGAGATGGAAAAAACATGGCCGAAAGGGGCGGAGCTGTGTTCACATTCAGAATTTTATTATTGCACGGCAGTCACAAAAGGAGACAAATGCATTAACCCCTTCACCCCCGGCCACTAAAACACCCTAATGACCGGGCCATTTTTTGCAATTCTGACCAGTGTCACTTTGACAGGTTATAACTCTAGAACGCTTCAACGAATCCTAGCGATTCTGACATTGTTTTTTCGTGACATATTGTACTTCATGTCAGTGGTAAATTTAGGCCGATACTTTTTGCATTTATTTGTGAAAATTTAGGAAATTATGCGAAAATTTTGAAAATTTTGCAATTTTCAAACTTTGAAAATGTATGCCCATAAATCTGAGAGATATGTCACAAAAAATAGTTACTAAATAACATTTCCCACTTGTCTACTTTACATCAGTGCAATTTTCGAAAGAATTTTTTTTTTCGTTAGGAAATTAGAAGGGGTCAAAGTTCATCTGCAATTTCTAATTTTTCCAACAAAATTTACAAAATAATTTTTTTTAGGGACCACATCACATTTGAAGTGACTTTGAGAGGCCGAGGTGACAGAAAATACCCAAAAGTGACCCCATTCTAAAAACTGCACCCCTCATACTGCTCAAAACCACATCCAAGAAGTTTATTAACCCTTTAGGTGCTTCACAGGAACCAAAGCAATGTGGAAGGAAAAAATGAAAATTTTACTTTTTAACACAAAAATGTTACTTTAGCCATAAAATGTTCATTTTTACAAAGGAGAAAAGAGAAAGTGCACCTACAATTTTTTGTGCATTTTCTCCTGAGTACGCTGATACCCCATATGGGGTAAAAATCAATTGTTTGGGTGCACGGCAGAGGTCGAAAGGCAAGGAGCGCCATTTGAATTTTTGAACGCAAAATTAGCTGCACTCATTAGCGGACGCCATGTCAGGTTTGAAGACCCCCTGAGGTGCCTAAACAATGGAGCTCCCCCACAAGTGACCCCATTTTGGAAACTAGAGCCCTCAATTAATTTTTCTAGATGTTTGGTGAGCACTTTGAACCCCTGGGGGCTTCACAGAAGTTTATAACGTTGAGCTGTGAAAAGAAAAAAAAGTTTTTACCACAAAACTGTTGCTCCAACTAGGTAGCTTTTTTTTTCACAAGGGTATCAGGAAAAAATGCACCATAAAACGTATTGTGCAATTTCTCCTGAGTACGCAGATACCTCACATGTGGTGGAAAGTAATTGTTGGGCACATGGCGTGGCTCAGAAGAGAAGGGCACCATTTGACAGCAAAATTGGTTGGAATCATTAGCGGACGCCATGTCACGTTTTTAGACCCCCCCTATGGTGCCTAAACAGTGGAGCTCCCCCACAAATTACTCCATTTTGGAACTAGACC
This sequence comes from Anomaloglossus baeobatrachus, assembly GCF_048569485.1. Taxonomy (NCBI): domain Eukaryota; kingdom Metazoa; phylum Chordata; class Amphibia; order Anura; family Aromobatidae; genus Anomaloglossus; species Anomaloglossus baeobatrachus. The sequence continues at coordinate 289,649,559 of NC_134353.1, read as the reverse complement.
CCTCAAGGAATTTATCTAGATGTTTAGTGAGCCCCTTGTACCCCCAGGTGCTCCACTGAAAGTTGATAACGTTGAACCGTAAAAATTATTTATTTTTTTTAAATTTTTTTTTTTAAATGTTTGCAGCAACAAGGTAGCTTTTTTTTTTCTTTTTACAACGGTATCAGGAAAAAATGCACCATAAAACGTATTGTGCAATTTTTCCCGAGTACGCAGATACCTCATATGTGGTGGAAATCAATTGTTTGGGCGCATGGCGGGGCTCAGAAGACAAGGAACGCCATTTGACTTTTCAAACGCACAGACGCAGTGCACTGATCGGCCGCTGCAGGAGGCACGGTCGGATGAGATACAAAAAGCGCTGGGGATACGGAAAAAAAAAAAGTCACGCCAAAAATTGAGCAGGGATGCTGATCCGCGCTCAGCGGGACGCACGGACAGATGCGATACTTTTTTTCCGTATCCCCGACACTTTTTGTATCGCATCCGTCCGTGCGTCCCGCCGAGCGCTGATCAGGGATGCACATAACGGATCGGCATCCCTGCTCAATTTTTGGCGTGACTTTTTTTTTCCGTATCCTCGATGCTTTTTGTATCGCATCCGTCCGTGCGTCCCGCCGTGCGCTGATTAGGGATGCACATAACGGATCGGCATCCCTGCTCAATTTTTGGCGTGACTTTTTTTTCCGTATCCCCGACGCTTTTTGTATCGCATCCGTCCATGCGTCCCGCCGAGCGCTGATCAGGGATGCACATAACGGATCGGCATCCCTGCTTAATTTTTGGTGTGACTATTTTTTCGTATCCCCGATGCTTTTTGTCACGCCAAAAATTGAGCAGGGTTGCCGATCCGTTATGTGCATCCCTGATCAGCGCTCGGCGGGACGCACGGACTGATGCGATACAAAAAGCGTCGGGGATACGGGAAAAAAAGTCCCGCCGAAAACTGACCACGGATGCAGATACGTTATCTGCATCCCTGATCAGCGTTCGGCGGGACGCACGGACGCATGAGGTGTAAAAATGGACAGGGGATAGAGGGAAAAAAAAAAAAAGTTATACTCACAGTACCCAGAGGATTAGCAGGAGGAACAGCTTTACAGCAGCAGCCAGCAGGCAGGAAGTTGGACAGCTCAGCAGAAGACTCAGGAAGAAGGACCCAGCGATGGAGGCAGATGTGATCGGCCGGTGAAGACAGGTAAGAGGACGTCAGGGGGACAGCAGAGGGGGAGGGGGACAGCAGAGGGGGAGAGCAGAGGAGGAGGGAGATACCGGAGGAGCTGCAGAATAGAGATCACGGGGGAGGCCAGCAGTTTGGGATGTCGGGGGGCAGATCGGGATGGCGGGGGGCAGATCGGGATGTCGGGGGGGCAGATCGGGATGTCGGGGGGGCAGATCGGGATGTCGGGGGGGCAGATCAGGATGTCGGGGGGGCAGATCGGGATGTCGGGGGGGCAGATCGGGATGTCGGGGGGCAGATCGCAGGGGGGCACGGGCAGGGGCCATTACGGGAGCACGCAGGAGCAATCCCAGGAGCGCGCAGGGGCTGCAAGGTGAGCACAAATACTCACCGCTCCTGCTCCGTGACGTGACAGCAGCGGCAGCAGCAGCGGTGGCGTGGTACCACTAGTACCAGCCAGTGCTGCACGCTGCAGACATGTTGGGGGAGGGTCCCCAGACCAGCACAATGGGGAGATAAGGTATGCACACGTTTAATAACGTTTGGAACACCATTCTATTTGTTAGTATTTTTTCGTTTGTGAACCCTCCCCAACCACACCTATTGCCAATCCATATCATACGCATAAATAGCCTGGGTCTCAGCTTCCCATACACGGTAGGTTTTTTAACTGCATGAGAGGACACACACAAGCTAGGGACCCCAACGTAGAGAAATACTTTGGCGTAGTGTTGGGGCTCTATTGCATTGATCAATTCAGTAGCTAAATTTCTCTTGATTCATATGTTCATGGCAGTAATGCAGATTCCATTTTTCACATATTCACTCTTGCATATAGCTATTGGATTTTTCAAGTCAGTATTCGCACAGCAGTTTCTGCTATTTCATGTATTCCCCTTACATAGTCACTGGTGTGCATACCTTATCTCCCCATAGTGATGTTTATTTAGGTTTTTGCACCCAGTTCGGACTTAGAATGGTGTTCCAAACGTTATTCCTATTTCCCAGACCAGCACAGGCCTGGGGAGGGCAGCCACCAGCAAATCAAACCGCCCCACTTCACACTGATTGGAGCGATTGCGCGTCATAGCACGATCGCTCCAATCAGTGCTGCAGGGGCTGGGGGCGGCATGTTTGAGATCCACCTATGATCTGCTGTACCTGCTACGGCGTCTCATAGCTGGATCTCACAGTATCGCACTATTTCCGGCATTATTTTTACCGAAATCAGTGCGAAAGATGTGGTTGGCGGTTCCGATTTGAACAGCCAATCACATCGATCGTCGATGGGGTGTGGCGATGCTACCCCCCCTGGGGTGAAGCAAAGGTCCCCTGCTGTAAGAAACAGCTGGGGACATCATTTGAAAGCCGTTGCTATGGCCACGGCAATCAAATGAACTTTAGGCAGTAAAATTACGTCCCTGGTCGTTAAGTCACGTTAAAATAGGACGTAATTTTACTGCCCGCGGTCGTGAAGGGGTTAATATTCTTGGAGGGTGACAGTTGGTCATTCCCACTGTGAGTGGTCACAAAAGGAGACACCACTACTGTAATAAAAGAAATTGAGACTGGGATACTGTTATTATGGGAGGAGCAAAAGGGAGGTACTGTTATTGTGCATTGCTCCAAGCTAATACTAATGTACTTTTCTTTTTTTGGCACAGTGAAAAAGTGGGGGAAAAAGTGTGTCGGATGCTCTATCAGTCATAGATATATTTATGTTACTTTCTGCAAAGACAAGTCTTGCCTATAAGAAATAGCAGTCTGCACCAGATGAAGAAGAAAAACAAAAATGTATTACTTCATTACTATGCATTACCCATACATCACTGGATTTATCAGTACTTTTATAAACTATAGATCTTCAGTGTATAATCTCACTGGTGGTAATAGTGTTAGTATACTGATCCTTGATAATGATTAGTGTGATGGTATTATTCACTATGTGGTGGTAATGTGTGGTCTGGTCATGGTGTGGTGGTATTTATCTTTTAGTATGTAGTATTATTGCTTCATTAGCCTTGGGATTGTTGAGTTTTTTTTCAGTAACAGCATGGGGGTTAAACTCAAAGTATATATGGTGATAATTTATTGCCATTGTTGGTGGAATTTATCCTGTTTATGTGGCTTATTATTAACAATATTAGTATTGCTATAGTGGACTTATTCAGTAACAATATAGTGATATTTGGTAACTGTATGACTAATATTTAGAAGCATTTCTTAAAAAAATGATCTTATTGCTGTGTTTGCTGAGAATTATATATTTTTTCTGTAGTCTATATTAAAAAAAAAAAAAAAAAATGGGGTGGAACAAATATATGCCTTAATAGGATCTAGAATACTACAAGAGCCTGTTCATCCAGCTAACATGCTGGCGGGGGGGGGGGGGGGGGGGGCATGCCAAATTTGGCATCGGGTCCCATAGGAGTCTAGTTATGCCAATGGGTACCAGACAAATAAAACTCAGTTGCCAGGCAAATTTTGGTAGGATGCTTCTCCTTTGTAAAGTTCACCAGGATGACCACTGTCTTCCGGTACCAGATGCTTTAGAATTCAGGCATTTCTGTACAACCAGGCACCAGTCTGTGGACCACTGCAAAAGATGTGAATGGAGCTATTATTAACAATATACCTGTATACAGTATGTTGTTTAAAACAGTTCATTAAAAAATATTCAAATCTAGCTAATGTAATAAAAAGCTATAACGTAACGATGCTACAATAAACATGCGAAGATGTAAAGAGTATGTCCTACATGTAATGTCTTGAAGGAATTTTTTAACCCTAGAACACGCAACCATAGAAATCTACACTTTAACATACCTGGGGCCTTTTAGGCCTGTGTGCAAATAAGATGGAATAACTCAATAGAAATATTTTTCAAAGTTTATTTGAGATGTGAATCTTTCAAAACATTAAGTTAACAAGTAATCTTGCAGAAAAAAGAAAACAAGTCACCTAGCAGGCCTGCGAGGCCCCAGGTATGCATTCTAGGGTTAAGAATAGGATATAAGATATTTTAGCTAGTTCAAGAATAGGCCCAATAAAATATTTCATGGGTCAAGCACAGGATACCATAATATCTATGACTATGCTGTTGCCAGATGGAAGCTGTAGAAACATCAGATGGAGGTCTATTTTACCAATTGTCTTTAGGACAAGTTCACATGAGAGATTGACAATTATATTAACGCAGTTGATAAATTCAATGGAATAACGTAGACACCGTGATTTTAAAGTTTTTGCTATTATCATTAAAATGTCCTTAATAAAATTACCTTAAAAAATAAAACTGCTTTGTAAATTTCTTAAACTATTGCTCATGAGCTGTTACAGAACATGCTTGTTCCCATCCATATACTTCTATGAAATGTATTAACTTCAATGAAATGGAGAAATCAATGAAAAGCCAAATGTGGGTAAATTACAGTATGGATCATGGAGGAAAGGTGTAGTTTAAATGTTGGGGACATGTCTAGAAGCAGGATGGCATCCTGGCAAAGTCTGAAAGCACTACCCAACTTGTTCCATGTGGCTAAAGACATTCTGGTGTAGACCTGTGGCTTGCTCTTGTCTAGGCGTACCATGGCAAGGACTGGTATAGTACTGTGACTAGCTCTGTTACATACAGTACAGACCAAAAGTTTGGACACACCTTCTCATCTCTAGAACAACTATTAAGAGAAGACTTTGTGCAGCAAACCTTCATGGTAAAATAGCTGCTAGGAAACCACTGCTAAGGACAGGCAACAAACAGAGGAGACTTGTTTGGGCTAAAGAACACAAGGAACGGACATTAGACCAGTGGAAATCTGTGCTTTGGTCTGATGAGTCCAAATTTGAGATCTTTGGATCCAACCACTGTGTCTTTGTTGCAGTGGCATGCTATTCCATCCGGGTTGCGTTTAGTTGGACCATCATTTATTTTTCAACAGGACAATGACCCCAAACACACCTCCAGGTTGTGTAAGGGATATTTGACTAAGAAGGAGAGTTATGGGATGCTACGCCAGATGACCTGGCCTCCACAGTCACCAGACCTGAACCCAATTGAGATGGTTTGGGGTGAGCTGAACCGAGAGTGAAGGCAAAAGGGCCAACAAGTGCTAAGCATTTCTGGGAACTCCTTCAAGACTGTTGGAAAACCATTTCCGGTGACTACCTCTTGAAGCTCATCAAGAGAATGCCAAGAGTATGCAAAGCAGTAATCAAAGCAAAAGGTGGCTACTTTGAAGAACCTAGACTATAAGACATAATTTCAGTTATTTTACACTTTTTTATTAAGTATTTCATTCCACATTTTTTCATTCATAGTTTTGATGTCTTCAATGTAAATCTACAATTTTTAGAGTCATGAAAATAAAGAAAACTGTTTGAATGAGAAGGTGTGTCCAAACTTTTGGTCTGTACTGTATGTATTAGATGAGCAAAAACAGCAGAAAAAGAGTATTGTGCTCAAACATTATTACTACTGTATATGTTTGTTAAAGATAGAAAAAAGTAATTGATTACAATTATTCATAATACAAATAACACACAAAAGGGGTAGATGAACAAAAAAGGCAATATCAGCCTGCAATAAATATTGTGTAGATCAAAGAGATTTTTTAAAACACCTTCCACATCAATTCCTGAAATATCATGTAGTTCAGGGGTCTCAAACTCGGCTGGGTGTATGGGCCGCACAGAGGAAAAAAATAATTTGGGGGGCCGCATTCTTTGCGGGACAAAGTGACATTTTTATTGGTACCATATATATATTTTTTTACACACCTTTGGATCACTGATTTTTAACATTTTTCACTTGTTTATTATAACAAATGTGCACATTCTTTGGTTAAATATAAAAAAAAATAAAATTTGATGGTAAAAAAAAGTCATGCCTTATTTTGTTTTTTTTTACATTTTATCCCTTTCTTGTAACTAATAGTGTTACAATTAGCACTATATAGAAATTTTGGCCAACATCTTTTAGTAATGTTCCCTATCCTATAGTAATGTACCCACCTTGTCCCCATCCTATAGTAATGACCCCAACCTTGTCCCTATTCTAATGTTCCCATCCAATAGTAATATGCCCATCCTTGTAATGTCCCCATCTTTTAGTAATGTGCCCACCTTGTCCCCACCCTATAGACATGTGCCCACCTTGACCCTATTCTATAGTAAAGTGCCCACCTTGTCCCGATCCTATAGACTTGTGCCCACCTTCTCCCCATCCTATAGTCATGTGCTCACCTTGTCCCTATCATATAGTCATGTGCCCACCTTGTCTCCATCCTATAGTAAGGTGCCCACCTTGTCCCCATCCTATAGTCATGTGCCCACCTTGTCCCTATTCTATAGACATGTGCTCACCTTGTCCCTATTCTATAGTAATGTCCCCATCCTGTAGTAATGGGGGGGGCAATGGCGGCGGCGGGTGAAATGGGGGGCTATATTTTACCGATCGCTCTTGGCTTCCTTCCACCCACAGACGCCGGAGTGAAGCTGAGGGGGCGGTCTCTGGCCCCAGATCCACAGTGATTGGACAGATCGGTCACAAGGCCGGTCTCTCCAATCAGAGCTTGGGGCGGGTGAAACAGAGGTCACCCAGCTCCAGCCAATGATCGGTGCTACAGCCGCACTGATCAGGGCTGGATTTCAATGTTACAGCCATTTTCAATGGCTGTAACATTACAGTGGATGTGAGTGGCTGACGAACGCCGCACAGCCAATCACAGTCTCTGTATGTCCGGGGAGGAGACACCACCCCTCCTGAGGTCCCCTCCTCCCCGAATCTAAGGTATTTGCTATTGGCAATGCAAACGGCGATCGCAGCCACCGGGGCTGCGATTTCACCATGACGTACTGGGTATGTCATGGGTCTTTAAGTACCAGGGAGCCATAACATACCCGGTACGTCATAGGTCGCTAAGGGGTTAATGTGCCATCCTTCACATACACAAAAAATAAACAAACACCATTCTTCTCACCTGTCCTGCGTTCCCTCGGCTCCTCATCTCTGCTTCTTGCTGTCTGCAGGCCCGTGCCCCCGTTGACTATCGCGGCCGGTGCAGGGACCGCAGCCACTGGCAGCGATTTATGTCAGATGAATGTTTTGCCGGAACACAGTCCTTGCTTCTGAGAGCGCAGCGCCGGCAAAACACTCATCTAACAAAGTGCAGACAGTGGCTGCGGCCCCTGCACCGGCCGCGATAGTGAACAGGGGCACGGGCCTGGGGGCCGCACGAAGCAGCCTGACGGGCCACATGCGGCCCGCGGGCCGCGTGTTTGAGACCCCTGATGTAGTTTATACCCCCAACATATGGGCTAGAGATCAGGGATAGCCAAAACAAATGGAAATGATCACATATCTGCAGATATAATGTAGTACATTTCTATAAATCCATTACAATGCATTATTATAGGAATAACAAGATTGCAGCTGCATGTACCATACCAAGATTTGGCAAAAAAAAGTGCTGAGAAGTGCAGACAGACAGGCAAAGTTGAAGAGGCATGTTCCCCTCAGGGGTATAAACTACATGATATTTCAGGAATTGAAGTGAAAGGTGTTTTATAAAATCTCTTTGATCTATACAATATTTATTGCAGGCTGATATTGCCTTTTTTGTACATCTATCCCTTTTGTGTGTTATTTGTATTATGAATAATTGTAATCAATGACTTTTTTCTGTCTTTAATAAACATATAGTAACAATGTTTGAGCACAATACTCTTTCTGTTGTTTTTGCATGCTATTCTGAGTAGCTTATAAACCAGGATTGATCCTCATGGTGGGATCTCCCTGACTATTTATGATTGTAACATTGATGGAATTGATATATGTATTACAGTCATATGAAAAAGTTTGGGCACCCCTATTAATGTTAACCTTTTTTCTTTATAACAATTTGGGTTTTTGCAACAGCTATTTCAGTTTCATATATCTAATAACTGATGGACTGAGTAATATTTCTGGATTGAAATGAGGTTTATTGTACTAACAGAAAATGTGCAATCCGCATTTAAACAAAATTTGACCGGTGTAAAAGTATGGGCACCTCAGCATAAAAGTGACATTAATATTTTGTAGAGAGAAGAGTTCTGCCCAGCGCAAGAAGGAGAGATATGCCAGTAAATTTCCAGATGCTTTATTCTGCTTGGTTTCCAGTAAAAACGATCATATAAACATATAGCTTTTAATGAGTTTCTGGATCCTGGATGAAGGTATATTTGACCATTCCTGTTTACAAAACAATTCCAGTTCAGTTAAGTTTGATGGTCACCGAGCATGGACAGAACGCTTCAAATCATCCCACAGATTTTCAATGATATTCAGGTTTGGGGACTGGGATGGCCATTCCAGAACATTGTAATTGTTCCTCTGCATGAATGCCTGAGTAGATTTGGAGCGGTGTTTTGGATCATTGTCTTGCTGAAATATCCATTCCCTGCGTAACTTCAACTTCGTCACTGATTCTTGCACATGTGTCAAGAATCTGCTGATACTGAGTTGAATCCATGCGACCCTCAACTTTAACAAGATTCCTGGTGCCGGCATTGGCCACACAGCCCCAAAGCATGATGGAATCTCCACCAAGTTTTACTGTGGGTAGCAAGTGCTTTTCTTGGAATGCCGTGTTTTTTTGCCTCCACGCATAACGCCTTTTTGTATGACCAAACAACTCAATCTTTGTTTCATCAGTCCACAGGACCTTCTTCCAAAATGTAACTGGCTTGTCTAAATGTGCTTTTGCATACCTCAGGCAACTCTGTTTGTGGCGTGCTTGCAGAAACGGCTTCTTTCGCATCACTCTCCCATACAGCTTCTCCTTCTGCAACGTGCGCTGTATTATTGACCGATGCACATTGACACCATCTGCAGCAAGATGATGCTGCAGGTCTTTGGAGGTGGTCTGTGGATTGTCCTTGACTGTTCTAACCATTCTTCTTCTCTGCCTTTCTGATATTTTTCTTGGCCTGCCACTTCTGGGCTTAACAAGAACTGTACCTGTGTTCTTTCATTTCCTTACTATTAGTGTTGAGCGAGTATGCTTGTCACTACTCGGTACTCGCACGAGTATCACTGTACTCGGGCTACTCGGCGGGGACCGAGTATTCTCGCGATACTCGTGCTGTACTCGTGGTCTTCAACCCAGCATGTTGGCGCTCTTTTGAGAGCCAGCCCTCATGCAGGGATTGGCTGGCAGACCACTGCAATGCCACAGCCCTGTTAGTTGTGGAATTGCAGTGATTGGCCGGCCTGCAGAGCGTGACCGAGCCTTTATACCGGCGGGCGCGCTGTGCTCTGCACACAGCCATCCAGACAGTCAGTGCAGGGAGAGTGTTGCTGCTTCAGGGAAAGGTTTGCGGCCCTTTATAGTTATTTCCGTAGCAGGGCTGCAAACAGTGTGACCAGACGTCCTTCTCAGGACTATTGTAGTTGTATACAGGCAGGCAGGGTATAGCCAGGTCGGAGTACAGGAGCAGAGTCCTTCTCAGGACTATTGTTGCTGTATACAGGCAGGGCAGGCAGGGTATAGCCAGGTCGGAATACAGGCTAGTGACCAGAAGAGTCCTTCTCAGGACTATTGTAGCTGTATACAGGCAGGCAGGCAGGGTATATAGCCATTCCTAGTGGTGACCGTATACCAGCCTTCATCACCATATCTGGGGCTGGTGTACACAGTCTAAAACAGTCCTGATAGTGTCAGACTTCTCAGTAATTGTCGCTCCTAAAAACCTGTTAGGTTCTTAGTGCGTCCGTGCTTGCATTTAAAAACCGCACGTGTGTGCCTGTCGGTGGCAGCGTACAGGTGCACTTGTGTGCGTTTTGCACAAACTTGGATATAACGCACAAGTCTAGTGAATATAATACACGTCAGTCAGCAGTGTCTGATAGTGTCAAACTTCTCAGTAGTTGTCGCTCCTAAAAACCTGTTAGGTTCTTAGTGCGTCCGTGCTTGCATTTAAAAACCGCACGTGTGTGCCTGTCGGTGGCAGCGTACAGGTACACGTTTTGCACAAACTAGTATATAACGCACAAGTCTAGTGAATAATACACGTCAGTCAGCAGTGTCTGATAGTGTCAAACTTCTCAGTAATTGTCGCTCCTAAAAACCTGTTAGGTTCTTAGTGCGTCCGTGCTTGCATTTAAAAAACGCACGTGTGTGCCTGTCGGTGGCAGCGTACAGGTGCACGTGTGTGCGTTTTGCACAAACTTGGATATAACGCACAAGTCTAGTGAATACACGTCAGCACAGCATTGCAAAATGCGCAAGGGCGTTGGCAACGAACAATGAAGTGGACGTGATGGTGGTGCAGGCAGAGGCCGAGGTCGTGGGCAAGCTCTAATTTCACCACAACAAAGGGCCACATCTACTCGCTCGCACGTCCTGTCCCAAATTCTTGGGGACCGCAGCAGTACACCGCTCTTGAACCAAGACCAGTGTCAACAGGTTGTTAGTTGGATAGCGGATAATGCTTCCAGTCAGATTGGCACCACCACAAACACTCTGTCTTCCACACGGTCAAGTGTCAGTAGCCGTGATACTGCACCGCACATTTCAGAACCTGATCCTCCTTCCTACCACAAGGCTGAGTACACGTCCACGGATATTACTGATCCCACACTTGGACACTCGGAAGAGCTGTTCACGTTTCCATTCGCACATTCTGGCCTCTCGCCAGCTCCTGTTGAAGTGGGTCATGAGGAGATCGTATGTACAGATGCCCAAATATTTGAGCAGCCACGTTCTCACGAAGTTGGCAATGTGTCTCAACAAGGGGTGGACGATGATGAGACACAATTGTCAGGAAGTCAGGAGGAGGAGCAGGGTGCGGAAGAGGAAGACGACGTGGTGGATGATCCAGTAACTGACCCAACCTGGCAGGAGGATATGCAGAGCGAGGACAGCAGTGCACAGGGGGAGGGAGGCGTAGCATCCCAACAGGCAGTAAGAAGCAGGGTGGTGGCCCCAGGCAGAAGTCAGGCAACCGTTCCCCGGAACAACAACACGACACAAGGTGCCTGTACAAATGTTAGGTCTTCCCGAGTCTGGCAGTTTTTTAAGTTGGCTCCAGATGATTCTAAAAAGGCCATTTGCAACACCTGCCGTGCCAGCATCAGCAGGGGTACCAAAACTAGCAGCCTGACCCCCACCAGCATGATCAGGCACATGTCAGCCAAGCACCCGACTTTGTGGGAGGTACAACAGAGTCGAGGAGCAGTGCTTGCTGATGTCACTGCTACGTCTTCGCTTGTTGTGCATGCGAGCCAATCCCCTGTCCATGCTGCCTGCGAACAAGCCTCCTCCGGCCCTGCACCTGCAGTTGCCTACGCAGAAATAACACCATCATCAAGCACGTCCTTGTCCCAGCGCAGCGTTCAGTTATCCATTCAGCAAACCTTTGAACACTGGCGCAAATACACTGCCAACGCCCCACATGCTACAGTTCTAAATGCTAACATTTCGCGACTGCTTGCGCTGGAAATGTTGCCTTTTAGGCTGGTGGAGACAGAAGCATTCCGCGACCTGATTGCGGCAGCTGTCCCACGTTACTCGGTCCCCAGCCGGCACTATTTCTCCCGGTGTGCTGTCCCCGCATTGCATAACCACGTGTCACAAAACATCACACGTGCCCTGAACAACGCTGTTTCAGCCAAAGTCCACCTAACCACAGACACGTGGACAAGTGCTTGTGGGCAAGGCCGCTACATCTCGTTGACGGCACACTGGGTTAATATTGTGGAAGCTGGGACCCAGTCTGAGCGAGGGACGGAACACGTCCTTCCCACACCAAGGGTTGCAGGCCCTACCTCAGTCAGGGTTTCACCCACACTCTACAGCTCTGGAATGTCATGCTCCTCAGCCTCATCCTCCTCCTGCGCATCCTCATCCACTTTACCCTCCACACCAGTCCCAAGCTGGAAGCACTGCAGCACTGCCTCGGTGAAGCGGCAACAGGCTGTGCTGAAGCTAATCTGCATAGGTGACAAACCCCACAATGCAGAAGAGGTGTGGACAGCTCTGAAACAGCAGGCAGATCACTGGCTCACACCTCTGAACCTAAAGCCAGGAAAGGTCGTGTGTGACAATGGCCGGAACCTGGTGGCGGCTTTGAGGCGAGGCCAGCTGACACATGTTCCATGCGTGGCCCATGTGCTCAACCTTGTGGTTCAGCGGTTTCTAAAGTCATACCCAGAGCTGTCTGATCTGCTGGTAAAAGTTTGCCGCCTGTCTGCACATTTTCGAAAGTCACCTACTGCTTCAGCCGGCCTTGCCGGCTTTCAGCGCTGTTTGCATCTTCTGGCTCACAGACTGGTGTGTGATGTCCCCACGCGTTGGAATTCAACTCTGCACATGTTGGTCAGGATATGTGAGCAGAAGAGGGCAGTTGTTGAGTACCTGCATCACCTAAGCCGTCGGGAACTGGGTCAAACTCCACACATAGCACCTGAGGAGTGGAGATGGATGTCCGACCTATGTACCATCCTCCAAAACTTTGAGGACTCCACCAAGATGGTGAGTGGGGATGACACCATTATTAGCGTCACCATACCGCTTCTCTGCCTTCTAAAACATTCTCTGCTCAAAAACAAACATGATGCATTGCAGGCGGAGCGTGATGAGTTGGAGCAAGAAACAGTAGTGGGTGTGGGTGATAACACACAGCCGAGCCTCGTCTCATCACAACGTGCAGTGGAGGACTATGACGAGGAGGAGGATGAAGACATGGAGCAACTCTCTGGCCAAATTGAGGATATGACATGCACACCAGTCATCTCCTCGGTAGAGTTGAGCGCGGTTCGTGGTTCGTGGTTCTCCAGTTCTAGGCTCGAGTGATTTTTGGGCTGTTCGAGATCGAACTAGAACTCGAGCTTTTTGCTAAAAGCTCGATAGTTCTAGATACGTTCGAGAACGGTTCTAGCAGCAAAAAGCAGGGCTTTTTACAGCTACAGTGTGCAGGAGCCATCGCTGGCAGCCTGCCACAAGCTGGTAACCAAGATAAACATCGGGTATCCAAGCAAAGCGCTTTGGTTAGTAACCCGATGTTTATCTTAGTTACGTGCAGGAAGCCCACACTTCCCGCTCAGCTCGCTCCACCCCCTCCTGCCCGTGGCATGTACACATACATACACATACACAAACACACACACACACACACATCCACACCCCCCCCCCCCCCCCCGCCCGCCCGCCCGCCCGCTCGCTCGCTCGCTCGGCTTACCTGCGGTGATGAAGTCCCGCCATCCCGACCTCAGCGCTGTCACTGTCCTCCATGGCCGCCGCTTGTCACATCACCTATCGCTTCCGACCCGAGACTGACACTGGCGGTGACGTCACGGACCTCTCGCGATACTTGATGTGAAGGCGCCGGTCATTGACCTCAGTGACAGGGGCTGTCAGTGTGCTGGAGATCAGCGCAGGTAATGTACCTCACTGACAGCAGCACTTGTCACCCCCCTGCAGTGACCTGGGCTGACCCATTGATGTTAGCTCAGGTCACTGCACTGCTCTCCCAGCCAATGGGGAACATCCTGCTCTTCATTGACTGGGACAGTGTGGATCGTCATGGCAACCCCTTGGATTACACCAGACCTGGATTTGTTTTTCAATCTAATAAATTGGTTAAAGAGGGAATGTTTTGGGGAGTGTTTTTTCAAATAAAAATGTGTTTGTCGTGTATTTTTTTTTTATTACTGACTGGGTTGGTGATGTCGGGTATCTGATAGACGCCTGACCTCACCAACCCCAGGGCTTGATGCCAGGTGACATTACACATCTGGTATTAACCCCATATATTACCCCGTTTGCCACCGCACCAGGGCGCGGGATGAGCTGGGGCGAAGCACCAGGATTGGCGCATCTAATGGATACGCCACTTCTGGGGCGGCTGCGGCCTGCTATTTTTAGGCTGGGGAGATTCCAATAACCATGGACCTCCCTAGTCTGAGAATATCAGGCCCCAGCTGTCTGCTTTACCTTGGCTGGTGATCCAATTTTGGGGGACCCCTACGTGTTTTTTTTTTAAATTATTTATTTAATTTAAAATAACAGTGTGGGGTGCCCTCAGTTTTGGATTACCAGCCAAGGTGAGGTTGCCAGCTGTGGTCTGCAGGCTGCAGCCGTCTGCTTTACCCTAGCTGGCTACAAAACTAGGGGGAACCCTATGTCATTTTTTTTTCATTTTTTTGGCTAAATACAAAGCTAAGCACCCCTTAGTGCCACATGAAAGGTACCAAAGGGTGTTCCACTTTTTCTCCATTTTTTTCTCCACTTTCTCTCCACTTTTTCTCCACTTTTTCTCCATTTTTTTCTCCACTTATTCTCCACTTTTTCTCCTCTTATTCTCCACTTTTTCTCCACTTTTTCTCCACTTTTTCTCCTCTTATTCTCCACTTTTTCTCCACTTTTTCTCCACTTTTTCTCCATTTTTTTCTCCACTTTCTCCACTTTTTCTCCACTTTTTTCTCCACTTTTTCTCCTCTTATGCTCCACTTTTTCTCCTCTTAATCTCCACTTTTTCTCCACTTTTTCTCCACTTTTTCTCCACTTTTTTCTCCACTTTTTCTCCTCTTATGCTCCACTTTTTCTCCACTTTTTCTCCACTTTTTCTCCACTTTTTCTCCACGTTTTCTCCACGTTTTCTCCACTTTTTCTCCACTTTTTCTCCTCTTATGCTCCACTTTTTCTCCACTTTTTCTCCACTTTTTCTCCTCTTATGCTCCACTTTTTCTCCACTTTTTTCTCCACTTTTTCTCCTCTTATGCTCCACTTTTTCTCCACTTTTTCTCCACTTTTTCTCCACTTATGCTCCACTTTTTCTCCACTTTTTCTCCACTTTTTTCTCCACTTTTTCTCCTCTTAATCTCCACTTTTTCTCCACTTTTTCTCCACTTTTTCTCCACTTTTTCTCCACTTTTTCTCCACTTTTTTCTCCACTTTTTCTCCACTTTTTCTCCTCTTATGTTCCACTTATTCTCCACTTTTTCTCCACTTTTTCTCTACTTTTTCTATGGTCGGTCTACCCATTAGCTCTGCCATGCATAGTGTAGCTCTACACCTACTGCACATGTTACTTTATGATTGACATCTCTTTCGTACCAGAGCTGTCTAAGCCTACTCTGACCCCATATTTGTCATTACTATATTGTCCTTGTACTGTATTATGACATTTGTATCATGTGTTTCATTTCTTGCTGTGTTGCAATTTTTTTGCTGCATCCCAATTGTACCTCTACATTGTTCGAGTTTATGTTATTGTTCTCTCACTCTTATGTGATACTGATTATTGTCATTTTTCATGATTACATGCAGATAAGTCCAATCTGACGAAGGCTCAGGCCGAAACGTCATTTGTAACTTGTTTTGGACAAAAACATATATGCTTATGAAAAAAAAATTTTCTTAATACGGACCAATAAAGAGTGATTTTGCATTACTATCCGTTGTGACTTACTGACTTAGTCTGGGAGATATAGAGTGCCGAGGTTACTCACTAATTTTATCTATTATTACCTCTGAGCACCTATATACCAGTGAGCAGAGCTTCCTCTACAGTAGTTCTCCTGATTAGGCATGCCCTTACCTCATGAGCAGGGCATTGCAGCTTTGGTAGCAACCATTACGACATGGACTCTGCTGCTGTGGACCCGGGGAGAGTGAGTGCAGATTCATTGCACCCACACTCCTCACATGAAGGGTCCGCACTCCTAGAAAATGGGGGATACGTTCCCTGAGTGTCTCCCCCCCATATTCTAGACGGTCCAGAGTCGTCGTGGGACCCCTTTATTTTTTTTCTTACAATAAATTGGTGAAAGAGGAAATGTTTTGGGGACTGTTTTTTCAAATAAATTTCTTTTGTCGATTTTTTGTTTTTGTTAGTACTGACAGTTTATGATGTTGGGTATCTAATAGACGCCATGACATCACAAACTGCTGGGCTTGATCTCAGGTGACTTTACAGCTAGTATCAACCCGATTTATTACCCCGTTTGCCACTGCACCAGGGCACGGGATGAGCTGGGGTGAAGCGCCAGGATTGGCGCATCTAGTGGATGCGCCACGTCTGGGGTGCCTGCGGCCTGCTATTTTTAGGCTGTGAAGGCCCAATAACTATGGACCTTCCCACCCTGAGAATACCAGACCACAGCTGTCCGCTTTACCTTGGCTGGTGATCCAATTTGGGGGGTCCCCTACTTTTATTGTGTAATTATTAATATTTATAAAATAATTATAAAAAAGAGCCTGAGGGGACCTCCACATTGGATCCCCAACCACGGTAAAGCTGCCAGCTGTGGTTTTCAGGCTACAGCCGTCTGCTTTACCCTAGCTGGCTATCAAAAATGGGGGGACCCAACGTAATTTTTTTTTTTTAACTATTTTTTAAATAGAAAAAATTAATGGGCTTCCCTGTATTTTGATTGCCAACCAAGGTAACGGCAGGCAGATGGGGGTGGCAACCCATAGCTGTCTGCTTTATCTGCGCTGAGAATCAAAAATACCGCGGAGCGCTACGTCATTTTTTTAAAGATTTATTTTTACAGCACTGTGATGTCCAGCAATCAAAATACAGGGAAGCCCATTTTATTTTTAGTTATTTAAATAAATAATTAAAAAAAATATATGTTAGCTCCCACTGCATTTTTTGTATTGCTAGCTAAGGGTAATCCAAGCAGCTACTGGCTGCTAACCCCCACTGCTTGGTGTTACCTTCACTGGCAATGGAAAATCCAGGGAAGCATTTTTTTTTTTTTTTGCCAAAAAGCTACAAAAAAAGGACGTGAGCTTCGCCATATTTTTGTATGCTAGCCAGGTATAGCAGGCAGGTGCTGGAAGAGTTGGATACAGCGCCAGAAGATGGCGCTTCTATGAAAATGCCATTTTCTGAGGTGGCTGCAGACTGCAATTCGCAGCAGTGGGGCCCAGAAAGCTCAGGCCAACCGGTGGTGCGGATTCCAATCCCAGCTGCCTAGTTGTACCTGGCTGGACACAAAAATGGGGCAAAGCCTACGTCATTTGTTTTCTAATTATTTCATGAAATTCATGAAATAATAAAAAAAGGGCTTCCCTTTATTTTTGGTTCCCAGCCGGGTACAAATAGGCAACTGGGGGTTGGGGGCAGCCGTACCTGCCTGCTGTACCTGGCTAGCATACAAAAATATGGCGAAGCCACATAATTTTTTCAGGGGGCAAAAAACTTCTGCATACAGTCCTGGATGGAGTATGCTGAGCCTTGTAGTTCTGCAGCTGCTGTCTGTCTGTATGGAGAAGAGCAGACAGCAGCTGCAGAACTACAAGGCTCAGCATACTCCATCCAGGACTGTATGCAGAAGTTTTTTGCCCACCAAAAAAATGACGTGGGCTTCGCCATATTTTTGTATGCTAGCCAGGTACAGCTGGCAGCCACGGGCTGCCTCCAACCCCCAGTTGCCTATTTGTACCCGGCTGGGAACCAAAAATATAGGGAAGCCCGTTTTTTTTAATTATTTCACTTATTTCATGAAATAATTAAAAAACAAATGACGTGGGCTTCGCCCTATTTTTGTGTCCAGCCGGGTACAACTAGGCAGCTGGGGATTGGAATCCGCAGCACAGGTTAGCCCGAGGTTTGTGGGTGCCTCTGCTGCGGATTTCAGTCCGCAGCCGTCCCAGAAAATGGCGCTCTCATAGAAGCGCCATCATCTGGCGCTGTATCCAACTCTTCCAACAGCCCTGGAGCCGGGTGGCTTGTTGGGTAATCATGAGTTAATACTGGCTTTGTTTTACCAGCCAGTATTAAGCCAGAGATTCTTAATGTCAGGCACGTTTGACCCGGCCATTAAGAATCTCCAATAAAGGGTTAAAAAAAGACACCACACAGAGAAAAAATACTTTAATAGAAATAAATACACAGACACATTAGAGACTCCATGTTTATTAACCCCTGTCAGCCCTCCACGATCCTGCTCTTCTGTCTTCTTTCTTTCTAGTGTAGTAGTAGTGACGATTGTAGTGAGGAAGGATGAGATTCACCAGCTCATCACTTGGGGCTGGGGAACCTCCATCCTAACTACAATGCTCACTACAATCGGGAAGCAGCGTGCAGCCTTCACTCCGTGAGTGATCACTGCTGGCTGTCAGAGGTAACAGCGGTAACGCTGACAGACGCGTTACCATAGCAACGGTGCTCCCGGAGCCGCGGTTAGCGGTGACGTCACCGCTAACTGCGTTGCTATGGCAACGGTGATCTCCGTTAATGACCGGCTGTGTCAGCCGGTCCCTAACGGAACGGGGAGTCGACCGTGTGCTAGAGCATGTCGCCGGTACACGGCGATACACATATGTGCACCGTGTACCGGAGAGATGCACTCGCAGGTCCTACATGACGTGTCATAGTCATGTGACCAGTCTGTAGCCAATGAGATAATAGCCACGTGACTGGTCACATGGCTATTTTGACGTCACGATAGGTCCTGCTTCTCTGCTGGCAGTGCAGGTCACCGGGAGGATTCAGCGATCATCGGATGGAATAGCGGCAGGAGACAGAGTGCAGAAGGGATCGCGGGGACCGGTAAGTGTTATGGCAATGTTTATTAACTGTTTGTGTACATTTATAATGCATTTTTATGTGTTTGTGATTGCCTCCCATTATAGCCTATACGTTCGAGTTCGGTTCGTCGAACGTTCGACGAACCGAACTCGAACGGGAGCCCCGTTCGGCGAACCGGCCTCGAGCCGAACCGGGACCGGTTCGCTCATCTCTACTCCTCGGTTCAGCGTGGCTGGCCAGAGGACAGGGTAGATGAGGAGGAGGAGGAGGACAGCATGTTCAGTCATCGTGTTGGTCAGGATACTGAAGTACTGGCTGTTAAGAGTCTGGCGCACATGGCTGACTTTATGGTAAGCTGCCTGTCTCGTGACCCTCGCGTTAAGAACGTCTTGGCCGACAATCATTACTGGTTGGTAACACTGTTAGACCCACGCTACAAGGAGAACTTTATGTCTCTTATTCCCGAGGCGGAGAGGTCAGCCAAAATGCAGCAGTTCCGGAAGGCCATAGTCACGGAAGTAGGCAAAGCATTCCCCTCACAAAACGCTAGCGGCATAGGTCAGGAATCAGTGGACAACCAAGGCGTACAGCCGAGAGGGGCACAAGTCCAATCCGCCAGAGGTAGGGGAAGAGTCTTTAAGATGTGGGACAGTTTTCTCAGCCCCTCACGTACCACAGCCCCTGACGTGCGGGGTAGTGCCACAAGAAATCCTAAGTTTGCCCAGATGTTCAAGGAGTACCTTGCAGATCGAACAACTGTACTCCGACATTCCTCTTTGCCTTACAATTATTGGGTATCCAAGCTGGACACGTGGTATGAATTGGCTCTCTACGCCTTGGAAGTCCTGGCCTGCCCTGCCGCTAGCGTTTTGTCAGAGCGTGTTTTTAGTGCCGCAGGTGGAATCATTACAGATAAATGCACCCGCCTGTCAACTGAAAATGCTGACAGGCTGACTCTGATCAAGATGAACAAGGGTTGGATTGGGCCAGACTTCACCACACCACCAGCAAATGAGAGCGGAATTTAAAGTTTGTAACGGGAATTTGCCATGTACCTCCACTCACCCATGGGTACACACTTCTGGACTTTGGATAATCGCTGGACTGCTCCTCCTTCTACTCATGCGCCACCATGATGACCGTTACAATAGTTAGGCCGTTGTTTCAGGTATACCCCCAGTGGTAAATTTTTTCGCCCATTCTTTCAGAATGGGCATTACAACGACAGGGGACCCGCTCCTTTGCAATGGGAACAATGTTTTGAGGCCCTCATGCACATCTCTATCCAGGGACAATGTGGAGCCTCCCAATTTTTGGCTGCCCTGCCAAAGGGCTATACTACAATAGACCCACTTCCTTACAATGGGCACTTCTGGTTTACAGGCCATCATACACGTCTCTATCCAGGGACAATGTGGAGCCTCCCAATTTTTGGCTGCCCTGCCAAAGGGCTATACTACAATACACCCACTTCCTTACAATGGGCACTTCAGGTTTACAGGCCCTCATGCACGTCTCTATCCAGGGACAATGTGGAGCCTCCCAATTTTTGGCTGCCCTGCCAAAGGGCTATACTACAATACACCCACTTCCTTACAATGGGCACTTCAGGTTTACAGGCCCTCATGCACGTCTCTATCCAGGGACAATGTGGAGTCTCCCAATTTTTGGCTGCCCTGCCTAAGGGCTATACTACAATAGACCCACTTCCTTACAATGGGCACTTCAGGTTTACAGGCCCTCATGCACGTCTCTATCCAGGGACAATGTGGAGTCTCCCAATTTTTGGCTGCCCTGCCAAAGGGCTATACTAAAATAGACCCACTTCCTTACAATGGGCACTTCTGGTTTGCAGGCCATCATGCACGTCTCTATCCAGCGACAATGTGGAGCCTCCCAATTTTTGGCTGCCCTGCCTAAGGGCTATACTACAACAGACCCACTTCCTTACAATGGGAACTTCAGGTTTACAGGCCCTCATGCACGTCTCTATCCAGGGACAATGTGGAGTCTCCCAATTTTTGGCTGCCCTGCCTAAGGGCTATACTACAATAGACCCACTTCCTTACAATGGGCACTTCAGGTTTACAGGCCCTCATGCACGTCTGTATGCAGGGGCATTGGTGAACCTCACAATTTTGGACTGCCCTGGCAAAGGAAAATACTACAAAGACTCACTTCCTCAAAATGGGCACATTAGACTCAAGAGGCCTTCATGTACGTCTCTTCTCAGGGACATCGGAGTGCCACACAATGTTTTCACGTAAAATCTTTCATGTAATCTCCAAAAGTAACATACACCAGCTCTATCTCACTATTGGGTATGTGCCCTTAACATTTCCGCCATGAAAATTCATTTTGGTGTCATTTTTGAAGGTTTTCTGGTGAGTCCGTAAAAATGGCGTAAAACGCGGACAAAATTGTTCACAGCTGTGACTTTTGAGTGATAAATGCTTCAAGGGGTCTTCCCCATGCTGTTGCCATGTCATTTGAGCACTCTTCTGAGACGTTTGTGACAGTTTTAGGGCTTCTACATGCTGCCGGGGGGTCATTTCATAAAAATACTCGGGTCTCCCATAGGATAACATTGGGCTCGGTGCTCGGGCCGAGTACACGAGTATCTTGGGATGCTCGGCCCGAGCCTCGAGCACCCGAGCTTTTTAGTACTCGCTCATCACTACTTACTATGTTCCTCAGAGTGGAAGCTGACAGTTTAAATCTCTGAGACAATTTTTTGTATCCTTCCCCTGAACAACTGTTGAATAATCTTTGTTTTCAGATCATTTGAGAGTTGTTTTGAGGAGCCCATGATGCCACTCTTTATAGGAGATTCAAATAGGAGAACAACTTGCAAGTGGCCACCTTAAATACCTTTTCTCATGATTGGATACACCTGCTTATGACGTTCAAAGCTCAATGAGGTTACAAAACCAATTTAGTGCTGTAGTAAGTCAGTAAAAAGTAGTTAGGAGTGTTCTGTTCAAATCAAGAAATTGATAAGGGTGCCCATACTTTTGCACCGATCAAATTTTGGATTGCACATTTTCTGTTAGTACAATAAACCTCATTTCAATCCAGAAATATTACTCAGTCCATCAGTTATTAGATATATGAAACTGAAATAGCTGTTGCAAAAAACCAAATTATTATAAAGAAAAAAGGTTAACATTAATAGGGGTGCCCAAACTTTTTCACATGACTGTAGATAGGGTATAGGAATATAGTGGACTACTCTATTATAAGAATTCTGTAGAACAGGACCAGTATAATGAGCTCTATTAAATGAGATTTGTGGTTCGCTCTGGTGTAGGAGTACTGTGACTAGGTAAAGTACAGTACTTTGGCAAACTTTGATTGCGTTCCCGGGTTTGCACTGGCACAGGTGTACTCTGGCTACATATGTGTGTTATCGCGGACGGGCGCCGCCTCCGCTGTGGCAACCGGGGCTGCTCAAGTGGCGCTCGGATCCTGGATCGTGTCCTGGGCTCGAGTGGTGACCGGACCCGGGGCTCGTGCAACCGCCCGTCTTCGCACACAGTGAAAAAGAGAGGTATTTACAGGGGAGATTGTCTGTGACGCCACCCGTGGGTTGCGGTGATCAGATGGTGGCACCGCCGCTGCCTCTCGGGGCCGACGTTCAGGACAGATGGTGTGGGGGCAGCAAGGTGGTATCTCCTCCACGGGTAGGGGAAGGTGTAGTCCCAGGGCACAGGTGTGGGTAAGGAGCAGGGCTGGGGCGTTGTCGGCAGGTTGGACCGAATGACACCGGTGTACTCACAATTAGGAATTCACACCAAGTCTGTATTGTAAGCCAAGGCCGGATGCCGGTTGCCTCTGGAGGGGTGTGCTGGTCCCACACACGTGTTGGCAATGTAGGGGCCCTTCCTCCTGCACTTGAGTCTTGTGGTGTATGGATTAACCCCGCTTGGAACAGGAGAAATCTGCTCCCCTGCAGCTTTGGACACAGAGGGAGCCATTGCCCACAGACGCTGACCCGTGGGACATTAATGGGTTCTTGGCGGACACCCTGTCCCCCGCATTGGGCTGCCAGTCTGCTCTATCTGGGCTTCTGTCTTCGGGAACAAGGCCTGGTACCTTGTCCCGCTGGCCAATTAACAAGGGGCTTGAAACTTGCCTCGTCCTAGGGTCCAGGTACCCCGCCTGTGCACGGCCTCTGGACCAGATTCCCGTCGTCGGTACCGGCGGGCTCCAACCCTGCCCCAGTCCACTTCAGGTCTCCCACGACTGGATCTCCGTCGCCTGTGGCCCTACAATGCTGTCTGCCACCTAGTCGGTCCTCCCGTGGTCCAAGGGCTCCAACCCTGACCACACTGCACTTCACTTCCTGTCACCGACTCCAACTCCAATCTCTCCTGGACTGAAACTCAAACTCAACTCCACACAGATTCCAACCCCGTGTCACCTCAAGGCCCCTAGATGGGCGTTCCCATCCACCTGGTCCCGCCCACTGGTGTGTCCTGGCTGTCATGGGGGGGCGACTAGGATTTGTGGCTGGCGTTCCTATGTGTGGGAAGTGTGGTGTTAATTCCCAAGGAGGAGGCGATTCCTGTACCCTTGGTGGGGGGTACAGTCATCTGTGACTACCTGGTTTTGCTAGGGCGTCACATATGTAGTACTGCAGTCTACTCGATTACAGGGATTCCGTAGAGTAGTACCAGTGGAACAAGCTCTGGTATATGAGGGTTGTGGCTGGTTCTGGTATAGGAGTACTATAGCTAGGTCTGGTACAGAAATGTGACATGCTCCAGTATAGATGTTATATGATTAGACATGGTATAGAAATACTGTGGCTAATGAGCTGTATAATGAGTTCTGTAGTTTCGTCTTGTGAACGTAATGTAGCTTGCTTTGGTGTAGAAGGTCTGGTAAACTATTATGGCATGTCCTGTTATAGTTGTAATGTGGTTAGACATGGTAAAGAAGTATTGTGGCCTGCTCTGATATAGGTATTTTTCAGCTGCATCACAATTCTCCAATGCATTTTCTCCATTCATCAGTATTATTTGTTAGCACTAAGATGCATGGAGGGAAAATGTAATCACTCGAGGAATAGAATCCTTACTCTCTGTTTCTCATTGTCTGCAAACCATGTTGGCCACAGAAAGTACCATCCAAAGTTCAAAGGACACAGAGACACAGTATCATTGTGACAAGAATTGATCAACATTATCAAGTCCAAGACCCTGTGTGCATCATTTAAAAATGAATGGCATAGGGGTCCTGAGTGGAAATCATACCAAGGACAACATCTACAGAGTTTGTATGTTCTATCCATGTTTGCATGGGTTTCCTTCCACACTCCAAAAACATACTGATAGTAAGCTTAGTTTATTTTGTAGAATTCTTCATCCTTCTAAACCCATGCTTTCTATAGGGCAATGTCACATGATGTTCAGTGCTATACTCACCTGGTGTCATTTCTGACCCTGTACACACTGCAAAGTCTGACACGCCACCAGGTGCTTTTGAGTTCCACAGTCAAATTTAAGGCGTTGACCAGTTCTGTGCTTACAAGTCTAGCAGGAGTTAATTTCTGATGGCCTGTGGATTGCTGCTAGGGTCACAGGTTTCTGGAGCCCAATCACAGCTGTCTCCAACCTTTAAAATATGGTGGAGCCTGTTCCTCCATGCTGATTATAGCTTAATTTGTGAATACTAGTCCTTGTGCTGTGGTGATCTAGATCTGGTGATCTCCTGTGCGTTATATGATGTGTCGTGGAAATATCCTTGTTGTTTGTTATTTCATCCCTGATTTTATATTTCCTCCTGAGCACATATTGTCTTACCTCTTTGTGTGTGTGTGTGTGTGTGTGTGTGCGCACACACGCACGCGCGTGCGTGTGCGTGTGCGTGTGCGTGTGTGTGTGTAGTGAGATTGAGTCTTGGTTTTTCCCTGTCTATTTGTGTGGGATAAAACATTCCTGTCCCAACCCTCCCTGGGAGTGGGGGAGAAGGAATGCAGACCAGGGCTATTCATAGCTAGGGTTAAGAAGGCAGCTCAAACATTGTCACCATTAGACGTATCTTTGGGGACAGGGACAGCTAGGGACCCCAAAACCCTAGGGCCAGAGTAGGTGCCCCTATTCTAAGTTACCTAGTCACACCCTGTGACACTCTTCACCAATATTGCCTAAAAATAAAGCATAAAGTATCCAAGACATAGGATATGTTTCTCAATTAATTACTTTGTGGGTTAAAGCATTAAAAAATGTGACGTTTTGGCTACATATGTAGAGATTTTGTGAAGTCATAAATTGTAATGATATTGTGGCTTGACAAAAGCTATACATATGTGGTTGAAATGTTTTACTTTTTAATGCTTTAAACTAATATACTCAGGAACGTATGCTTTGGATAATTTTTGATGATAGGAAACTTAAATTAGGAGCCCCAGTGGAGACAGCAATGATAATGTCTATAAAGCGCTGTGGAGTATAATAGTGCTGTACAAGCAAGTAAAATAAATAATTAAAATTTATGGTCAATTAGGTATGGCATAGACCAAGGGTCTCAAACACGCGGCCCGCGGGCCGCATGGGGCCCGTCAGGCTGCTTCGTGCGGCCCCCAGGCCCGTGCCCCTGTTCACTATCGCGGCCGGTGCAGGGGCCGCAGCCACTGTCTGCACTTTGTTAGATGAGTGTTTTGCCGGCGCTGCGCTCTCAGAAGCAAGGACTGTGCGCGCGCAGCGCCGGCAAAACATTCATCTGACATAAATCGCTGCCAGTGGCTGCGGTCCCTGCACCGGCCGCGATAGTCACCGGGGGCATGGGCCTGCAGACAGCAAGAAGCAGAGATGAGGAGCCGAGGGAACGCAGGACAGGTGAGAAGAATGGTGTTTGTTTATTTTTTGTGTATGTGAAGGACGGCACATTAACCCCTTAGTGACCTATGACGTACTGGGTATGTTATGGCTCCCTGGTACGTAAAGACCCATGACATATCCAGTATGTCATGGTGAAATCGCAGCCCCGGTGGCTGCGATCGCCGTTTGCATTACCAATAGCAAATACCTTAGATTCGGGGAGGAGGGGACCTCAGGAGGGGTGGTGTCTCCTCCCCGGACCTACGGAGACTGTGATTGGCTGTGCGGCGTTCGTCAGCCAATCACAGCCACTGTAATGTTACAGCCATCGAAAATGGCTGTAACATTGAAATCCAGCCCTGATCAGTGCGGCTGTAGCACCGATCATTGGCTGGAGCTGGGTGACCTCTGTTTCACCAGCCCCCAGCTCTGATTGGAGAAACCGGCCTTGTGACCGATCTGTCCAATCACTGTGGATCTGGGGCCAGAGACCGCCCCCTCAGCTTCACTCCGGCGTCTGTGGGTGGAAGGAAGCCGAGAGCGATCGGTAAATTATAGCCCCCCATTTCACCCGCCGCCGCCACTGCCCCCCCATTACTACAGGATGGGGACATTACTATAGAATAGGGACAAGGTGGGCACATGACTATAGAATAGGGACAAGGTGGGCACATGACTATAGGATAGGGACAAGGTGGGCACATGACTATAGGATAGGGACAAGGTGAGCACATGACTATAGGATGGGGAGAAGGTGGGCACAAGTCTATAGGATGGGGACAAGGTGGGCACCTTACTATAGAATAGGGTCAAGGTGGGCACATGTCTATAGGGTGGGGACAAGGTGAGCACATTACTAAAAGAAGGGGACATTACAAGGATGGGCATAATACTATAGGATGGGGACATTACTATAGAATAGGGACAAGGTTGGGGTCATTACTATAGGATGGGGACAAGGTGGGCACATTACTATAGGATAGGGAACATTACTAAAAGATGTTGGCCAAAATTTCTATATAGTGCTAATTGTAACACTATCAGTTACAAGAAAGGGATAAAATGTAAAAAAAAAACCAAAATAAGGCATGACTTTTTTTTTACCATCAAATTTTATTTTTTTTTATATTTAACCAAAGAATGTGCACATTTTTTATAATAAACAAGTGAAAAATGTTAAAAATCAGTGATCCAAAGGTGTGTAAAAAAAATATATATGGTACCAATAAAAATGTCACTTTGTCCCGCAAAGAATGCGGCCCCCCAAATTATTTTTTTCCTCTGTGCGGCCCATACACCCAGCCGAGTTTGAGACCCCTGGCATAGACTATAGGGCTAGGCAGTTAAATTCTGAGTAGGTGAGGACATTTGAGTTATTCTTGAGGACTCAAACAATAGAATGTACTAAATCAGTAAAGACTCAGGGACAGGGCCGGACTGGGACTGAAATTCAGCCCTGGAACTCAAACCAAAGCAGCCCACATGCAAAAATCGCTTTCCAAAAAAATAACCATTTGCATTAGCATTGTGGTAAATTTAGCACTGCAATACATACTTGTACGCATGCAGCACCAGTACTGTAGCTGGAACTTGCCACAAACTTTCAAAAATCCGGAAAACCATCAAAATATTTATTTTTCATGGAACTACAATCAAAGATCTAATTGTAGACTGCTGCTATTAGTCCTAGACTTTCACCTTTTTACACACATGTAGGCCTATTATACACACACACAGCTCTGCTGCATACATACAGACACACACAGTTCTGCTGCATACATACATACAGACACACACACACAACTCTGCAGCATACATACAGACACACAACTCTGCAGCATACAGACACACAACTCTGCAGCATACATACAGACACACAACTCTGCAGCTGCTGCATACACACATATATATATATATATATATACATACAGGCACACACAACTCTGCAGCTGCTACATACATACAGACACACACAACTCTGTAGCTGCTGCATACATACATACACGCACAACTGTGCAGCTGCTGCATACATACACACTCAACTGTGCAGCCAGCTGCTGCATACATACACACAACTGTGCAGCTGCTGCATACATACAGACACACACAACTCTGTAGCTGCTGCATGCATGCATACATACACACACAACTCTGTAGCTGCTGCATGCATGCATACATACAGACACATAACTCTGCAGCTGCTGCATACATGCATACATAGACACACACAACTCTGCTACATACATACAGACACACACAACTCTGCAGCTGCTGCATACATGCATACAGACACACACAACTCTGCAGATGCTGCATACATGCATACATACAGACACAACTCTGCTACATACATACAGACACACACAACTCTGCAGCTGCTGCATGCATGCATACATACAGACACACACAACTCTGCTACATACATACAGACACACACAACTCTGCAGCTGCTGCATACATGCATACATACAGACACACACAACTCTGCAGCTGCTGCATACAAACAGACACACACAACTCTGCAGCTGCTGCATACATACAGACACACACAACTCTGTAGCTGCTGCATACATGCATACATACAGACACACACAACTCTGCTACATACATACAGACACACACAACTCTGCAGCTGCTACATACATACAGACACACACAACTCTGCTACATGCAGACACACACAGCTCTACTGCATATACACACACACACACACACACCTCTGCTGCACATAGACACACACGCGGCTTTTGGGGGTCCGCACACACGGCTTTTGGGGGCCCGCACACACGGCTCCTGGGGGCCCGCACACGCGGCTCCTGGGGGTTGGGGAAAGCCCATGCAGCTCACTGGGGCCCATAAACCGGGTGGCTGGGAGGGAGTATACAGGTCGAGGGGGGTAGCACTTACCGCTCGGTCACGGAGGAGAGGGGGCCCACACAGCGCCGGAGGTCGCTGGTTGACACTGCGCCTCCTTCATCTGTGAGACTGAGCAGGCCGCGCGGTAGCTCCGCCCACAGATGAAGCTCAAACCAGGAGGACGCTGTGGTCTAAAAGCAGGGATGGGGAACCTTTTTACTGCTGGGGGCCATTTGGAAAATTCTACCAACCTCCAGGGGCCGCACCAAATTATTAACTTGAAAATGACCCGGCTATAATTGGTCAAACAATTAACTCTCCCCTATACCCCTACTGTGGCGGCCGGAGCTGCTTCTCTTTGGTGCGACTGTGATGTTTGCTTCTCACAACTGGTTTTCCAGGATTGTCTTTGTTTGGAGCGCAGATTGGTAAATCATATATATCACACAGGAGACACTGTACATACACACACCGCTCTGACACTGGCCGTATACTGCACACAGCCTTCACACAGTTGTCATATTTTACACCGGCCATATATTTTAGTACACATGCACAGGAGATACACACACAAGCCATACACAGCACTCAACATGCCGTATACACAGTACATAAGGAGAAGAAAAAAAGCTCTGCAGGTAAACATATGCACACCAGGAATTAGATATACCAAGAAACCTCACAATATGAAACTTTATTAAGTGCCAAACACAACAAACACAGCACACATACACACCATATACACAGCACACACTCACGCCATATACACAGCACATGCCGTATACACAGCACACACACGCGCCGTATACACAGCACACGCACGCGCCGTATACACAGCACACGCATGTGCCGTATACACAGCACACGCACGCGCCGTATACACAGCACACACAGATATAAGTACCTGCTGCTTAGTTGCCCTGTAAGATCAGGTGCAGCACAAGTGATGGATGCAGCAGTTCAAGGGCTGGCTTCATTCTCCTCTTTTCTCTCCAAGAAAAGACCTTATAGACCTGAGCAGCAGAGCACAGAACTGGAGGGTGAGAGGCAGAACGCACGGCACTATACAGGCCCCTGCCCCATCACTCTGCTTCTATCTGCAATTTCACAGGGGAGCATGTAGGAGCCGGAGGGAGGAAGTCCCACCCCCAGTGCTGTCTGCCGGCAATAGACAAGATGAGCGGCTGCCCGAGCACTGCAGCCTCCGGGAATCTGCCCCAGTGCCCTGGGGGCCGCAGAAAAGGTCATCACGGGCTGGATGTTCCCCACCCCTGCCTTAAAGGGACGGCAGGCATAGTTTCCTGCCGAGGACTGCGGTCCCCGGAACTCAGTCCGGGGACAGCAGAACTGAAGGCGAGTGGCCAAAATGCCTCCCCCCTGACATGTGCCGCCTGGGGCGGACCGCCCCCTCCACCGGCCAGCCCACTGGGAGAAGTCCCGCCCCTCCCGCCTGTCAGTCCGTGCCTGCTCAGGGATCATTTTTGTACAATTTTTTTTTATTTTAAAAAAGCATTATAAAGTCTGTCTGTGCTGTGTGTTATTAAAAGGTATGTTGATGGTGGCCACTAACCAGCTATTTCTCCCGAAGTCAGATATGTTGAGCTAGGTTTGATATCGCTAAGGTTGTGTTTGCTTTAAAGGGAATCTGGAAGCAGGATTTCACCTCACAAACTACTTTTACTCAAATTTAGCTCTTTCAAAGTCAAGTTCAGTAATACTTTTAAATGACCAGTGTATTTCTCTGTTACTGATACCGGTGCATCTCAATAAATTAGAATATCATCAAAAAGTTAATTTACCGGTATTTCAGTAATTCAATACAAAAAGGGAAACACATATATTATATAGAGTCATTAGAAACAGAGTAATCTACTGTATTTCAAATATTTATTTCTGTTATTGTTGATGATTATGGCTTACAGTCAATGAAAACCCAAAACTCATTATTTCAGAAAATTAGAATATTATATAAGACCAAATGAAAAAATGATGTAAAACTCAGAAATGTTGGCGCCTACTGAAAAGTCGGTACAGTAAATGCACTTAATACTTGGTCGGGGCTCCTTTTGCATGAATTACTGTATCAATGCGGTGTGGCATAGAGTGATCAGCCTGTGGCACTGCTGAGGTGTTATGAAAGCCCAGGTTGCTTTGATAGCAGCCTTCAGCTCATCTGCATTGTGGGGTCTGGTGTCTCTCATCTACCTCTTGACAATACCCCATAGATTCTCTATGGGGTTTAGGTCAGGCGAGTTTGCTGGCCAATCAAGCACAATAATACTGTGTTATTAAACCAGGTATTGGTACTTTTAGCTGTGTGGACGGGTGCCAAGTCCTGCTGGAAAATGAAATCTCCATCTCCAAAAAGCTTGTCGGCAAAGGAAAGCATGAAGTGCTCTAAAATTTCCTGGTAGACGGCTGCGCTGACTTTGGTCTTGATAAAACACAGTGGACCTACACCAGCAGATGACATGGCTCCCCAAACCATCACTGATTGTGGAAACTTAGACCTCAAGCAGCTTGGATTGTGGCCTCTCCTCTCTTCCTCCAGACTCTGGGACCTTGATTTCAAAATGAAATACAAAAGTTGCTTTAATCTGAAAACAACACCTTGGACTATGGAGCAACAATCCAGTTATTTTTCTCCTTGGCCCAGGTAAGACGCTTCTGGCATTGTCTATTGGACAGGAGTGGCTTGACACAAGAAATGCGACAGTTGTAGCCCATGTCCTGGATATGTCTGTGTGTGGTGGCTCTTGAGCACTGACTCCAGCTGCAAACCACTTTTTGAGAATGTCCCCCAAATTTTTGAATGGGGAGATTGTTAACAATCCTATCAAGGCTGCGGTTATCTCAGTTACTTGTGTAACATTTTCTACCATACTTTTTCCTTCCACTCAACTCTCCATTAATATGCTTGGATACAGCACTCTGTGGACAACCAGCTTCTTTACCAATGACCTCTTGTGGCTTACCCTCCTTGTGGAGTGTGCCAATGACTGCCTTCAGGTCACCTGTGAAGTCAGCAGTCTTCTCCATGATTGTGTAGCTTCCTGAACCAGACTATGGGACCATTTTAAAAACTTAGGAAGCCTTTGCAGGTGTTTTGTGGTAATTATTCTAATTTCCTGAGATAATGACTTTTGGGTTTTCATTGGCTGTAAGCTATAATCACCAAAATTAACAGAACGCTATGATTTCAGGCAAAGAGTCATTAGTCAAGCAGGAAGAGGCATTGCTGGGTGAGGAATAGACCTGCAGTGACGGAGGCTTCAGATCTACCTAACCATTTGCATATAAGTTCAAATGCTGATTTATTAGTAAAGGAGGAACAAATTTGCCAGGTAAAGGTATTGCTGGACTTGTCTTAGAAAGTGCTACATGTGCATACAAATAGATTGGAGTGTGAAGTCCTGCGAACAAATTCCCTTTAAAGAATTCAAAAGAGTTCATGGTTACACACATCTTTTTCAGGACAATAGTGGCTTTGCGGTATTGATATTCAAGGCAAATCATTTTGCTGCAAATCTTTTTAGGAAAAATTCTTAAACCATGTATATTAGAATGTCAAAAGATTCAGAGTTTTATTGTGGCTATCTCTGATATAGGAGTACTGTGGCTGGCTCTTGTATAGGACTATTGTGGCCGACTCTTATATAGGAGTACTATGGCTGGCTCTTATACTGTATCCAGCTCTTATATTGGAGTTATATGGCTGGATCTTATATAGAAGTACTCTGGCCAGCTCTTATATAGGAGTACTGTGGCTGGATCTTATATAGGAGTACTGTGGCCATCTCTTATATAGGAGTACTGTGGCCATCTCTTATATAGGAGTACTGTGGCCAGCTCTTATATAGGAGTACTGTGGCTGGATCTTATATAGGAGTACTGTGGCCATCTCTTATATAGGAGTACTGTGGCCATCTCTTATATAGGAGTACTGTGGCCAGCTCTTATATAGGAGTACTGTGGCCAGCTCTTATATAGGAGTACTGTGGCCAGCTCTTGTATAGGAGTACTGTGGCCAGCTCTTATATAGGAGTACTGTGGCCAGCTCTTACATAGGAGTACTGTGGCCAGCTCTTACATAGGAGTACTGTGGCCAGCTCTTACATAGGAGTACTGTGGCCAGCTCTTACATAGGAGTACTGTGGCCAGCTCTTACATAGGAGTACTGTGGCCAGCTCTTATATAGAGGTACTGTGGCCAGCTCTTATATAGAGGTACTGTGGCCAGCTCTTATATAGAGGTACTGTGGCCAGCTCTTACATAGGAGTACTGTGGCCAGCTCTTATATAGGAGTACTGTGGCCAGCTCTTATATAGGAGTACTGTGGCCAGCTCTTACATAGGAGTGCTGTGGCTGGCTTGTATATAGGAGTACTGTGGCTGGCTCTTATATAGGAGTACTGTGGCTGGCTCTTATATAGGAGTATTGTGGCTGGCTTTTGTATAGGAGTACTGTTTCTGGATTTGGTATAGGGTTCCTTTCTATAGAGCTGGTGGGTTGTAAAAGTCCTGTTACTAGCTTTACTATAGCAATGCTGCAGTTAACCCAAATATTGGAGCTGTGCATTGTTATATAAGCAAGAGATGTTTTTTGTCACAGATGTACTTCGATCAGGTTTGTCATAAGAGTAATGTAGTTTGTTCCCATTAACTTTTTTCTGATGACCTTCTGCTTCATGACATTAACCTGTAGTTCATGCCCTACAAATACAGATGTTATGATTCTACAGGGCAGTATCCTGCTTATTGGCAGGTTCCAAACTGTATATAAAAAAATCTAAAAAAGAATTGGAAGAATAAATTACTCTTTCAAGTCTTTTATTCTTCAGTGTATGTTTTCTATCAGGATCCTATCCAAGCTGCAGGAAAAAAAATATCCTTCAGCTGATATTTAGGAGTGCTAAAAAGAAAAAATGTGGGGGAATGTTTCATTTTGTTATGTTTATACTAGATTAATTACTTTCTCTCACGCTAAAAGATGCCAGACATGCCAAGACTTTCCCGTGAGTCTGCTGATATGTTCCATGTTTGTTTATATAATGTTTTACAGGAAAAGGTCAATGTTGAAGCAGAAAATTTAATATTATGCACTTATAATATGAAATTATAAATATATATTAAATAAGTAACCTCTGTATACTATAAGGTATTGCTTACATTATCATTACATAAAAATAAGGAAAAAAATTCAAAGATGAAAATTAAAAAAAAAAGTTGCATTATTTAAAGTAAACATTTAAAGATTGTGCAGGATGTGGATCTACAAAATGTACAGTAAATCAAAATAGATTGGACAACTGCTGCTCCAGAGTGGAAGAAGTGATGCTCATCTGCTTGTGAGCTGGAGGGATTGCTATCAGAATACAGCAGGTCGCAGATCAGGAACGAGACCAGACAATGTCAGGAAACTAGGATTTTATGATAAAAGTGAATTGGAATAGAGAGCACAGATTAAATCACAGGGATAACTGCAAAGGTAATACAGTCATATGAAAAAGTTTGGCACCTCTATTAATGTTAACCTTTTTTCTTTATAACAATTTGGTTTTTTGCAACAGCTATTTCAGTTTCATATATCTAATAACTGATGGACTGAGTAATATTTCTGGATTGAAATGAGGTTTATTGTACTAACAGAAAATGTGCAATCCACATTTAAACAAAATTTGACCGGTCAAAAGTATGGGCACCTCAACATAAAAGTGACATTAATATTTTGTAGATCCTCCTTTTGCAAAAATAACAGCCTCTAGTCACTTCCTGTAGCTTTTAATGAGTTCCTGGATCCTGGATGAAGGTATTTTTGACCATTCCTGCTAACAAAACAATTCCAGTTCAGTTAAGTTTGATGGTCGCCGAGCATGGACAGCCCGCTTCAAATCGTCCCACAGATTTTCAATGATATTCAGGTCTGGGGACTGGGATGGCCATTCCAGAACATTGTAATTGTTCCTCTGCATGAATGCCTGAGTAGATTTGGAGCGGTGTTTTGGATCATTGTCTTGCTGAAATATCCATCCCCTGCGTAACTTCAACTTCATCACTGATTCTTGCACATTATTGTCAAGAATCTGCTGGTGCCGGCATTGGTCACACAGCCCCAAAGCATGATGGAACCTCCACCAAATTTTACTGTGGGTAGCAAGTGCTTTTCTTGGAATGCCATGTTTTCTTGCCTCGCCTCCATGCATAACGCCTTTATGTATGACCAAACAACTAAATCTTTGTTTCATTAGTCCACAGGACCTTCTTCCAATATTAATCTACTTGTGATCCTGTACAGAGCAGCAGGCTACCCAGGTGCCAAGCTTTAACAGTAACTACAATATTACGTGAGTAAAAGTTCAGTTCCTATCTAACCGGCTGAAGCCTACTTAAAATAGTTTGACGCCAAATGCTAATGGATGTGTGCACACTTCCCGCCAAAAACGTCTGTGCGGGGCCTGAGCTCAGAACTTACGGTTGAAAGATCTTTTAATCTTTTCCATTTGTCCTGATCCAGAATAGTGAGCTGAAGAGGATCACAAGTAGATTAATATTCAGAAGCATATAATATAGAGGCTCTGTCAGAGCAAGTGCCCCAGGCGCAGCTGTCAGGGGGGCTGAGTCACTGAGTTTTCCCGGGGGCTGTGTTTTGCCACCATCTGTAGTGGGAGCCAGCTATTCTGATTCCGACTGTCAAGTTGACAGCTGGACTCAGAGACAGTGTGGTGCGCGGCTCCCTGTGAACAATTGTACTTGTGTCTGTCAGAAATGGTTTTCCAACAGTTTTGAAGGAGTTCCCAGAGATGCTTAGCACTTGTTGGCCCTTTTGCCTTCACGCTGCGGTCCAGCTCACCCCAAACCATCTCGATTGGGTTCAGGTCTGGTGACTGGGAGACCAGGTCATCTGGCTTAGCACCCTATCACTCTCCTTCTTAGTCAAATATCCCTTACACAGCCTGGAGGTGTGTTTGGGGTCAATGTCCTGTTGAAAAATAAATTATGGTCCAACTAAATGCAAACCGGATGGAATAGCACACTGCTGCAAGATGCTGTGGTAGTCATGCTGGTTCTGTATGCCTTAAATTTTGAATAAATCCCCAACAGTGTCACCAGCAAAGCACCCCCACACCATCACACTTCCTCCTCCATGCTTCACGGTTGGAACCAGGCATGTAGAGTCCATCCGTTCACCTTTTCTACAAAGACACGGTGGTTGAATCCAAAGATCTCAAATTTGGACTCATCAGACCAAAGCACAGATTTCCACTGGTCTAATGTCCATTATTTGTGTTCTTTAGCCCAAACAAGTCTCTTCTGCTTGTTGTCTGTCCTTAGTAGCGGTTTCCTAGCAGCTATTTTACCATGAAGGCCTGCTGCACAAAGTCTCTTCTTAATAGTTGTTCTAGAGATGAGAAGGTGTGTCCAAACGTTTGGTCTGTACTGTATTTTTGTAGTGCTGGTGGTTTTGATGATGAATCTCTGTACTGCTGCTGGTTCTGGTGAGGAATTTCTGTACTGCTGGTGATTCTGGTGAGGAATTTTTTTACTGCTGGTGGTTCTGGGGAGGAATTTATGTACTGCTGGTGGTTCTGGTGACAAATCTCTGTACTGCTGGTAGTTCTGGTGAGGAATTTTGGTAATGCTGCTGGTTGTCATGCTGCGTTTCAGTACTGATGGTGGTTTTAATTACGTATTTCTGTACTGCTAATGGATCTGGTAATTGTACACATGTGCTGCTATTATTTCTGATCCTGGTTATATTAAGGAGGTTGTACAGTACTTTAACATTGATGACCTATCCTTTTGGTAGGCCATCAATGTCAGATTGGACAGGGTTCGGCTCCCCTGCCAATCAGCTGTTCTAGGTACTGACGGTGGCAGCAGATGGCTGGAGTGCTCAATTCCGGATCTGCTTTGTCTTCTGATGGCAGCCACAGCTTGGTACTGCACATCCGCTACTATTCAAATCAATGAGGCGGATGTGCAGTACCAAGAATTCTTGTGGTCACATGACCGTACACCCTTCGCCACTAGCATGGGAGAATCCTAAAAGTGTGCAGAGCATGCATTGTGAGAATTCAGAAGCTTGCAGCCACCTAGAGTTACTGCACACTTTCATAATGAACCTGGACAATCCTTTTAAGTATAAAATTAAGCACTGTAGCCCAATCCTAGTAGCATGTAGTATACTCCCTATCAGGATTCAGCTCTGCTCGCTAGTTCCAGCGGTCATCACATGGCCGCTTCACTTATATGCAATGTTCATACCCTGTGACAATTAGCTTCACTTTCTTTTTCTACTTTTTATTCAACATTACGAGAATTAGGAAGAGCAGGTTGTCTGCACGTAACTACATGTGCAAATCATATATGAATGAGCTGTCACCTGACAACTATCCAAATCGCAGAGGGGCGCCAAATAGAATTTTTGCCCCGGGTGCCAGAAAGTGTAGATACAGTACACCTATGTCATAGGAAGTAGCTGGATACTCGGTGGCTGACAACTTTTCAAATAATTAATTGCAGGACTGCATTCACAGAGGGGTTTCATACTGGCATCACCCAAGGATATCTTTTCGATATCAGTTCTTGTTATGATAGTATATGTTCCACTTCCCAGGTGTGTGGCACTTGCACATCTCACATTCTCGACAGAACAGTCTCTGGAGACCAGATTCAGGGCTCTGGGTCAGAGCCGCCGGAGGGGCCAACTCACTGTCGGCAGGGGCTGTGATGTATCCTGCGACCCCAAGGCCAAGTTCCAGGGACCGCAGTGCTCGGGCAGGCAGCCACACTTTCCTGGCTGCCGGCCCTTAAATCCACACCTGCATGCAGCTTTCATTGCTGCGTGCAGCGGTATTAAAGTTCATCTGTGGTCGGAGCTATCGCATGGTGTGCACTGCGCTCCCATACAGATGAAGAGGAGCCAAAGCACCAACATCCCGCTGAGCTGTATGTCAAAATGTTGTTACTCTTTTGCTCTTCACTGTGCATACAGAGCTCATGTATATAATGTTACGAGTGATAATATTAGTGTTATTAAAATTGTGGTTATTATTAATGATCAGTATTGTATTTTTCAGTCACAATGTGGTGGTATTATGTGGTTTGGTCATGCTGTAGCTGTATTTCTTCTTAGTATATATATATATATATATATATATATATATATATATATATATTTAGTAACTATCCAGTGGTAATGTGTGGTCTTGTTATGGTATGGCAGTATTTTTTCCTTGTATGTGGTATTCAGTTACTATGTGGTGGTAATATGTGGTCTAGTCATGATGTGTTGGTGTTTGTCCCTTGTATGTGACATTATTCGATCACTATATAACGATAATATGTGTTCTGGTAATGGTATGGTGGTATTTCTCCTTTGTATGTGCAATTGTTTGGTCACTGTGTAGTGGTAATATGTGTTCTGGTCACAGTGTGGTGGCATATCACACATGTTTGGCCTGTGGCTGCTGAGATTAGGTGCAGCAGACTGTTGAATTGGCAGATGGACAGGATGTAGTCTTTTCCATTTTGAGCAAAGTTCCTGTAGTACTAATTTTACAAAGTTGAATTAAACACTTTAATACTATTCACCAAACTAAGAAGTGTATAACTCTGGAACAATTTGGATCTGACAGGAGACAATGAGACTTTAAATGAACATATACGTAGTGTAAGAAGGGGGAAAAGCTTTTACTTTTAGCTGGCATTACTTGTTTGTTGTGGCTAAGGAAAATGGGTATGGTTAAAATATGCGTCGTTTAAAAATGGGTGTGGTTTCTTAACACAAACAGGGAACCTGTTGTTAAAAATTTAAATCCCACCAATGCATTGAGAGTGCTGCTTGGTAGTTAACCACACACAGAGGTGTCAATTGCAGCTTTAGGTAGGTTAGTAGAGGGAGGATACACAAAAAATTTAGCCTTAGACAGATACACTTTAAGATAGAGGGAGGACATGATGTTAGAGACAGCGAAAAGACTATCACTGGTATTTTGTAGTAATGTGCGGTGATGTCAGGAGTAGAATTGGATAATTGGGTGTCATTAGCATAGAAATGGTACTGGAACCCAAATCTGCTGATGGTTTGTCCAATAGGCGTGGAGTATAGGTAGAAGAAGAGGGGGGCCTAGGACTGAACCCTGAGGAACCTCAACAGTAAGAGGAAGAAAGGAGGAAGAATAGCTGGCAAATGATAAAATGAAGGAGCGGTTAGAGAGGTAGGATGATAACCATAAGAAAACATTGTCCTTTATGCCGATAGAGCATAGCATGGTGAGGATGAGCTGGTGGTCCACGTTATCAAATGCCGTAGAGAGATCAAGGAGAATCAGCAGATAGTAGTGGCCATTAGATTTAGCTGTTAATAGATCATTATGATTTTGGTAAGTGCAATTTCTGAAGTGTAAAGAATGGAAATGGGACAGTACCAGAGAATGTTGTTTAAAAATAGAGTACCAGAGAAAACACGTGTCTTTGAAATAAAAAGATGTTCTATATTCACCGGTATCCAGCTCTGCTGCCTCCCGCCCCTGACCGCCGCTCATTATACTCACTGAATATTCACTGCCCGAAGATCTGGAAGCAGGAGCATGGCGGGGACAGCATCTCGGGGACAGGTGAGCATACAGCAAGCAATAAGTGTGCAGGGACATCCAGGAGGTCACTGGAGTTCTCAGTGAGCTCTGATGACATCCTGATAACACCCCTGTGACACCCGCGCTACAGTGGGTGTCAGGAGGGTGACTTCACGGGTTCATCAGAGTTCATTGGGAACCATGATGAGTCCCTGATGCTGGCCCCACGATGCTCCGGCTTCTAGGTCCTCACTGCGCGCACACACACACACACACACACACACACGTGAGCACATATACACACATAGCAGACTCACATTGCTACACCGAACACATACACACACATAGCTTACAAGCATGTATACACTGAACACTGACACACACATGTCTTCACACACACACACACACACACACACACTTCTGGATACTCACGTGTCCCCAGCAATGAGGTCCCCGACACTGAAGTCCCCAGCGATGCTCTGGCTTCCAGCTCTTCAGTGCAGTGAATATTCAGTGAGTATTTTGAGCGGCGGTCAGGAGCGGGAGGCAGCAGAGGGATGTCTGAAACCAGCCTCTCTCTCTCCAGAAGACCAGGATCGTGGAGGGGTGAGAGGGAGTAATAAAGATGGAGTCCCTAAGTGTGGCTGTGTATTTATTTCTAATAAAGTTTTTTCTCTGTGTGGTGTCTTTTTTTAACCCTTTATTGGAGATTCTTAATGGTGGGTCAAACTTTGCCTGACATTAAGAATCTCAGGCTTTATACCAGCTGGTAAAACAAAGCTGGTATTAAGCCCTTATTACCCAGCATGCCACCCGGCACCCGGGCTGCTGGAGGAGTTGGACACAGCGCCAGAAGATGGCGCTTCTATGAAAGCGCCATTTTCTGGGGCGGCTGCGGACTGCAATTTGCAGCGGGGGCCCCATAAAGCTTGTGCCACCCTGCGCTGCGGATTCCAATCCTCAGCTGCCTAGTTGTATCTGGCTGGACACAGAAATTCATGAAATAATTAAAAAAAGGGCCTCCCTATATTTTTGGTTCCCAGCCAGGTACAAATAAGCAGCTGGGGGTTGGGGGCAGCCCGTACCTGCCTGCTGTACCTGGCTAGCATTCAAAAAAAGGGGCGAAGATCACGTCATTTTTTTTATTTTTTTTTTAAGTTTTTGGGCAAAAAACTTTAAAAAAAAAAAGGGCTTCCCTGGATTTTCCATTGCTAGTGAGGGTAACACCAATCAGTAGGGGTTAGCAGCCAGTAGCTGCTTGGGTTACCCTTAGCAATAGAAAATGCAACGAGAGCCAACACATTTTTTTTTACCCCTAACCTTAGGGTTATGTGCTTGGGGTTTTTGTTTTTGTTTTGGTTTTTAATGAATTTAAAAAAAAAAATCGACTTGAGCTTCACCCATTGAGCACCCAAGCATTTAACTGCTCACTCATTCCTACTCCTGACCACACAGCCAGCACAACAACACAACAAGTAATCAGATCAGCTGACTCCAGTGTCGGCCGTTCTGTGTCCCCCTGCATCCATCGCAGTGTGTGCGGGCTGTGAGGTCAGCTGAGTTCGTCCGGCACAGGAGTCAGCTGATTTGAACACAGTTGAACTCCAGCCCGGGACACAGAACAAGTAATCAGTCTACACTGGAGTCGGCTGATCTGATCACTTGTTCGATGAGTTCAGCTAAGTTCAGATCAGCTGACTCCAGTGCCAGCCGAATTCAGCTGACCTCACAGCCCGCACACGCTGTGATGTATGCAGGGGGACACAGAACAAGTAATCAGCCGACACTGGAGTCCTCAGCTGATCTGAACTCAGCTGACTCCTGACCACACAGCCCGCACTCGGTCACACGTGATCGGCAGCAGGCAGTGACTGCTGTTAACCGGCATCCATCGCTGTGTGTGCGGGCTGTCAGATCAGGAGTTCAGCTGACTCCCGATCAGCTGACTCCAGTGCCAGCCGATTAAATCCTGTGTCCTGCTACATTCATCGCAAGTAGAAGGATCCGGTAAATAACAATTGCGGTTGCATGCATTGCACGTACAATCCGCAGGATCTGGTCAGATGCGCTTTGCATTTCTTTCCCGTCAGGCAAAAATCCGCTGATGTGAAAGCAGCCTAAGAAGATGAGGGGAGCCTGGTAATCTCTTTTTTTGTGATCAGTTTAAAAAAGTATAGTAAACTTTGGAGTGCAGGAGAGGAGATGATCCGTGATATTGGGGGATTAGTAGACACCTTCCTGTTGAATATGAGCAATTTTTATTATGAAGTAATTGGTCAGATCATAAGCACTGAGGTTAGTGATTGTAGAGGAGGAAACGCATATGCAGTGGGTGCCAAAGTTGCCAAAATTGTTCTGTGCAACTTCTTCAAGTTCACTTGAAGTGCCCCTGAGACACTCAGGGCACTACAGGGAACTGCATCTGTGGCGCCCTGGACAAGCCAGGGGCCACAGAGAACAACACCAACACACCCCACACTCCCGGTCAGGCACACCTAAGTCAGACAAAACCCTTGTTGCCTTCCTCCAGGGGCTGATGTTCACACCAGGGGGTGGGCCAGGCGGTTGGCCCCGCCCACCGAGGAGTACACAGTCCTGGAGACGAGAAAAGCAGACAGTTCAGTTGTGGAGTTTGAAGTGGAAGGAGGAAAGTGGTAAAGGAGCAGACAGAATTGCAAGGCTAGGAGTTGCCGTGAATTTGCCAAATTCGTTAGCGAAGGGAACCTCCTGGGTTTCCCAGCAGCCAAGTCCCGTCAGAAGGCAACAGTCCAACCGAGAGAGGGAAACACAGTCACCGCCAAGGCTAAAGTTCCCAGGGCCAGAGCCTGCGGGCAAAAGGGGCTCCTTCAGCACCCATCCAAGCTGGGGAGCGGGTTACCGGTGGGAACCCATTGGAACCGTTTACAGTACACAGGTGCAGGGAAAGGCAGTCCCCACCAACCTGCTGGGAGAAACAACACCGCAGCCGTCTGTGGGACCCGTCCATCCAGCCGTGTGTTTTACCGAGAACTGTGTCCTCATCATTGGCTGAGTGAGTACCACCGTGCCGTGCGGCACAGCGCTGCCCCCACGACCCTGCACCTCGCCAGGCCCCGTAACCCGCCTGCCATCCATCCCTACCCCATCACCGGGCCCCGGGACAACCAACCCCCTACCCACGGAGGGGAGAACTAACATCCAGGCTGCTCCCTGTCACTGCTCCCAGGATCCCCGTCCAGAGCAGCGGTGGTGTCACCAACTTCACCACAACCGTGGGTGGCGTCACGGACAATAACCAAATCCCCACAATCCAATCCCCACCCTTTTCACTCACGGGCGAGGAGCGCCGCTCGAGTCCCCGGGATCCGGCCCACCGCTCGAGCCACCACCGAGCAGCAGCGGCCGCAGTAGCCGGACCCGAGCAGTGGGAGAGCGCAGCTTCCCCTCCTCCGCCCGCGACAACTTGGCGTCACAAACAGGATCCTACCGCTCTGCCGTCTGGTAGAGGTTCGCCTTGTTACCGCCGGAGGTGTCCGGCCGGAAATTTGGAGAAGTCGCCATCTTGGGCGCGAAAAATTCCCACTCGAGCGTCTCCTCGAGTAGTGGAGGCGCGAAGGCCAAAACCCCGCCCCTGTAGAGGAGGATCCGGAAAGAGACTAAGGGGGACGAATGGCGGCCGGCTATGGAAGCAGGGACGCCAGGACCCTGCGGCCATTTACTGGTTCCTGGAAGAGGCCGCTGCTAAAGATGCTGAGTCCGACCGACAACACCGTGGTCCCCGTGCCTGGCACCGCAGCGTGGGTGGAAGTCCGGACCGTCCAGCTAAGCAGCCGTCTGCAGGTCCGCATGCAGCTCCTCCTGGAGGAGTGGGAGGCCGACATGGCGGAAGTGGTGGCGGCCATACAGAGACGCGAGGTGGAGGGAGTCTTGGAAGGGAGGGTAAGTGACCCACGCCCCTGTACCCCTAGTGGGTCGGTAATCGCGGCTGAGGGACCCAGTCCATACCCGCTCGCCCTGCTACCTCCCCCGCTACCCGTGTTGGCTGCTGCTGCCCCGCCACTAGGCCCGCTATCACCACCACCGGTAGCGGTACCCTGCCAATCCGCCCCGGCGGACCGACCTGCAGCAGAAGCTCGTGACCGCCCTGATCCGCTTCAATGGAAGAAGCCGAAAGCTGAGCCCGTCAGCAAAGATGCACCGGAGGCACGGCGGGGATGCAGCTGCCAGGAGGCAGAGCAGGCCATGTCACAGCGGGGTCCCTCATTACC
Organism: Anomaloglossus baeobatrachus; assembly: GCF_048569485.1. Lineage (NCBI taxonomy): Eukaryota > Metazoa > Chordata > Amphibia > Anura > Aromobatidae > Anomaloglossus > Anomaloglossus baeobatrachus. Next base: position 289,606,353 of record NC_134353.1, on the reverse strand, counting down.
GAAGGTACCGGTCGTAGCCGGCACGGGGGACTCTGGCTGGGCCCCTCCCCCACCCCGCCTGAACCAGAGCAACAGAAAGTGCTCCGCACCGGGAGCGGCAGCAAAGGCAGCTGCGCCGCGGGATTGCTGATTAAGAAAGAAAAGTTAAAGCATGGTAGTGGTTCCCGGTTACCTTGCTGTCGGTCCCCATTGGGACTCTGCTGACGTTCCAGACGGCCCTCAAGGCTAAGGAGTCCGGTTGGAGGAGCAGTCGTACCCGCATCATCGGCAGCTGAAAATGGAGTCCTGTGGGACAGTGTCACCCCTGTGTGAGGGTGGCGTTGGGGGCTCGTGCTGTTCGATGGTGGACTGTGGGAAAGCTGCAGGAGGAAGCTGTACTGGAGCCAGGTGTTGTGGATGGCCCCTGGGACACAGCTGACAGTCCCCGTTGGGACCCTACAGCAAGTCTCTGTTGGGACCCTACAGTTTTGTTTGTGGTAGCTCGTTGGCTACGAGGCACTGTTGTCCCCGTGGGGACTGCTTACAAGTTTTGCATAAGGGACTCCTTATGGACAAGCCTGAGAACTAGCAAGGCAACCACGAACTTGTGGCTTGTAAATAATTATGTTTGTGGCTTTCACCGTTACCGCCTCCAGAGAGGCAGATTGGAGGAAGGGCCCGCAGTGGAGCAGACTGGGGCCCAGCCACCACCGGAACCGGTGGCGATCCTCTGGGGGTTTCAGAGGCTCCCCATGGACGTGGGTCCCCTGGAAAGGACAGAACCCGCTCGGGTAACTTGTGCTGGACTGGGGTCAAGGGGTGCTGCCTGTTTGCTTAGGGGCAGCATCAGGGCCAGGTTACTTGGGTGGGAGAGAGCGGAAGCCGCAACCGTTTTGCAACGTTTAAGTAAGAGTACCTCCCGATGTGGGAAGATGTTATTATAAATGTAACCTGTTTTACCGTTTATCTTTTCAGTTTGTGAAAATAAAACCGGTGATGGACGGGCAGCCCGCGGACGGTCTGCATTTTACTAAGGGGGAATGTGGCGCCCTGGACAAGCCAGGGGCCACAGAGAACAACACCAACACACCCCACACTCCCGGTCAGGCACACCTAAGTCAGACAAAACCCTTTTTGCCTTCCTCCAGGGGCTGATGTTCACACCAGGGGGTGGGCCAGGTGGTTGGCCCCGCACACCGAGGAGTACACAGTCCTGGAGGCGGGAAAAGCAGACAGTTCAGTTGTGGAGTTTGAAGTGGAAGGAGGAAAGTGGTAAAGGAGCAGACAGAAGTTAGTCCGGGTGTGTGGCCCGGACGGATCAGCAAGGTTGGCAGACGGTGGTGACCGTCTGCAGGAGTGGCCTATTGGAGCTAACCGTAAGGACCGTGAACGGGCGGTGGCCCACCGGTACCGGACCGGTACGCAAAGAGAAGCCAGCACCATCCGTCAGGGGCTTACGGACCCCGGCAAGGCTAGGAGTCGCCGTGAATTTGCCAAATTTGTTAGCGAAGGGAACCTCCTGGGTTTCCCAGCAGCCAAGTCCCGTCAGAAGGCAACAGTCCAACCGAGAGAGGGAAACACAGTCACCGCCAAGGCTAAAGTTCCCAGGGCCAGAGCCTGCGGGCAAAAGGGGCTCCTTCAGCACCCATCCAAGCTGGGGAGCGTGTTATCGGTGGGAACCCATTGGAACCGTTTACAGTACACAGGTGCAGGGAAAGGCAGTCACCACCAACCTGCCAGGAGAAACAACACCGCAGCCGTCTGTGGGACCCGTCCATCCAGCCGTGTGGTTTACCGAGAACTGTGTCCTCATCATTGGTTGAGTGAGTACCACCGTGCCGTGCGGCACAGTGCTGCCCCCGCGACCCTGCACCTCGCCAGGCCGCGTAACCTGCCTACCATCCATCCCTACCCCATCACCGGGCCCCGGGATAACCAACCCCCTACCCACGGAGGAGAGAACTAACATCCAGGCTGCTCCCTGTCACCGCTCCCGGGATCCCCGTCCAGAGCAGCGGTGGTGTCACCAACTTCACCACAACCGTGGGTGGCGTCACGGACAATAACCAAATCCCCACAATCCAATCCCCACCCTGTTCACTCACGGGCGAGGAGTGGTGCTCGAGTCCCCGGGATCCGGCCCACCGCTCGAGCCACCACCGAGCAGCAGCGGCCGCAGCAGCCGGACCCGAGCAGTGGGAGAGCGCAGCGTCCTCTCCTCCGCCCGCAACACATGCTCTTAGGGATGCAGGATCTACCCCCTGGGACCTGGAGTACCAATGCCGATACCACCAAAGCACACCCAAAATCCTAGTTCTCCACACCGGGCATAAAGGGTTAACCATGTAACTGGATGGTCGCCATGGAGAAGAGTTAGTCCTTGGGATTAGCCAGCCTAGTGGGAGGGGTCAGCAGTCAGTCTAGAGTCGAGAGAAGTGTGGCACACAGGAGAGGTGTGCGGACATGCCTGAGCTGGGTCTGTGCAACGGTGACCCCGGGGCACATGAGAGAGGTCGCCAAGAGATACTGCTGGGACCGGAGCACAAACGGGGCACAGGGCCCTAGGTTAGGCACCAGTTCTACATGGCTTGATAAATACCTGCCCAGTGAGGACACCTTCACGGACTTCACCGAACCAAATAATCCAGGGGCATCAGCAGTAAACTAGGATCGGGGTTCGGACACTTACCTCCCCACAGGGTCCGCACTGCCTGTCGTACGGAGGAGACTGTATCCCAAAAGGGACAGTCAAGCCCCAAATGCTCCACGTTACAGGGACCCAACCAACAGACAGTGCCGGGGACAGAGCAACCCTTCGTCACTACATTGGCACTGATACTCCATGGGACCTGATCCAGCAACCCCTGGGTCCAAGTGAGTAGAGACTGTTAAAGACAACCTGGTGTGGTCTCCGTTACTACCCCGTTACATCTCCCAGGCATGGCCTCACCTGTGGAGGGCCTAACACCATTTCTGCAATCACCACCAGCTCTGGGAGTACCCACATTTAGCAGCAGCGGTTCTCCATCCTTAACCGCAACCCGCAGGTGATGTCACATGACATTAACTCTTATCACCCCTGTAAATACCTCCCTTTATAAAAACCACCCAGGGCATGGGACCGGGCAACGGCCACCACCGTGACATCCCCAATTGCATATACTGCCCGAGACCAAGTACCCCATTCCCTGGGCGACACACACTTTCCAATGTTTTATTATGATGTTTAGATAAGGTCTTGTAAATTGGAGCCCATATTGGACAGTCACACAATAAAGAGTTAATTATTGATTGGATGAATACACAGCATCCTGTCATTGACTTAGGCTGTATGTATTACATGGATGTATGTGGCAGTTTCCTTTAAAACCTTTGATAGCGGATGATTTAGAGACTCGATAAGACCATATTACTGTATTATAATACTTTACTATACAAAGACTCTAACATAAAGGATTAAACATAGGCTCTACAATAATGGCTTTATGGCTTATTTTTCAAAAGATATTTTATCATAAACTGACAGTAGGTAAACATCGGTATTGATTCTGCTATAATAGACATTTATTAATATTCCTTTTACAGAGTCCTTAATCTGCAACAAATTACATAAGGCTCAAAGAACAACACAGCTTGTTTAAATGGAGTGAAAGATAACATTTAGGGTCAGCAAACAGAATAAAATGAATCCCCAGTGCTCCTGCAGATTTATGACATTGTTCCTGCTAACAGAATTATCATTGCTAATCAGATTATTAAAAAGGACAACAGCTGCCCATTCATCCTCAGTGTGTTCTACCTGCAATGGATCCACACTCTTTTGTACCACAAGGGCTGGGCGGTAGAGATATAATTATGTAAACAAAAATGGGCAAAATTAAATAGGTTGTCTACTAGTTTAAGATTGATGGTGTACTGCCCCGGTGTTGCTCGGGCTGCTCGGGTCCGGGATCGTGGCTCGAGGGGGTCATCCGGACCCAGCTTAGCTGACACTTTGATCCGTAAAAGGGGATATTTACAGGGGAGAAGTTAGTGACACTACCTGTGGGTTGCGGTAATGGGAGGGAGTACCGGGGCAGATGGAGTTAAGCAGACTGATGTTAGTCCCTCCACAGGTAGGGAAGGCCCCAGGGCTCAGGGAGGGGGGTGTGATTTTTGATGGGGACTATTTGGGAAGGCAGGATGCAGGATGCAGGGATCAGGGTACTCACTGTGGTAGTCGTGGTGCTGGATGAGGTTTATAAAGTAGACACTCACACTGCAGGTAAACCAGAGTCTCTGTGTACCACTGCCACTGCGAGGAGAACGTCCAGGTGTCCGCTGCCACTGGTGTCACTTGGTAATCCGGAGCCTGCTTCCGTGCACAATTTGTTGTCTGTTGTGGCTCCTTGGCGTGAAGCTGTTGGGGCCCCGCTCACTATGTGTAGTGTAGCTGTGCTCTTGATGGCTGGCACTTGGGATTTCAGTGGGTTGCTTAATTTGGAAAACCCTTCCCTGTGTTGTGCTGATGCCTTCAATCTCTGAGCTCTTAGGGAAGGTCCTGAAGATCCTCTTCCTCCCAGGTTAATTGCCAGGACGTTAAATCGGTTCCTGACCTAGTGTCCTGTACCCCGTCGTGCTCAGTACCAGTAAGTTCTTTTGGGTTCCTGGTGCCAACAGTCCTCCTAGACTATGTCCATCGCACCCATTTCCAATGTCACTGCTACCAGTCCCCGACTCCTCTGGTCCCACACCACCGTCTGCGACCCCACCTAGGTCTAGCTCCCTGGGAGCTACCACTTCAGCTCCTCACTCTTTGAGGGCTCTCACTGAACTAACTGTCCTCCCTCCCACCAGTCTGTATGACCCCTAGGTGGGTGGCCCTATTCCAGCTTGACCAACCCACTGGTGTGTCTGACAGGGATGATGTGAGGTCTGGTTGGGATTTGTGGTGCTGATGGTAGTGACACCGTAGATTGGGAACCTGGAACCATGGGGGGTAGGCCCTGAACCCTAGGGAAAGGATGCAGTTCCCTGTAGCACCCTGATGTAGTAAGGGGCGCTACAATGGCCTCTTTGTAGGAGGAAGGCAGATTACCCCACTTCTGAGTGTGTACTCTGTTTACATGTATGTATATATACTTTTAAGGGTGGACAGCGGATACTTCTACTCTGACCTATAGGGTGTTTTAGTATATAGAGTGTAATGTGTTTTATGTAAGGTCATTTATTACAGGAAATATTGTATTGTTATTATATAAAGTATAAGAACATTAAGTAAGATAGTATGGAGTAAGCTATAGATAAATACCAGCCATAGGTATAACAAAATAGAATGTTTTAATGGAAGATTTAGTGCAACGTAAGTACCAAGTGTGCAGGAGAGGGTTAAGTGTTAGATAACATGTTAGCAATAGGAAGTATGTGCAGGTGTTAGCAGGCCAGAGATGATACTGTAGTAGCCTAAGGCTGCTTTCACACATCCGGTTTTAGCAGAGCTGGCCAATCTGGCTCTAACACCTATGCAACGGATGCGGCGACAAAACCGCATCCTTTGCATACGTTTTTTACATGCGGCCCATACGGTTTTTGCCGCTTGCAGCAGGCTACTGAGCATGCGCAGTGGAAAAAAACGCCGGATGCCGTGTTTGCATTGCAAATTGTGCCGCATCGGCCGGATGCGGCGCAATGCGTTTTTTTTTTTGCCGGACAAAAAAACGTGCCAGGCAACATTCCATCCGGCCGCCGCATCGGCTAAATCTGCCGCTTGCGGCAAAAACCGGACCGAACGCAAGCCCATGCGACACAATACGGCACTAATGTAAGTCTATGCAAAAAAAACGCAACCGGCGGCAAAAAAAAACGGTTGCGGTTTTTCTGCAAACTGCCGGATTGTGCCGCACAGGAATAACCGGATGTGTGAAAGCAGCCCAAGAGACTGAGCACCATGGGAGGAGTAAAGGGTGAGTTAGGCAGACAAGCCAGAGAAAGTCAGTTCAGTTCTGCATAGGGGTTGCTGGGATAGCGAGCTCTGTTTCAGGGTCTGCCCAGGCCTCAGGAGGTATTCCCCATTGTGTCCCACGGGCACGGCAAGCCACAATGGTAAAAGACGGGGAATGCAGAAGATAGACTCACATGCTGGAGGGCTAGTACCCAGAGCGAGGGTTAGACAGAAGGCTAGGGCAGCGGCAGAACAGGAACATAGAAGGAAAGTGGCATGTCTGTCCTGGAAAGTTTGTTATTAAAGTATCTCTCACAAAGCTTATATGCTGAATAATGCAGTTGAAATTTGAGTTAACAGGAAATCGTTTCTGTTATGTGTTGCCCAATTACACCTACAACGGCGACCAGTAATAGGGTGGCAGACGAGCCCCTGAAGACGCAAGTGTCACACCCCCCAGCTGGGGCAGAACACATGCACAACACCAGATTGAGGAAGGAGAGTGGAGCCCTGCCAGCCATCACCCGGCTTCCCCCTTCATCTCTATAGGATAGTTCATCAATGTCTGATAGACCATGGTCTGACACAGGGGTGGGATTCAAATTTTTAACAACAGGTTCTCTGTAACCCATTTGAAAACCACACCCATTCTGTAACCGCATCCATTTTGTTAGCCACACCCATTTTTATCGCACTTTCCTCAACCAAAAAATCCAAGTAATTTGAAGTAAAATCTCTTTCCCCTTCTTCCCCTCCTATACCGTCACTCTCCTGTCCAGCACCAGTTGTTCCAGTCACTGTCAGTCATATTGTATTAAACGGTTTTTCTACAATTTTTAAAAATTATTACTAAAGGAGCCCTGCTAAAATTAGAACGGACGACCTTCCCCATACAGATCCCATCCCATGTGGCTGCTTTCCCCTACAGATCCAATCCCATGTGTTCTCTCCCCCCTGCAGATCCCATCCCATGTGGTCTCTCCCCCCCTGCAGATCCCATCCCATTATGGCCTTTTTCCCCCCTAAAGATCCCATCCCATGTGGTCTCTTTCCTCTGCAGATTCCATCCCATTATGGCCTATTTCCTCTGCAGATCCCATCCCATTATGGCCTCTTTCCCCTGCAGATCCCATCCCATTATGGCCTCTTTCCCCCTGAAGATCCTATCCCATTATGGCCTCTTTCCCCTGCAGATCCCATCCCATTATGGCCTCTTTCTCCTGTAGATACCATCCCATTATGGCCTCTTTCCATCTGCAGATCCCATCTCATTATGGCCTTTTCCCCCTGCAGATCCCATCCCATTATGGCCTCTTTCCCCCTGCAGATCCCATCCCATTATGGCCTCTTTCCCCAGCAGATCTCATCCCATGTGCTCCTTTTCCACTGCAGATCCTGTCCCATATGACTCCTTTTCCCATATAGCTCCCATCTTATGTGGCTCCCCTCCCCATATAGCTCCCATCTTATTGTGGTCTCCTTTCCCCATTTAGCTGCCATCTGATGTGGCCTCCTCTCCCCATATAGCTGCCATCTTATGCGGCCCCTCTCCCCATATAGCTGCCATCTTAATGTGGCCTCCTTTCCCCATATAGCTCCCATCTTATGTGGCCCCTCTCCCCATATAGCTCCCATTTTATGTGGTCTCCTTTCCCATATAGCTGCCATCTTATGCGGCCTCCTCTCCCCATATAGCTGCCTTCTTATGGGGCCCCTCTCCCCATATAGCTCCCATCTTATGATGTCTCCTTTCCCCATAAAGCTCCCATCTTGTGTGGTCTTCTTTCCCCATATAGCTTCCATCTTATGCGGCTCCTCTCCTCATATAGCTGCCATCTTATGCGGCTCCTCTCCCTGCATCTTCGGCTCACTGAGCGTTTACCTGCTCCAAGGACTGGCGGCTTCTCCTTTGTCTTCCGTCCTCCGCGGCTCTCTGCACACTGACGCTGACAGACGGCAGGAGGAGGAGCTATTTCCCCACACTGCTGTGACCTCTCTGCAGCATCAGCACGTCACTGCACACCAGGTCAGGGAGCAGACAGGCTCCACTGAACCCGGAAGTGCGACGCGGAGGTACGGGGATTCATTTGTATTAGAGTCTTAAAGACACTAACACAAATAAATACAGGGAACTGGATCGCCGGAGCTGTTTCTTGCCAGTTCGGGGAACCGGCTGCTATTTTAACAACCGGTTCTCCCGAACCGGACAGAACCGGCTGAATCCCACCCCTGATAGCACCGCTGCCAAACAGCAGTTCTCGGTGCCAGCAGCGGTAGCAGTTGAACACAAATGCTCATGTGCCGCCCCCGTGCCAGCAGCCGTACTGCTCAGATCCGGATCTGCGGTATGGCTCGAGGGACTCTACCGAACCCGGGGGTCACGAGGACACTTCGAATAAAAAAGGGGGGGCCGTCTTTGTACGGGTGTAGTTGAAAACTGTCTGTGACACCACCCATGGTGTGTGGTGAGACGTAGCACCACCGCTGCTGCTGTGGGACTCCCGGGGGCGATGGGCTGGCAGCTGGATGTTAACCCCTCCATGGGCAGGGATGGATGCGCCGGGGCCCAATGTCTCTGTTCAGGGGATGATAACGGCAAGGGCCGGCGCACCCGGCCAGACTGGGGGTGTTACAGTTGAATAAATCACACAAGTCCTTTGATAAACCAAGGTGATGGTGGCCGGTTGCCGCAGACGGGTGTATCTGGTCCCAGACCCGGGCCGGTGGTCAATGCCCCTCTCCTCTGCACTTTATGTTTTCAGTGGTGGACTTCCCAGTGTGTAATGCAGGAGTCTACTTCCGGACCTTTGGTTGGGAGCCATGCCCATCAGACGCTGACCCGTGGGATCTACCGGGCCCTGGCGGATGCCCTATCCCTCTCTGTGGGTGGTTGTCTACTTTTCAGGACTTAGGTTGGGACAGGACCTAAAATCCTGCCCTCAATTGGTTAATTAGCTAGGCCGTTGGTGCCGGTCCTGGCTTCAGGGTCCAAGTACCCCCTTTGTGCATGGTTTCCGGGTCAGTTCTGCGGTGTCGGTAACGGCGGGCTACAACCTTGCCCTGGTCCACCTCGGATCTCCGGCAGCCGTCTCTCCATCTCCTGGTGGCGCTGACCACTGTCTGCCACCTAGCCAAGGTGTTAGGGCTCCGACCCTGGCAACTGTCAGCTCGAACTTTAGGCCTTGACTGCCTGAGCTCGCCTCCTCCACTCCACTCTGAACTTGACTTATCTGACTGTTTTCCCGCCCCAGGCTCTCCAGACCCATAGGTGGGCGTTCTCCATCCGCCTGGTTCCGCCCACTGGTGTGCCTGTCCTTCCCTGAGGGGGTAACTAGGATTTTGTCGACTGTTTTAACCCTGTGTTATGCGGGGGCCTAAAACTGTGTGACTAACTGGTTTTGCCAGGGCGTCACACTCAGGTCTGGAGCTGCCTTAACTTCAAATTATTGATTTTAATGGGAGGCAGATGTGCAGTACTTGGCCGCAGCCGCTATCAGGATGTGAGGCTGCTTCGAAACTGAGCATTTCCAGCCTCATGTTGCCACCAAGAAAATCTGATCTACAGGGTGTCGGGTGTTGGACACGAGAATATCAGACATTGATGACCTATCCTAAAAATATACCACCAATGTTAAAGTAGTGGGAAAACTCTTTGTTATAGAAAAACTAGAAATAAGCCCAATGCTATCGCAATGGGAGTGCAGTGAAATGAACATCTGTCTATGCTTAGTGGTGCTGACAGGAGCAGTGGACATGTGTCACACTGTTTGCGCATTCCAACATATATGTTGCATGTCATCCCTCTGCATTTGTGTATTGTATGTGTTGCGTCATTTGACATCTTTCAACCCTGTGCACTGTCTCTTCCTTGTGTGCTGTATATTGGTATCTGGTGTTGTGTTTATTTTTTGGGGGCTAATCAAATGTGTTAAAGGCTCTGTGTATTTTTATTGTAAATAAACATAATGTGTATGTATTTTTTCTCTCTCTCTCTCTCTCTCATCAGTGCCGCCATGTCCCGTCAGTGCCGCCATGTCTTGTTTCTCGCCGCAACATCGCTCAAGGCATGGCGATGTCAGGCACATACCCGGCCACGCCGCCTTACTGCTCTGTGACATCGCAAATGTGTAAGGCTAGGTCCACATTTCCGTTGTTTATGATCAGTCACAATCCGCCGCTCTGATAAACAACGCAATCCGTTTGGTGGATTCCGTTGTTCCTATAGAGTTGTATGAGCAGCGGATTGTGACTGATGATGCTGCGTTGCATCCGCCGCCCGACTGATCAGTCGTGGATTGACTGACCGTCGGGCGGCAGGAACGCCGCATGTAGTTTTTTTTGAGCAGCAGAATCCTTTTGATTTCTCTGCGCATGCTCTCTCTCGGCAGAAGAACGATCAGCTGATCACCCAGCGGCCGGCTTCTGTGAGCGATCCGCTGATCACCTGGCGGCCGCCTTCTGTGAGCGATCAGCTAATCACCCGGCGGCCAGCTAATGAGAGCGATCAGCTGATCACCCGGCAGCCGGCTAATGAGAGCGATCAGCTGATCACCCGGCGGCCGGCTATTGTGAACAATCAGCTGATCGCTCTCATTAGCCGGCCGCCGAAAGATCATCTGTTCGCTCTCAAAAGCCGGCAGCCGGCTATTGTGAATCATCAGCTGATCGTGCTCTCTCTCACGTTTCACAACGGAATCTGACAATGAATTCTTATTTTTGTCATCCGTTGTACAATGCATCAGTCACAAGCGTCAAGCAACGCATGTGACTGATGCAAAACAACGGAAATGTGAACCTAGCTTAATTTAAAACACCAACAGCTCATTATACCTGGATGTGGTAAATGTTAGACTGGGAACAAAATTGTGCTTACTCAGCCCACAATTTGGGTTCCGGCTGCAGTGTTGTTCCTGGTTACCATGGCTATGATGTGAGCGCGAACAACTGACAGTGCCACAGTGCATTGTGGGATACGGTTACATCCGCAACAGGCAATTATGTTTGTGGATATTGCCTGAGAAGCAGCTTGGCCACTACAGAACTGCACAAAATGTACAAAGCTGCATATTGGTAAAGAAGCACTATAAATAGATAACTAGAGAAGATTCCGGAAGTTAGAACCCCACTGATCTCATATTACTGATCTACCCTATGGGTCCTTGCATTTTTGTCATCTTTCTTCTCAGTTTTGTCACAAATCCTGAAGGAATTCCTGATGCCAGCAAGGTTAAAGGAACAGCCCGTACTGCTGCCCCAAAGGGGCTCAAGGGAGGGCAGCATGACTAAGAGGGATGCTAGGCCATAGGGTCAGCATAGGGTCAAGTGGATAATGCAGTTTAGCGCTAAAGTTGCAGGGTGGAGTTGTAGGGTCATTTAGGGCCTGGGGGATTTGATTCGTCCTGGATGCTCAAGGGGGGGGGGACGGGTTCCTATATAGGTCAGGTCACGGGTTGGGTGTTTTCTTTCTTACCTGGAAGACGTCCTGAATTGTGCCCGGTCCGAATCCTGTTCGTGACACCAGAAATTTGAGGTGTGCCGAGTCGAACTGCTCGGATCCGGGGTTGCTGTGGCTCAAGGGTCTCCAGAACCGGGGGCTTGCGGCCTCTCAAATGTAAAGGGGGTATTTACAGGGGATTAGAGTTTGTGACGCCACCCGTGGTTCTTGGTAAGGGGAGTACCGCTGCCAATAGGAGATGGAGTGGGGCAGTCAGATGACGTTCCCTCCGCTCCCGTTGGTATTGCTGATAGTCTGTAACCTGCCTCCGTGCACTGTATTTAGATGTTCTGAGTGACCCCTTGGTTTGAAGCTGTCGGGGTCCCACTCCCTACAGCTAAGTAGGGGAGCTGTACTCTCGATGGTTGACACTTGGGATTTCAGTGGGCCGCATAAGCTGGAAAGCCCTATCCCCCTCGTTGTGTTGGTGCCTTCGATCTCTGAGCTCTGGGGAAAGTTCATAAAGAGACTATCCTCCACAGGTGAATTATCAGGTTGGGTGAAACTACTCCCTGATCTAGGGTCCAGTACCCCGCTGTGCTCAGTACCGCTTTAGTTATTAAATACTCCGGTGCCAACCGTTCTCCAAAGCTGAGTCTGGGCACCCTTCTCCAATACCCTGCGACTGGGTCTCCGACTCCTCCGGTCCCAGAGCAGCGTCTGCAACCTAGCCAACGTCTCCCAGGGAGCTACAACTCCCCCAGCTCCTCACTCTTTGAGGGTTACTTCTGTTCTGACTTTACTCTCCACTTCCTCCCTCCCACCAGTTTTCCTGACCCCTAGGCGGATGACCCTTTTCCAGCTAGACTACCCACTGATGTGCCTGACAGGGTATGGTGTGAGGTGTGGCTAGGATTTAGATTCTGATGTAAGCAATAGGATCCCAGAACCATGGAGGGTGAGTTGTGCACCATAAGGACAGGAGTGCAGTTCTCTGTGACACCCTGAATAGGTCAGGGGTGTCACAGAATCGTTTGGGATCCCAAAGATTGCCAGGATGGATGGTCTGTTGAAGGAGATGAGGAGGATGGCGGAACAACGTGGACAGCGATGGCTGCAGGAGCAGTTACAGCGGTGGTCCGGGTGTCGGCGGCAGTGAAGAAGAAGCTGCACCCCCTCTGCCTCCGAAGAGGCATGAATATCCAGACCCCCCCGAATGCCTCAGCCCGGAATCGACACCCAGGAGCCAGTGGCGGAACTGAAGCAACCCAAACAGGAGACCATTGGTGGCAGTGGTGGATCCGTGAGTGAAGACATCCAGAGGCCTGTTCCGGAAGCCGGGACGCAGGCAGCCAGGTAGCGATGTGGTGAGTGACACGACCGCCTTATCTCCCCCTTCCGGATTGTGGCGCGAGGTGATGACGCTTGCGTCCTGACCGCATGACCCGGTGGCACGGTCACGTGGTCCGGCAATGTGATCAAGTGACTCAGCACCCGTGTCAGCTGACTCAGAAGGGACGTTGTGGAGTCCCAAGGCGTCCTCCGGTGACTCGGAGGTGACATTGCGGAATCACGGGACGTCCCCCAGTGACCCGGAAGTGGCGTCATGGGGTCTTAGCATGTCCTCTGATGACCCGGAAGTAACATCGCGGGACCCCAGTGCGACCACCGGTGAACCGGAGGTGACATTGCGGAATCCCAGGGTGACCTCCATGGACCCGGAAGTGATGTCGCATGATCCCGGGGCGGCCTTTGGTGACCCGGAAGTGGGTTGGTGGGCATTGTCAGTCCAGGACTTGCGGTCTGTGCGGTGTCATAGTGCCTCTGCGGCAGGAAAACGGAAGCAGCCTGCGGCTGGAGGGTCTGGACCCAGAGGGATCAGAAGACTGGCCTGGATGGATATAGGACAGCATCGGGGGCAGCAGGATCTAATGGGGATGTGGTCCGGCATGATCCTTGCGGATGTTCAGGACCACGACGGGCGGAGGAAGGACCGCGGAGGAGGGCGACAGAGGACGGAAGTTAATGGAAGTCGTGTGCGGATCGGGTGGTAGGTTCAGCTTGCCGGTGGGTGGGCTCCCTGGTCCTGAGTCCTTTTCAGAGAATGACATCAACGAGGACGTCTCTGGCAGGGAGGAACCGACTGGAGCGCGATGCGGAGGACACGTGATGGCTGTTCCGGGGCCCGCTCGGAGTCAGCCTGGTAAGACCACGGTTTCCCCTTTTTTTAGTGTTACGGGCATGGAAGCTATGAGTGGCGTGTCTGGTGGTATGAGTGGCGTGCAGGGGGTGAATTCGGTTCAAGGTAATGGCAGTTTGGCATCCGAATTATTGCGATTGGTCAGGGATCTGTTTACCCCTGTGGGGGGCCCTAGTACGGTTTTGCAGGGTACTTCATAAGGAGAGTCTGGCGTGGCAGGGCATGGTGTATTGGATCACAGTCCTGTGGCTGGTGCTGCGGAATCTAACGAGAATTGTGTTATTATGCCGGTTGGGGTGGCTCCAGTTTCAACATCGGCGGCGATAGTGGATGTAGTTTGGCTGGATGACAAGGTGAAAGCGGTTTATGTGTGTTTTGATGGGCCGCTGGGGGTGCACCTGAAGAGAAAATATGGAAAGACGAGTACATGGAGATTTTTTCTTTGCTCTCACTGGAGAAGTTTAACCTTGATCGGGTTAAACCTGATGAGAGTAAGAAAGATGAGGAAGAGCGGCGGCATTATCGGCTCATTGCTCACACGTTTCAAAACTTGCTGCAAGCTTTTGTGATATTGGCTAGCGTTGTATGGGAAAAGGCCCTAGACAACTGTTCGGGGCTTTTCTGTTATTTGGACTCCATAAGTGAGGCATACAGAACTTATGGGGGGACTGATTGGCTACGTTATGACGAGCAGTTTCGTCAGTGGAAGGCAGTTACGCCTAGTCTGTGGTGGGATCACAAGGACATTAGTTTGTGGATGTGGCTGATGACTGCGCCGAAGTCAGCCTTGCAGTCCTTTCCCGGGAGTTCCGGTGGGGGGTTGTCTGTCGCCTCACCAGGACCCAAAAAAAGGGGTATGTTGGTAGTTCAATGAGAAGGAATGTCGTTTCGGGTCCACTTGCAGGTTTAAGCACGAGTGTTCGGGCTGTGGCGGCGCCCACAGTTAACTTAAGTGCTTCAAGAAGGGAAAAGGAAAGGCCACAGAGTCTTTCTCAAAAAGGGAGGACCCCAGTGAGGATAGATCGGATGGTGCCATTTTTAAGTAGATACCCTGACCAGGAGGCGGCAGAATTGTTGTGGGAAGGTTTTAGTTTCGGATTTAAAATCCTGTCAGTTGTTGAGCCTAGCGAGATCTGTCTCAAAAATTTACAGTCGAACCACTTACATAAAGAAGTAATTTCAGAGAAGTTGCGCAAGGAGGTGGAACTTGGGTGTATGGCGGGGCCATTTGATGACCCCCCCATTGCCCGACTTAGTAGTCACCCCGTTGGGGCTGGTCCCAAAAAAGGAAGCTAATAAGTTTCGGCTGATTCACTATTTGTCCTACCCCGTCAAGAAGTCGGTGAACGACTGTATTGACTCCAAGCTCGTATCGGTGTCTTATGTTCGTTTTGACAGGGCAGTGGAGTGGTAGAGGAAGCTGGGCCTGGGTTCACTTTTGGCAAAAACGGACATTGAGGCCATTTTCCGCCTCTTACCTGTACATCCAGAGAGTGTTTACCTTTACGGGTGTTGGTGGGAGAACAAATGTTATGTGGATTGTTGTTTGCCTATGGGCTGTTCAATTTCCTGTTATTACTTTGAAAAGTTCAGTTGTTTCTTGGAATGGGTGATTAAGGAGGAGGTGGGTTTGGATTCAGTTTTGCATTACCTGGACGATTTTTTTGTGCATGAGGCATGCGGGACCCACGCAATGTTTTATATTGCTGCGGATAGTGGAGCAGGTGGCTTGCCGCTTTGGTGTCCCTTTGGCACCAGAGAAGACAGAGGGGCCGGTGACGGTATTGAGGTTTTTGGGAATAGAATTAGATACTGTTGCTATGGAGTGCCGTTTGCCGGAGCATAAGTTGATAAACTTGAGAGATTGCGTTCAAAGAGCTTTGATGGCCAAAAAAGTTCGCTTGCAGGATTTACAATCCCTTCTAGGAAAGCTTAATTTTGCTTGCAGGATTTTGCCCATTGGGAAGAGTTTTTTCTCGTCGCCTGGCACAGGCCATGGCTGGTGTGTCACACCCCTTACATTTTGTGCGTTTGAAGATAGAGCACAAGGCAGACCTCAGGGTGAGGTCTTGGTTTCTGCAGCTGTATAATGGGCGGTCATTGTGGATTCGGGACGTGGTGTCTAATGATGACTTGGTCCTTTACACAGATGGAGCTGGGTCCAGTGGCTTTGGGGCATACTTCGGGGGTAGATGGTGTGTTTGCAAGTGGCCTGAGGCTTGGCGGTCTTCAGGTTTGACCAGAAATTTGGCTTTGTTGGAGCTTTTCCCTATCGTCGTGGCCATTGAGGTTTGGGGACAGGACTTAAGAGACAGGAAGGTGAGCTTTATGTGTGACAATATGGGTGTAGTTCAGTGTGTCAATAAGTTGACGGCAGATTATCCCCCGGTGGTGGACCTTTTAAGGCATATGGTGTTGCAGTGTATTAACCTTAATCTGTGGATTGTGCAGTGCATGTCCCAGGTGTGTTGAATTCCATGGCTGACGCATTATCTCACTTCCAGTGGGATCGTTTTCGGGTGCTGGCGCCTGATGCGGAGCAGCAGTAGACCGTTTGGCCTACCTGGTTGTGGTATCTAGTTTGCGTCCAGCCTGGGAACTGGGAATTGATTCGAGAGTCGGTGGCGCCCAGTACTTGGCAAAGCTATACAGCAGCATGGAGTCAATGGCTCTTGGTTCTGGGGAACGTGCAGTATTCAAATCCCTCATGGTTCTGGGTCCCCATCTTACAGTGTTGCTTCCAACAGCAAATCAAATCCTAGATACACACTGCACCACACCCAACAGGCACACCAGTGGACGGCTTGAGCAGAATAGAGTCGCCCACCTAGGGGTCAGGGAGGAGAGGTGAAGAGTATAGAGAGAGTAGTGAAGGAGAAAAGTGAGGAAGCCCTCGAGCTGAGAGGAGCTCAGAGGAGGTTGGGAGTAGTGGCTACCAGGAGAAGCTGACTAGGTTGCAGACAGTGGTCTGGACCTAGAGGAGTCGGACCCCCGGTCACAGGGGATTGAGGCTGGGTGCCTGGACTTGCTAGAAGGACTGTCAGCAGCTTGGTCCTATCACCGGTCCGGGACCGAAGGCACGGCGGGGTACACAGACCCTAGGTCGGGGAGAAGCTTCAGGCAACCCGGCAATTAACCTGAGGAGAACGGAGCCTTTATGATCTGCTCCCACCCGCTCCAGAATCGGGGCACTAGCTCAACGAGGGGGATAGGGCCTTCCATACAAGCAGCCCAAGAAAATCGCAAGCGTGAGCCCTGAGAACAAGTTCCCACACTTAGCCACAGTGGGGAGTGGGGCCCGGCAAGTTTCAGACTACTGGGCCACTACATTGAAGTTAAAACTTTGTGCCAGGAGGCAGGTCATGGATCACCAGGCAACACTGTAGGGGACGGGACCCAGACGAGCTCCCCTTTGAGAGGCAGCGACACCCAGAGACTTGGTTTACCCAGTTGTCAGCATCTGTGTATTGACTGAGTGAGTACCTGAGTGACCTCCCCCCTTGTTGGCACCCAGTGGCATTATCCAGAACCCCGGGGCCTTCCCCTACCCGTGGAAGGCGAATACACCTTGCTGCCCCACTCCATCACCCCGGGTACTTCCAATGGCAGCGGCGGTACTTCCCTATTACCATACAAAATGGGTGGCATCACGATCTATAACTCCCCTGTAAATATTCCCCCTTTTACCTTAGAGTGTGGCCCCTAAGCCCCGGGTCCGGAGACCCTTGAGCCATGAACGGACACTACCCCGGACCCGAGCAGTTCGATCCGCTTCTGGAGCGGCACAAAAAGGCTCTTGCAAAAAAGGGACACGGCAAAATTGAAGGCGTCCAGTGTCTTTCCAGCTGCTTCATAAGCTGCTTGAGGTCTTGCCTCGGGTGTGTGTCTCGGAATACGAGTGTTGGTTGTTTGGGACCGCGTTTGTCCTGGCCTTTGTCGGTACCTTTAGGATCAGCGAGCTAGTTAGCAAAAATACAAAATGTCACGGGGGTTTGAGGTTGGATGATGTTGAATGTGGGGTGGATGCGGTACACTGCCTTTAAAACGGTCGAAGATGGATAAGCTGGGTAAAGGTCGAGTGGTCAAACTCTGGGGGGTACCGGGCTTGGTAGAGTGCCCGGTCAAACAGATCTCATCATTTCTGGAGGTGAGGGGTACTCTCGCGGGGTCCTTTTTGTCGCACCAAATGGGTCTGAATTGTCTAGCTATCAGTTTGTCTGCATCTTTCGGAAGTGCCTGCAGCAGTGCGGTCTCAACGAGGCAGAGTTCCCGTCCCATTCCTTCAGGATTGGGGCGGCGCATCAGGCTGCTCGTTAGGGAGTAAAGCGGGCTTTACACGCTACAATATCGTTAATGAATTATCGTCGGGGTCACGGTGTTTGTGACGCACTTCCGGCGTCATTAACGATATCGAAGTGTGTGACACTTATGAGTGACCTTAAATGATCGCAAAAGCGGTCAAAATCGTTTGCTGCGGAGAGGTCGTCCTGAAACAAAAAATAATTTTCTGCTTATTAGCGATGTTATTCGTCGTTCCTGCAGCAGCACACATCGCTATGTGTGACACCGCAGGAGCGACAAACACCTCCTTACCTGCCTCCACCAGCAATGCAGAAGGAAGGAGGTGGGCGGGAGCTTCTATTGGATACTTGCCGTGTGACGTCGCTGTGATGCCGCACAAACCGCCGCCTTATAAAGGAGGCAGTTCGCCGGCCAGAGCGATGTCGCAGGGCAGGTAAGTGCGTGTGACTGGGTTAAGCGAGGCTGTGCGGCACAGGCAGCGATTTGCCCGTGTCGCACAACCGACTGGGGCGGGTACGATCGCTTGCGATCTCGCTAGCGAGATCGCAGCGTGTAAAGCCCGCTTTAGTGTGTAGGCTGTCCGGAAGATTGGACGCTGGGAGTCCACTAGGTACAGATCGTATGTGCAGCCTGCGCTGTTGTAATGGGGCTCAGGGTGGTGGAGGGTTGCAGTTTCTTCGAATTATACTTGGTCCTGATTGCCCCCCCCCTTTTTTCCTCTTCCCTGCCCCCCTCCCTCGTGTCACCTTTTGTTTTGTAGGTTCTCCTTTGCTGGTGTGGATACTGTTTATTAGGGCGCCCTAAGGGGCACTTTGCACACTGCGACATCGCAGGTGCGATGTCGGTGGGGTCAAATTGAAAATGACGCACTTCCGGCATCGCATGCGACATCGCAGTGTGTAAAGGCTGGATGATACGATTAACGAGCGCAAAAGCGTCGTAATCGTATCATAGGTACAGCGTCGGCGTAATCCATAATTACGCTGACGCAATGGTCCGATGTTGTTCCTCGCTCCTGCAGCAGCACACATCGCTGTGTGTGAAGTCGCAGGAGCGAGGAACGTCTCCTACCGGCCTCACTGCGGCTTCCGTAGGATATGCGGAAGGAAGGAGGTGGGCAGGATGTTTACATCCTGCTCATCTCCGCCCCTCCGCTCTGATTGGCCGCCTGCCGTGTGACGTCGCAGTGACGCCGCACGACCCGCCCCCTTAACAAGGAGGCGGGTCGCCGGCCACAGGGACGTCGCACGGCAGGTGAGTGTGTGTGTGAAGCTGGCGTAGCGATAACTTTCGCTACGCCAGCTATCACCACATATCGCTGCTGCGACGGGGGCGGGCACTATCGCACTCGGCATCGCAGCATCGGCCTGCGATGTCGTAGTGTGCAAAGCCCGCCTAAGGGTGGACGTAAGACCCAATGGCTGTCAGTTGGAAGTCCCCAGAGACACGGCGAGGGGGTGAGAGGCATGTTGTGGAGTGAAGTGTTGCCTATCTGGCGACAGCACTCAGAGCTGGAAAGACCACCGGATGTTCTGGTGCTGCACATGGGAGGGAACGACTTAGGTGTCTCCTGGGCATCCAGGGACTTGATCCGTGATATCAAGTGCGACTGCCTTCGGCTCCTGTCGTCCCACCCGGGTCTAGTACTAGTGCGGTCAGACATTATGGTGTGTCAGGTATGGAGGCATTCTAGATCTCTTGAAGGTATAAATAGGACACGGGTAAAAGTTAATCGGGAGGTCGCACGTTTTGTTTCCCATGTGGGTAGTGTTGCCGTGCGACAAAGAGTTAAGCGGGCTTTACACGAGATGATAGATTGCGCGATGTGTCGTTGGGGTCACGGTTTTTGTGACGCACATCCGGCATACTGCACGACGTCGTCTCGTGTGACACCTCCTAGCGACGCAGTATCGCTCACAAATCATGAGTCATGTACTCGTCGCTAGGTTTCATAAAATTGTTTAATTAAAATGGCGGCGGTTGTTCATCGTTTCCGTGGCATCACACGCTGCTCCGTGTGACACCACGGGAACGATGAACAGCAGCTTTACCTGCCTCACGCGGCACCCGACAACTTAATGGAAGGAAAGAGGTGGGCGGGATATTTACATCCCGCTCATCTCCGCCCCTCCGCTTCTATTGGCCGCCTGCCGTGTGACGTCGCTGTGATGCCGAACGTCCCTCCCACTCCAGGAAGTGGACGTTCGTCGCCCACAGCGAGGTCGTCCGGAAGGTAAGTACGTTTGACGAGGGTTCAACGAGTTTGTGCGCCACATGCAACTAATTGCCCGTGACGCAAAACCGACAGGGGCGGGTACAATCGATTGTGCTATCGCACAATCTATCGTCTCGTGTAAAGCAGGCTTTAGAGTCTCCATCTTCCGAGTTTTTGCATCAGGATGGCGTTCATTTGAATTCTGTGGGAAATGACATTTGGGCATTGGGGCTCATGGTTGGACCAGACAAAGCTTTATTGTTGTGGGAGGACTCGCACGCACAAGGGGTCATGCATGCTCGCTGTGACGGAAAGGAGGGGGGTACCTGAAGGTGGGGGTTTACACGGAAGAGAGGTGGGGTGAACCCAGTGCAGGAGCGGGTTAACCCTGGTGGTGCAAGTAATTGGTGATTCAGGTCCTTGCTGTGTTGAGTCTCAGCGGGACATGGGGTGGGCAACGGTGTTGCATTGTACGGTCTTGTCAACCTTAATTTACCCCCTGCTTTCGGATGTTCTTCAATCGATGTTTTGAAATGTTTGTATATTGTTTATGTTTTGGTATTAATAAACGGGGGCTATTGTGACCTTTTAAATCCAACGTCATGCAGTCTTTGAATTTTTTTTTGGTAAGAACCTTGGGGGATTGGGGACGGTTGGTTGTTTGATGGTAGGGCATATAGTCTGCCTTTCCGGAGTCAAGGAACAGCCCCTACTGCTGCCCCAAAGGGGCTCAAGGGTGGGCAGCATGACTAGGAGGGATGCTAGGCCATAAGGTCAGCATAGGGTGGAGTGGATAATGCCGTTTAGTGCTAAAGTTGCAGGGTGGAGTTGTAGGGTTATTTAGGGCCTGGGGGATTTGATTGATCCTGGGTGCTCAAGGGGGGGCACAGGGTCCTATATAGGTCAAGTGAGAGGTGAAGGTAGTCTTCCTTACCTGGATGGCGTCCTGAATCGTTTCCCGTCCACCCACCTTAGTGGTAATCTTGGCAACGGAATTGGAAGAAGAGGACCTGGTGATTTCTTCGCAACAGCAGCGGAAAGGAGGGGGGTACCTGAAGGTGGGGGTTTACACGGAAGAGAGGGTGGTGAACATAGTGCAGGAACGGGTTACCCCTGATGGTGCAAGTAATTAGTGATTCGGGTCCTTGCTGGGTTGAGTCTCAGTGGGACATGGGGCGGGCAACATTTGGCTAGGTGCCCTCGAACCAGTGTGGTGCAGCTGAGGACAGGTGGTAGAGCTGGTGTTGCATCGTATGGCCTTGTCAACCTTCATTTACCACAAATTATAACAAATTGAAAGTGTTGCATAACCAAAAATATAACCCTTTAAAAGTCAACTTTATTCAATTAGCTTTAATATATACAAAAAAACACAGTGCAAATAGTGCAAAGAAAAAGGGAGGAGGGTAAAGTTCACACCCTAATAGATACACCTCCCTCCTGTCCACTACCTACCGCGGAGGTCGGCACCCTAATTAGATACAAAAATGGCGCCCCCACTCACCCAGGTGCACAACATTACATTCAATCAAAAATGCATAGCCACATTGCTGACATAGAGATGCATACGCTTGATAAAGTGCATAATGCATATACTCAACAAAGAATGAATAAAGTGCTAATGCAATATAGGGTACAAAACCCTTATTTAAAGTTTATAGCTTCAAACTTGAGTTGCTAACATATAAAGTGCATATGATTAATAAAGTGCATATGCTCAATAAACCAGTCTTTAAATAAAATGCTAATGCATAATAAAGTGCAAACAAGTTTTAGGCAACCAAATTAATAAAATGAGGTAGTCAAATAAACACTTATCGTGCAGAAGCCATTTGTGCGTCCCAGAGATGCCTCAGAAATGCCTCGACGCGTTTCTCCCAAAGGGGGTCATCCGGAGGCTAGATGAATAATATGCCAAGTGGGAAGCAGGATAGCATGATATCAAGCAGGTTAGCATTATATGTAGATAGAAAGGGGACCCGATGGAATTAGGTCTCCTTAAATAGCACACCAGACAGGATGTGACCCACTCCCGCCACCATCTCCGCCCACCCCCCGCCCCACAGCCCCCCCCCACTAACATGCAACCCCCACTGACACATAGAATAATACATAGGCATTGATTAAATTAATCTCAATCTAGCATCCCCACCGCTTACATGATTGAGCGTCTCACAAATTATCAAAGGCAGGCATAAACACCACTTGCGTTCCAAACTGGAACAAACCGCTACTGTGATGATACAAGCGAAAGCGGAAGTGTCGTTAGATAAAAGCGCGTCCCTCAAACCATAGGAGCAGGCCCGTTCGTCGCTTGCGTTCCAGGCTGGACCGCACCACCATGTTATAATGTAAACAAAGGCGGGGCAAACCTTCAGACCAAACCGGAATGCAAGTGCGACGGCAAGAAAACATACATCGCCACCTGCGTTCCAAACTGAAATGCACCACCGATGAAGTAATACACTATTTATAACAGTAAGGGATGCAGAAGCGGCAGTTAAAAATCTCCTCTAGGGACACAGCACTAGATGTAAAAGTGCTTATGCTCCCCAACAGGGGTGCTCATTCAATTCCACCATAACAGTCAAGTGATATATCACACAACTTGATCATTCATCGCCACATCTCACATAGGGGGAAAATAGGGTGATAATCGTCACATGGCAGGGCAAAATATTCTTCCATTCAAGCAGACTCACCAATATCACCAGGTGTAGGGTCATAAGTGACACTGGAATCCGCGGTGGGGGAAGAGAGAGGGAGGGAGGGAAGGGGGGGCGAGGGGCAAGCCACATCAGGTGTGCATAAATACAGTGCCTATAAGTAGTATTCAACCCCCTGCAGATTTAGCAGGTTTACACATTCGGAATTAACTTGGCATTGTGACATTTGGACTGTAGATCAGCCTCGAAGTGTGAAATGCACTGCAGCAAAAAAGAATGTTATTTCTTTTTTTTTTTTTTTTTTTAAATTGTGAAAAAAGTTTATTCAGTGTCATTTATTATTCAACCCCTCAATCCACCAGAATTCTGTTTGGTTCCCCTAAAGTATTAAGAAGTATTTCAGGCACAAAGAACAATGAGCTTCACATGTTTGGATTAATTATCTCTTTTTCCAGCCTTTTCTGACTAATTAAGACCCTCCCCAAACTTGTGAACAGCACTCATACTTGGTCAACATGGGAAAGACAAAGGAGCATTCCAAGGCCATCAGAGACAAGATCGTGGAGGGTCACAAGGCTGGCAAGGGGTACAAAACCCTTTCCAAGTAGTTGGGCCTACCTGTAATACTTATTCTATATTCTGAGGATTTCGATAGCGTAGGGCAATGACAATCAGAGACGAGTTCCGGGTACAAGATGTTTTATAGTATGTCACCACGGTAGAAACAGAACAAACACAACAATACAATAACACATACAATACTTTCCGGAATAGACGCGCAGGGGATTCCCGGGACCACGCACCGGACTCCCCCAGGGAGACCACCGGAGCGAACCCCTATACAGGGACTGTCCGGCAATCTACCCCGGAAGGCCTAAATGCGCAGCGGCCGGGATAAGGAGCAAGCGGTAAAGTCAATGAGTGTCCGTACGGAAATGTTTATCCAGGATGGTTACGAACCAAAAGAGAACCAGGCGGAGTGCTGACCGAAGATGGTAAACGGAATCCGGGCACAGCCTTAAGAGCCGGGTACAGTCCTGAGACAATCGGTAGGTAGTCCTTTAGGGGAATCCCGAGGCAATCCGGAATAAGCAGCAAACACAGCAGGAGCACACAGCAGGCAGTATACTCAGGCACTGGACTGGGCTGGGAGGCGGCCTTTTAAGCTGCTGGACAGGAAGTAGGGCAACAGAACGGTAACCTCCATGTTAACCGAGGGCAAGGGCAGTCAAAAGAGAACTGGAAAACCTGGAAACCTGACATTACTCCCCCCCCCAGAGACGGCCTCAGGACGGATCAGGGCCAGGTTTGTCCGGGTACCGGCGATGAAACTGAGCAATCTTCCGGGGTGCCCGAATGTTACCCACCGGTTCCCAGGAATCGTCCTCGGGGGCGTACCCCTGCCAACGTACCAGATACTGAAGCCGACGACGATGGAGCCGGGAGTCAATAATGTCCTCAACCACGAACTGCTCCTCGCCGTCGACCATCACAGGCGGAGGAGGAGGCACAATACGACCATGAAAAGTATTAGGGGAAACGGGTTTGAGGAGAGACACATGAAAGACCGGGTGTACCTTTAGATGGTGCGGTAACCGTAGCCGACAGGCCACAGGGCTCACGATCCCGGTGATTTTGAACGGACCGATGAATTTTTGTCCCAGTTTCTGCGAAGGAACACCCAATCTCAGGTTTTTGGTGGATAACCATACAGAGTCCCCTACCTTGTACATGGGTGCCGGTTTCCGGTGAGTGTCCGCCGACCTCTTGTAACGCTCCTGGGCCGTAGCTACGGTGTTCCTTAAAACCTCCAGATTTTGTCGTAGTTCTGTCACTCTGTCCTCCACCGCTGGTACCGAAACCGCAACCGGTGACCTAGGCAAAATAGTCGGATGGTAACCCAGGTTAGCGAAAAAGGGCGTTACCTTAGTGGAGCTGCTCTGAGTGTTGTTGTAGGAGAACTCCGCCAACGGAAGCATCTTCAACCAATCGTCTTGGAGATGGCTGACATAACAGCGAAGATATTGTTCCAGGGTTTGATTCGTCCGTTCGGTTTGTCCATTTGTCTGAGGATGGTATGCAGAAGACAAACAGACATCAATCTGGAGTGCCGTACAAAACCCCTTCCAGAATCTCGACGTGAACTGCACGCCCCGATCGGAGATGATCTCATCCGGTACCCCATGCAATCGGAATACGTTCTGGACAACCAAATCCACTGTCTCTGCGGCTGAGGGAAGACCGGTACACGGAATGAAGTGAGCAGCTTTAGTCAATCGATCCACCACCACTAAAATGGTATTATGCCCGCCTGAGACCGGCAACTCCACAATAAAATCCATGGAGATAGACCCCCAAGGGCGAGATGGCACGGGTAACGGTTGGAGGAGTCCCGTAGGAGCCACACGAGGGACCTTGCACCGGGCACAAACCACACATGAGTGGACATAGTCCTTCACGTCCTTTAAACAGGTAGGCCACCAGAAA